>NC_036465.1:10691092-11048592 GCF_002775205.1 Xiphophorus maculatus | reverse complement strand
TGACCTAATTGTAATTTTTCCACATCATGATGCAATAACATATTAAGTATCCATAAGACCTTGAACTAAGGAGCTATAACCAGTTAATGTATCTGTCTGCTTTGATCCATTTATCCCCATTAAATAACAAATTAATGCACAAAAAGAAAAATACCATATGCACCAATAAACCCAATTTTTATCCACAACTTAACATCTGTGTAGGCAAAGAGTGCATGAAGGTACTATTCCAGCTGACTTCATCAGGAACCATTCGACAGTATCTGTGGTGAAGTGGATCATTAAGTTGGTGCATAGGGGTAACTGATCAGCTAATCCTGCAGTGATTTATGTGGCAGGTAGACTGACGACTTACTGAACCGTAGAACACAGCGATTACTGACACAGTTAATAGGCTAAGCCCACTGGTAGATTGAGACGATCTTATTGGAAATGTCAAATCAAGGAACTAATTTGCATTCATGATGTACGGTGCTGATAGCAGCATCTGCCCAGGCAACACAAAGTGACGCATGTATAGCCAGACAAGAAGGATCTCTGATTTCAGTCATGGATTTTCATCCGACCGTATGGCCTTCGAGTTTGTATAGGTTCCTTCTCTGTCAGGATTGGATATGCTAAACTACCCTATGTTATCACTGACTCAAAACACCCCTGTGGTTTAGGTAAAGTTCCAATTATTTGTTCCTCCCATTACACCCATAAACTAGAAATGTATTTAATTCAGACTTACATGATAGGTAGTGCATGATTATAAAATCTAAGAAAAATGATACATAGTTTTAGCATTTTTTGTTAATTCAAATCTAAAAAGTATTCTGTGCTTAAATACCAACAATCCCTCCCCCACTGTATTCATCCTTTATTGACGTCAAATCTGAAAATGTTTTGGGGTGTGTTGCTTCACATTCAGAGACTGAACTGTTTGCCCATTCTACAAAACACATCAGGCACTAGAAGATTCTCAATTAAATTAAGTCTTGGCCAATTTAACACAAGAATATGCTATAATCTAAATCCTTGTGCTGCAAGGTGAGTCCTTGTGTCAGTCAAAAGTGCTTTGCAGCTTCAACTGGATTTTGTTCAGAGGTTTAAATTTAACTCCTTCCATCCATGTTCAACTCTAATCAGCTTCTACATCCTCACTGAAGAGCAACAAGCCCACAGTATGATACTGCCACCTCCATGCATTGTTGGGCAGACAGTGGGTGCAGGATAGTATGCAGTGTTGGTTTCCTTCTACATTTAGCATTTTGGTCACATCTCTGCACAGAAGTTTCTTTCCTAAGTTTCACAAATTTTATTTAGGGGTATCAGAATAAATGGAGCTGAGTACAAATGTATGCTATACTTTTGGATTATTATTTGTAAAAAACATTTTAAAAAGTATGTTACCTTTTGCTTTGACCTCCCAATTATGGGCTACTTTGTGTAGGTCTATCACATAAAATACAAATACTTGATATTTGGAGCTGTAGCTTGACAAAATGTGAACATATTCAAAGGAGGTGATTTTTTATCCAAGGCAATGTAAGTAGAGGAATGTCTCCGTGGAAATAACCACAGTGTAATCTTGGGGAAGATTTGTGTGAAACACAAATCTTTATACAAGGACATGGTAAGCAAAAATATAATATCTCAAGTAAACAAAAATATAACATGAAATTTCAATATTTGCTCAGCTTTAGATAGATCATGCCTAGGAATATGTTATGAGAATTATTTTTAGAATTGCAGGAGTGTGGGTAATGCACAAAGCTGCATTTCTTCAGCACCAGTAATCTTGACACAGGATCTGCTTATTGGATAGTTGGACATTTTAGTAGTAGTAACAATAAATAAAGTCAGCTTAATTTGTACCTTTCTGGTTAATAATTAACAGTACAGATAATTAATGCCTTATTTGAATAAGTGGAATATTACTTTTTTGACTGTGGAGCTACAAAAAATAATGAAGACAAGTGTGGAAAGCTGGGGTCGAAGTGACAGAACCAAAACTACTCAAAATAGATTAAAACAAAACAAAGTCACAGCGAGAATTCACCAAGTCTAACAGACACTTTAAACGCCTCCTCATATTCTTAATCAGGAGAGAAATGTCTGACCATCAACCTTAACAATAAATGAAACTCGATACAAGAAAATTCAGGAGATTTGAAATTGTAAAAATGTACTGCAAATTAAAAAGTGTGAGGTTCCAATTATCCAAAATAACTTTAGTAGTGAAAACTTATTTCTTGCTCTTTGAACTAAATAACTCACTATTAATCACAAGGAAAAAAGATATAAAGGCATTCTACATGTATTTATGCAAACCTCCATGATGAAGGATTGGTAACAGTTGCACTCAGGAGATTTAAATCTCATCTGTATGTTTTGCAAAAGTTTCAGACATACAGTGATCTTGCTAGTAATTTTCAACTTGTTGGCACCTGAGTGATGGATATATGGCAAGCTATTGTATGATATATTGCTATGTCTTACAGAAACCAGTTATAACCAGTACAACTGGTTATAACTTGATAAAGTTATAAATGCCTGATAAAGTTACAAATGCACCACAGGATGTTAATTTTTTTTTATATAAATGCCACTATTATTTGAATATATTTCACTTAATTAAGATTTTTATTTGACCTGTGTCATGCAAGACACGCTTACATCAAACTTTATTAAAATTATTCAAAGATATTTTACTGTGATGTAATAGTAATCTAATTTTCCCTTGATGAGCACAATCTTTACTGTTAGAGCTTCTTCTTGGCAAGAAGTAGTTTATTTGTGTGTGTTTATTATTTTAATGGTATTGAAATTTTTTATGTCTTTTTGCAGGTTTTTTGACTTGTTCTGATACTTGTTTTTTTTTCTTGTTTTACTTATTTTTATTAATAAATAACATTATATTAGTTTGGAGGATTTATGTAGATTTTGGAAATGATCAAATTTTAATGAAAGTATTTTACTCAATGCATTAATGCTTACCCTTAAAGCTGTGGTGGGTAATTGTGTCTGTGTTGAGCTATGCTGACTGCAAGAAACAGACCAGACATCTGAATTATTAATATCAGAACAAATTTAAAGGAGTCATATAGTAAAGTCATAAATATAAATATATCTACCTTTAATGAGCTGCTAAATAGTAAACAATGCTTTTCTGTAAACACAAATGCCAAATTTTATTTTAAACTCAGCAATAACTTAGTTACTTTTGTCTTTTGTATTAAATATTTGTACATGACACTTTAAATTCATTTCCTCTGTTTTAGGTCATGTTCGTATATTACAGTTACATTTTCCTGGTACTACGTTAAAATAAAGGTAGACATCACTGGTTGCTAGGGGGGCAGCTGAAGTAAATTCACAGATGGCTGAACCAGATTTTAGAAAGGGCATAGAGACGCAGGAACACAAGGGCTGCAAGGTTTTGGGAGTCCCAAAAAATGTTTTTGTTGTTTTGTATGCATGCTGCAGTGCATACATGCTTGGATTTTTATGTAAATACTGTTATCCCTTTGAAAAGGAGTTTGAAAAGTCAAACAGCAGAAAGCTGAAAATAAATGCTCCATGTCATCTTTGAATTTAGTATTTTTCAGTCTCTGCATTGCATTGCCACATACAGGCCTGGCATATGTACCATACTACTTCCGTATAAGTAACTTTTTTTTAATTTTTTTTTACAAAAGACAACTAGAATAGTCATTTTGGAAAAAGTCAACTTCCATGTAAACAAGGCATGTAACACCTTGAAGTTGATGTGTTTCTAACTATCAATTTTGTTTGCATGCACAAAAGAGTCTTTCAACACAGGGTACCACATTGTCCCAAATCCATCTTGGCAGATTGTACATGAGCAGGTATCAGGAGACAGAGCCAGCCTCCTTATACTTGAGTCATTTATAAAATGCCTTGATCAGGACCTATCTGATACCCAGGATACCATTAAGACATATCTAAAATTAAACAAACAAATAAATAAACTGATGAAGTTTTCAGGAATCAATAGTGCAGCTCATTAAAGAGAGATTAGTGGAGAAGGTCTTTAAACTTTAAAGGCCTTTAAAGACCAACAAAGAACTGTATGTGTCTCTCTTTGAACGGTTGTTCAAAGCCATTATTCATTTCTTTTATTTGATTAGTAAAAGACTACAGCTGCCCAAACATACCCTATATAGGAAATAAAAACTATACATTGGAGTCACCACTCTTCTCACTCAGATTATTCCATGTGCATGTAAATGTGCATTTAAACTAATGTTTCTACTAAAGACCTTCCCTAAGAATTAACCATTTTGCTCCTAGCCTCAAATGAAGATGATACAGTGAAACTTAAATAAAATAAATGAATGATACAAGAATTATTATTTCTTATACAAGTCCACTTTGGATAATTTCAAAGACATAACAAATCCATTCATTTTGTTTGTAAGTTTAGTCCTTAAAAAGCCAAATGGGCATTTTTTTTCAGAATAATTATGGATAAATTACTCTCAGTTAGTGCATAATGCAATTAAATCAAAGAGAATAGTATATTCAAGTTTTGCCAATGTTAAAGTTTTTTGAAATTGCATGAAAAAAGGTGGATAAAACCAGTAATTTTATAAGACACTTGTTAAGAATATATAATTTACTGTTCTTGTATAAAAATGAATCATCCCACCAGTACTGCAGGATTTTTTTGTTGTTGACCTAAAGCCAATAGGATGTGGTGATTCAGTGCTCCACAAAGTTTAAAATCTCTAATATATTCCAGCTTTTAAAGATGGGCAGCACACATTACATTTTCAGCATGTTGTATGAGAGCAGTGGCATAATCACTGCAGGATTTGCTCATTTTCACAATAAGCTGCTGGCTTATTTAACAAATTGTTCAGCATCTCCATAGAAAGGGATCACATTTGATCCCTTAAAAGGCTTTTCACATTTTCTGTTTTCATCTTCCTAAGTTAATCTTGTTGTTTTACTTTGGACCTCAAATATCCTAATCCATTTGCTCTCTGCTATGATTTCTTTTCCTCTGAAACAGCTCTGCTAGACGTTTTACTGGCTGGAACTGACTGTTTGGTGGCTGGAGACTCGTGCTCCAGTGATGAGACTTGTAGTCCGCGCCTACGTACTCTGCGGCAGTGTGTGGCCGGCAACGGCAGCATGAAGCTGGGCCCCGGTGCCAGAAGCCAGTGTGCCAACGCAGTGTCTGCCCTCCTGTCCAGCCCATTACGTGGCTGCCAGTGCAAACGAGGGATGAAGAAGGAAAAGAACTGCCTCAGCATCTACTGGAGTCTTCATCAGTCCATCATTCATGGTCTGTAATTTTTTTCATTTTAGAAAGAATGTTTTAATAAATCAAAGACACAGTGACTGACCAAGTTAAATGATTAATTTATGAATTCATCCTTTGGGATCTTTCAGTGACTAAATATAAACATATTTATTTTCTACATTTTTGCTTCATTCTCTGATCATTAATTTAGGCCATCTGTTATTCTTTCAGGACTCAACCTTGTGGAGAGTTATCCCTACGAGACAGTGCAGAGGGATTATGATTATGTTCGCTTGGCTTCTATTACAGCAGGTTAGCTAGCTTTCTCTTATTACCTTTCCCCCTGTTGTTTATAGCATTTCATCCTTCAAAGATATTTTGTTGTGGGAATAAGGCACATAATCCACTGACATCCCTGGAAACATGCCTAAGACAAACAAAGATCTCTTGCAGTCATGTAAGAAAATGTCTAAATATTTGTATAACTTCCAAAATCAAAGTTATTTGTTTGTCTTGTGAGTATTTTTGGATACAAAGCTCCTTTATATTCCAGGCTCGAAAAAAACATAATAATCTTTGTGTGTTACAGCATGCTAATGGGGAATTTGGTTTAACCAACAGATTTTTAGCAGTATCCTGTGTTTCCTTCATAGCCTAAGGCTTTCTAAACAATAAAATCGCACAACATATTAATGAAACCAAAACAAAAATAGAGAATATTGGACATTCCATTTCTGGTAGTGACAAAGATTGCAGACTTTGTAATAAAGTATGCATTTATTTTCTTTTACAATAATGTCTAGGATCCTCAAAGAAAAATGATTATCTGCTCTTTTAGCCAGTTCTTCTTCCAACCCTCAAACAGCCCTAAAAATGCTATGATGATATGAAGATGCAGCCCAGTTTTCATACAGAGCCCTTCTCAACTATTTGTGTCATAATAAATCCCTCACAAATGCTCTCACACTGAAGTTTGATCTAAACATTTTAGATGCTATGTGATTTTATCTTTTGAGACATAAGTTCGATGGTTTCACATAAATTTTTCATCCAGTAAAACAGTTTTGTCCGCGTGACATTGTCTTCTCGATTTAATTGAATAAAAGTTCCTTTTCAGGAGCAATTAATTCCTATGAAATAATACGATTTTTTATAAAAAAATCTCTGGAGTTTTTGAAACTCAAAAATACAGGACAAGCATGATAAACTTGACTTTTTTTTAAGTCAAACTCAATGGGAAAAATCCCAGAAAAAGCACTGAAGGAAGATGGCAATTGAGTAGGATTTTTTTATAACTCTTGCTGAAAATAAATCAGAAAGTGCTTCTGATTTACTTCCAGTGTCAGTTTATGTTTTGTTAAGGTTGTCCATACTTGTCTTATTTTTATCCTGCCCATATACATTGTGCAGATAAAATTTCACAACAACGTGGGAAACATTTTGAAATAATTTTATTGTGGTCCCATATACTGTATATCTCAGCACTATCTGAAAGAGTCTTGGATGGCTGTGGTTTTTCTTCTGTTAATGAAAGTTCACATGAACATATTTAGGTCAAGGAAAATATCTCAGCACAAATGATGAGTAATTTGAGTAGCTGCCACAGGTCGTACTTATTTACATAAACACAAACGTTTCTTGATATATTGCTATTACTTTTCCACTGACTTCTTGACTTTGAGCTTGCGTTCATCCACAGACTCGGACGTTGGCATGACAACTGTGAATCGGTGCCTGGATGCAGCCAAGGCTTGCAACGTGGACGACTTGTGCCAGAAGCTGCGCACTGAATACGTCTCAGCTTGCATCAAACCTACTGCCAAGTCTGGCTTGTGCAACCGGCCCAAATGCAACAGGGCCCTACGCAGGTTTTTTGACCGGGTTCCTGCCGACTACACGCATGAGCTTCTCTTCTGCCCCTGTACGGACACGGCGTGCGCAGAGCGTCGGAGGCAGACCATTGTGCCAAGCTGTTCCTATGAAAGTGGGGAAAGACCTAATTGCATTGCACAGAAGAAGATGTGTGATGCAGACTATGTTTGCAGGTTAGAGCAGAGCAAAATTGGAGCATTTTATTGTTTTGCATAGATTTTAGGCTGTAATAGAATTGCAATTCCCAGCTGTTTTTAGTAAGCGGTAAATGAATAAAGAGTAATTCATTCAGCAGAATGGATAACTATTTTACCTTAAAGCTTTCTGCCACCATTGCATTAACCACCCCACAGAAAGACTGTTGGAATAACCTGTTAAATATTTAGTTCAGACAGAGAAGCAGATGGATCAGAGTTATTGCTCATTGCTATCTCCTGTGCATGGCCATTATTTTTCCTCAGCCCCATTACACTCACAGGGCTTTACTAATGATCCCAGGTCTGGGGGATGAAATATATTATTCTTTCTATCACTTTCTGTCTACAGTTCAGTAGTTTCAGTCTCTTTAGCATTGCAAATAATATATCTTTCATGTCATGTTAATTAAAGATAGAGCGACATAATTCATTTAAAAAACTGGAAAGATTCTGCATAAACTTTACAAGTTTCTGTCATGTTCCTGCTGACTTGTGCCCTTGTTGTGCTTTTGCAGGTCTCGTCTGGCACAGTTTCAGTTTGACTGCGAACCCTCAAAAACATCTGCCAGTGGCTGCAAGGAGGGGAACTATGGAGCGTGTCTCCTCGCCTACACAGGGCTTATAGGTGGGCAGACATGTTACTCAGAGAAGGAAAACATGTGCAAAACGAAGCGATATAAGAAATGCTGCAGGAGAAAATGGTGATGTGTGAATGGAGGTGTGCACCATATGTCGTGTGAGAGATGGAAAGAGGCAAACAGATAGGAATGAGCAGAAGCTTGCTTGAAGAAGAATCAATGTACACAAAACACATTAAGAGTGAGTGGGAGACTTGATAAAATAAAATAAAAACTAAAACAAAAGTTCACGGTGAGCATCTCTCTAGGTAAACATATATATACATATGTTGAAAGGTCTTTTATATAATGTAAGGTGCAATCTCTTTTATAAGACTCTGTGAAAAAAAAGAATGACTGCCTCATTTCCTACACTGACCTAATGCATTTCAATAACTTTAAATAGTGCCCCTTAGCAGAAACACTCACTTGGCATTTTCAATCCTGCCTTGTATGTACTAAAGCAATTGGAAACCCACCTTCACCATGCTGATTAAAAACACAACCAAGACTTAAAATGGTAGAATTATAGTATTAAACCAGTGCACACTCTCTCAGACTTCTAATATTACAATGTCATTATCTCCTCACAACAGAACAGGAAAAGCAGTGTCCATTAATGTTTAGAAATGCAGTGTAACAATTCTGAGAATAATGAATATTTAATACTAATGCTGTCTGTCTGCAGGAAGCACCATAACTCCCAACTATGTTGACAACTCTACATCCAACGTGGCTCCATGGTGCTCCTGCTCACCAAGTGGAAGCACGAGGGATGAATGCGATCGCTTCCTGGGATTTTTCACAGACAACAGCTGTCTCCGTGAGTCCATAGCAACTGAACACGTTTAGCATCTATCTAGAGTGCTTTGGAAACCTTTTCATCACAACCACAAATTACATTGGGTTTTTAGGGACTTTATGTGAAAGTCTTACATAAAGTAAGGCTACACTCTGACAGTGTCCAGACCTAAAATCAGTTAAAATTATTGTCACAGATGTTTTCCTTCCGATTTGACTGCGCGTGAGGTGTTTTACAGTGAAACAGGCAAAGATTTTCATCTGGAGATGTTCAAAGTCAGTAGAAAGTAAGACTGCAGCTGCGATCTCAGCAAAAAGTGGTTCTACAAAGAACTGACTGTGGAGGGATGTGGAGTATACATGTAAATGGCAGGCTTTTCAGATTTTGATCTTTTTGATCTCTATTGTCTGCCATAATGTGTACTTCTAATATGACAAAATTGAAAAAGACATTATTAGGGTGTGAAAACATTTTAAGAATCTATACTCTCATTTTGTTTATTTTGGTGAGAAATGAGACTACATATACATTCAATAGATTAGAATAGAAAAGCCTATATATTTCTGGAAGTGTATTAATTATACACACATAGATGTTTGAAAACCTTTATTTCTATTAAATATGATTATGTTCCACTTACAGGTTTTTTTCAGCATTTTCTTTCAATCATAAACAGCTTAGTTCTGTCATGAATTGTAGAAATTTAGCACATGGCTTATTTCTGTTTTGTTCTGACTCTTGCTGTTTATTTTCTGGCCTCAGGCCCTGGTTGTTAAACCCCTTTGGCTTTAACTGACTGTACCTAATTAGACACAAAAGTCGACAAAGTGAATGGCATAGGATATATTTTGATGAAAAATGTTGTAAAACAACCCTGAACTGATTTAAATATGCAGCAGGTTTCTTAACTGCAACTTCATGGTTATAAAATATTTGACAAGCTTCAGTTTTTCCACACTCAGAAGACCTTGAATCTGAAGTTGAAGCACTCCTCACAAACTTTGCTGTAATGGAACTCCATTGTAAGCTCTCTGCAGTCATACTGAATGACTTCCTGAGCTTTTTGTGACTTGTGCAGAGTTAGTCAGACATTTTTCCACAAAGAATATTACAGAAACACTATTATTTCAACCCTGTTGGACATCTGCTGCTGATCATTGCATAATTAGCCCTTCAACAATAACTGCTAAAGTAACCAAAATCTAAATTGTATTATTCAGAAATGTGAAATAATTTAATTCTAATTCTTTTATGCACACCAACTAAGAAGAAACTGACATGCACATCATGGGAAAGAATTACATTAATTGAAATAATTGCTTGTGCCATACTTTTGTATGGAACAAACGGGACATAAGGCTGTATTGTATATATATATATATATATATATAAAGTTTATCACTTGACTGACATGTATTGCATAAAATTGATTAAATATCATTATCCAACTAAATCATTCAAACCAGATATTTTAAGCAACTAATTGTCTTTACAGGCACAGCATCTTCTACAGTTATACGGTGCAGAAAAAAGATCATTCAAATTCAAGGACACAGTGATGAACAACTTTACAAGCCAACATTAGACAAGCGCTACAGCTTTAGTTAGTTGAATTAGTCTGGATACGTGGAAAAAAATATATATCTTGCTAATTTGCTTTGACAGTTTGATTCTGATTGTTTCTGAGCTTCTCTTTCAAAGAAATCTCTTAATGACTGCAACACAAACTAATGATTTTTGCACTAGAGTGTTTATGTTTCTTTATGATAAAAATAAAATATTTAATTCTAGAATTCAATTGCCCAAAGTTGTGATTCCAGACTAAACACACTTTTTCAGATCAATCACTTTGCAGTAACTTAATGCATTCAGGCATCAAGGCATGAGGAAAACCATAGTCAAACTGAGCATCAGGACAAAGATGCTCAGTTTGACAGGAAAGAAATGAGATTACTTTAATGGCATGATGATTGTGAGTTCCACATGTTCTGGTCTGAGTATTTCAGAAACTTGAAGTTGCTGCAATTTTTATCCATATCTTGGCTGTTCAGAGCATGGTCAGGAGAAGCTTCCAATAAGCAGGAGATGTCTGAACAAATATGTCATATTTTGTTGTCACTGTTCAGATGAGAATGGGCAGACAAAAATAACAAACTGAAGCTGCAATTCAAGCAGATTCACCAAAAGTTGACTATGAAAGACAGCAAGAACATTACCTAGATTGATCATTCTTGATTAAAGTTGTAACATTCAGTTCGTAGAGTCAGAATATGGTATAAGCAGCATGAAATCATGAATCTATCCTGCCATGTATCAGTGGTTCAGGCTGCGGATAGAGGTGTACTGGTAGGGGTGACTTAGCGGAACAATCCTAAGATTGTTCAACTGGCAGTTCAGTTGTTGCTGAACTGCCATTTCTTCGTAATAACTGTATGTTCATCTTCTGGCAGGATGATGCACCATGTCACAAAGCTCAAACTGATTTCTGTAGTATGACAATGAATTCACTGTGCTCTCCACGGTCACCTGGTCTTAATCCAATTGAACACCTTTGTGATGTGGTGGAACAGCAGATTTGTATCAACGATGTGCAGCTACAACTCTGCAGTAGCTGTGTGCTGCTATCACGTCATGACTCAAAATCTCTGAGAAATGTTTCCAACACCTCAGTCAATCTTTACCACACAGAATTAAGGCAGGTTTGAAAGCAAAATGAAATCCAATCTACCACTAGCACGGTATACCTGCTGTTTTTATCCTAATCAGATTTTATAAAGAAATAACTTAAAGCTGCATGAAGCATTTTATTTGTTTATGCTGAATAGCTTCTGGACATACGTTATCATACATTATATATGATTAGCAGCTACATAGAAACAAGGGGTAAGATACAGCTCATTGTGATTTTTGTTTGTCTGATATTCTTTTAAATGCATAATCGCACTGCAGAGCAAATTTGTTTTTTGAAGGAAACAAGAAAATCATATTCACTAATCAGAGTGAATCATACATATCAGCTGAAACAGGAAGGATTCAAATAGACTTGATGTGAAAATCAAAGAGCACTTTGTGGCTGCAAAAAGTGATAGGACGAAGTTGTTTGGATTCTGCGAGACAGATGTTTCCCAGCAGGCTTCAACAGAAGCAAAACGAGATATATTTAAATCAGGCATTTTGTGGGTTTAGGAGCATTATCAGCGTGTGCTTGCTCTGTTTTCCATTTACATGCCCAGTTCGTCCTCAGTATTAGTATCCCCCTTGTCTGCTTACCTTGATAATGCTACCCGAGAGTTCACAGAGTCAGTTCCTATGAATTACAAGTAAGTGGCCCTGCAAATGTGAGGTCACTGCATATTATTTCCAAATGTACTGATTTTACTTTTTCATATGAAAAAAAAAGTACAGGAGTATCCCTAGCGATTAGAACTCTTTTTCAGTTCAGTCATTGAGTTAGTTTGTTAGATTTTTTGTCTGTCTGAAAACTGGAAAAAGCTGGTGTTGCTCTTGATTTGAATACTTATGATTACAGTAACAAATGGGGCATTATTTTACCCTCATTTATTAAGTCAAAGACTCTTGTCTGATTTAAACCCTGGTTTATATTTTTGCTAAACTGCAGGCTTTAAATGACTGGTATAAATAACAAGCCATTTCACTTTATGCTGTTGATTGCCGTTTAGCACTGGCAATTTTTTTTAAAATTACGATTATTTCCTGGCTGGTGCCTTGAAGGTACAGGAATTGGGGAAAACTCTGTCCGCAACAGTCTTTAGGAAGGTGGTGTGTGTCAGTACCATCAATATGAATGTGCAGTTAAAAGTTTTATTGCTGAAGAATCTTGTGCTCTAATGAGATGTAATTCATTTCTAAACTGAGCCACAAATGAAAGGCATTTGGTGTAAAACCACATTTTGTCCATTTCATATGTATCTGTTTCTGCTTAGCTGCAGAACTTTAATAGATACGCATGATTGAAATAGGTTCAAAACAGGGGGTCTCATTTTACATGTTTGAAAGGAACAAATGTAATATGGCCTTGTATTACAACTTTGCGGTCTGCTTTTAGTCTTTATATTGCAATTTAAGCCATACCTGTTCCATTAGCTCAGTTAACCTTTGGGAGTCTCAGATAGTTGATGTGCTATAAAAAAACATTCATGATGACTAACAGCATCCTGCAATCAAGGTCATCTTATATGTGTGCTCCTGTGATTTAACTATACAACGTTCACATGAAGGATGGAACCATTGTTATGTCACTGAAGTAATTTGACTACCTTCGTCATTTTATCATCAGGTGATGCAGCCATAATTCATTCAAGTGCAGGTAACTAGGAAACCATTAACTAAAGGGCAACACGTCATTGTACAATTGTGATGAAAGAGATAAATCTCTCTCTTCAGTATGAAAAACCAAGAACTATCTTACTAAATAACTGTCTGTTTTAGTCTAGAAAAATCCAGAGTTTGCCTTTCTAATTGAAAACAACTGATCACAGGAGAAGAAAATGGTTGAGTATGATGTGAGCTCCAGTAGACTTGTCTTTTTTTACTTTGTACCAAGCAGTTCAGTATTCTTACAGTTTATTGTGGTTTCGGCTGTATAGCTACCTACTGAGGTGGAGTGGACCATGATATTCTTTGTTATGACCTTTCACTTGTTCTTGAGCTGTAACTAATAATCTTGTAGAGCATGGAGGAAAAGACTGATCAGAAAAGGCCTACAAAGAATTTGTGAGTAACACATAATGTCATAAGATCAAACAAACATCCATTTGACAGACAATAAAACTTTTAATTAGCATTTTATTAGCTATCACAATTGAAAAAATATTATCAAAGGATGTCATAGTTAGCAGAAAGGTAAATTTTAATTTAATTATTGAACTTTTAAAGTACGTTTGTGAATTAATGGCATTTTCTGTTCTTCTGCTGCATCTCCTCAATTTTCCATCTTAGTTGCTTTAGCTTTAGACCCCTCATGACCTATTCCCTAAAGTGTAAATAATTAACATCCTTCTTACTGACCTATTTGAGTCTTTTTTTCCTTGCTTGTGTTGCGATGGTAAATCTTTGGCAACTCTTTTAACGGGCCTCCTGCCTGGAAAAGACAGAGAAAGAGGGATCTCAGCATTATTTAGCCAGTCCCAATGGCTTAACAGTTAATGAGGTCAATGCGAAGATGCAGATGCAGTCTATACGTGTTAAGACTGAGTACTTGCTGTTTTTCTCCTTTGCTGACCCTGTCCAAAATTGTTTTGGCCACTAGAAGTTTTGGCAATTAAAATCAGAAAAATTTGGAGGTGAAATAATTGAATTAAACTTTCAGGGAAAGAGTAAATAAGACAATAGATTGATTAACTCTGATAGTACATGTTTTATTATATTGTGTTTCAGAAAATGCTTTGAAAATGTTTGGAAGAGAATCAGAGCAGCAAACTCCTCTCAGCACACCGAGCCACAGTGGAGGAGACAGATGGAGCAGCACTTCCCAACCACAAACCACTGAAACTATGAGAAACATTCTGGAACCTATAATACCTACACAGGTGTGCACACGCTTTCTGTCCTATTCACCACAGCAGCCCTTCACTATGTCATGACCAAAATCTAGAATTAATGCAAATTAATTCTAGATTTTGATCTAGAACTCACAGTTCTAGACAAAGCATAAACCTATTTCAACAAATGTATTTGCATAAATTTGTTTTCATCCTGGCTGATACAGCAAAAATGTTGTTAGCCATTGCTGCAGGATGAATTATTGCTGCTAAGTTATCTGTTGATCAAAGCATAAATTTCATCTCTGAATATCCTCAAGAGTCACTGTAGCATGGCTTAAAGCCATGTTTCTTGGGTTTACATACTTTTAGCACCCAAAGTTGCACAGGTAACCCATACTGTGTGTATGAGATACTGTTTATGGTATTTCAAATTACTTCCAATACTCAAAATCAAACTATCACCAATAAATACATTTATTATTTGTCTAGTATCTCCTCCTAATTTTAAGTGTTTTGATAGATTTGGCTTTTTAGAAGGTAACATGCAGTAGTAGACCTTACAAAAAATGAAAGTACAATTTTAGTTTAAAAAACATTAAAAAATCATAATATATCACAAATAAAAAAAATGTATATAAAATAATCTGCATTTGCTTTGAAATACTCTCCATTAAAAATATTCATTTCCAGGTTAGACAAGTCTATGAACTTTTAGTCTATGCTTGCCAAAAAAATCTGAGAAAATGCTCAAAATTAAATTCTGTCAAATGAAAAAAAGTTATAAATCTTACATTTTTGACTACCTTTCAAAGAATCTCTTTTAAATTACATAGTTTAACTTTGGTCAGTGTTTTTATGTTCACTTGGTCAAATGCAGTCTATACTCTTTAAAAACTGGGAAATAGTACTTGACTTTAGAATGATTGGAGACTCAGGAGCATAAGGCAACTTTAGCATCATTATTGCATTACACAGTACTAAAAATGTTTCCACACAAACAACTTGAAAGAAAATGTGGGAATTTAGAAAAAAAATAGCTGACCCCAAATTACTCAGTGAAAACCTTGTTTATTTACTCTTTATAATTTTATGAGCTCATGGAACCTTTATATAATTATCTAATAAACTATTAAGCAAAACATATTAGGTAGTTGTACAACTCTGTTTCAATACAGAAAAAGAATAACATGTATAAATTAATGGCTTCTGGATGGTAAATCAACAATAGCACACTTGTCCTTTCCAGCAGCCATTGTACTGTGCATACAGCAGCAAAACCAGCTGACCAAATGTTGTGGAGCTCTGCTTATGTTGCTAGGTGACGGGTTGAGCTTTGCAGGATTTGCTAAGTAACCGGCTGGGCTTCCCACAGGCTTCGGTACCTGCTGATTTGTGACGTTACATACCAGATGTTTTTGAAACCGTTCCTTTTTACAAAAATTGGCTGAGTAGTTTTGAAGCACTTGGGCTGTTTTTAGAAACAGTAAAGACCCAAACGGAAGTACAAAAACATGCAAAATGTGAATTTTGTATAATTTTTCCCCTTTAACATTATACTATATTTACATTTTTCTCCATTTCAGGCTCTGGGAAATGAACTACTGGTGGGCCATGACACTCTTTCCTCCAATAGTCTCCCAAATTTGGCCCCACCTCTCAACGAAATGCTTCAGGCTGCCTTCAGCATTCTGTTGTTGCTCCTCCATTGCCTCTACGGACATTAAACGCTGCAGGGAAACTCGCTGAGGACCCTTTAAGCAGATGGAAGAAACAGAAGAAAACTGACATGGGCTATTATTCCTTCTTCTAAACATGAACAGTGGCACAGTTTTTTTCTTAATTTCTGTGTCAAAACAGTCTGACTCCACATATGTGGACGACCTTCTGCAGTCAGGCACCAGTGTGTACATTTGTACATTGTGTTTAAGCAAGCTGAAATGAAATTAAAATACAATTTCATGGACTAAGCCAGCTGTGTAACAATGCTACGTTTAACACAAATATGTGTGATAATGTACCATGTGATTAAATATATACCTGTAAAAATTTGTTTGTTTTTTGAAATGAAAAGGGAAATATCTGAAGAAAACCAGTGAACTTCGTGTCTGCACTGGTCTCAGTGCTTTAACTGTCCTGGAAAAGATGGAGTTTCCCACTCTCTCTAGTTGGCTCAGTAAGGAGCTTTATTTCTTCACGATACTGGAGTAGAGGTAAAATAGATTGTATTTAAACATCCTGAACTAAAGCACAGATTTCAAGTCCAGAAAGATCTACAAAAGATGCCTCCAGCTGAAGTACATAAACAACTCTGACATAATTATTGCCATCTCTGTCAAGACTGGAGAGCTTTGTAACAAGACTTTCCATCAAGGCTGTTGTGCTTTAGCGATAACACCTCTGTTTATAGAATATATAGGTCTTTGGTCTTTATCTGCAAAGACATGTTGGACTTGAAAGGAAATAACCAGAAAAGCTGTAGGTCTACCTGTAGCTGCTGTGCTTTGTGTTTGTGACTGTAATACCCTTTTATTTCTCATTGTGTTAGTGAATATTGCTATAAGCTGCACTCTGTTTTTTTTCTGCCAAAGAAGGAAGTGAACAAATTTGACATATTTAGTTTTCACCAAATGGAGCCTATTAGATATTTAACAGTAAAGAATGATTCTGGGTTTTCTGTTTGGGAACCTGCAGTGGATTCTTAACAGAGGCAGAGTTGTATTGAATAAAAGTTCTCATATACTTACAGACACCTGTTTTGGTTATTTTAAGCTATTTTTGTATAACCGTTTGTTCTCCCTCTTAGAAAGGAAGGGAAAAGAGCAGAGGTGGAGGTTCAGGGGAAGCTGGGGGCGCAGCGGGCTCCTGGCCCGGGCCTAGAGGGGGCCCGGATGGGAGGCAGAATATGACTTCAAGGATCTAAGCCTTTATCACGTCTGATGAGAGCTGGAGAAAGCGGGACCTCTCCTGTTGAGTATGGTGTATGTAGGATTATGTAATGTGGTGCCCCAGCAGATTATATAGTATGCTACCCCAGTCATTGTTGACTCATGGTTGCTAAAATCTTTACAAGATCAACTAATTTTAGTGACATAGTGGGTGTAAAATATTGAATAAAATGTTGTGCTACATGACTGGCTTTATTTTCACTCTTACATTTAACTTTATGACACACAAAATTACAAGTGGATCGTCCATAGTGTCTCCAAGTGTATTTTGGGTAAAGCTTTTTACCAGCTGTCTACCAACATCATCATCAGTCACTTGGTAACAGATGGCAAACTAGCTACAGCGTTTCTACGGACTAAGTTAACATGAGTGTTCTGTTTGAGCGCGTTTTTGAGCAGTATGGCGTTTATA
This sequence comes from Xiphophorus maculatus, assembly GCF_002775205.1. Taxonomy (NCBI): domain Eukaryota; kingdom Metazoa; phylum Chordata; class Actinopteri; order Cyprinodontiformes; family Poeciliidae; genus Xiphophorus; species Xiphophorus maculatus. Next base: position 11,030,986 of record NC_036465.1, on the reverse strand, counting down.
GTTAAGGTTTACATTGGAGCCGCCTGGAAGAGCATCTTCCAGATTGTCCAGTTTGTGTGAACGGCGGCAGTTCAACGAGTCAAACAGGCTTCAGGCTCTGAGTTGAAATTCATTAAGTGTCAAAATGATCCGAATCCATCCGTTCAGAACCGTTCTGAACTGATTTAATTTGTGTCGTTTCATCATTAGTGACCAGTACCCTGATGTTTCTGTTGTTCTCTTGGTTTGTTGTATTTAATGTCAGATGGATTTCAGAATGACATAGTTGCATGTCTATGTTGTAAAGTTAAATTATCATGAGCTTTATTATTTGGCCCCCCTCATTAGCCCCGCCCCCCGGCCCGACTTTGTCTTGTTCCGCTAGTGGAAAAGAGCAATACAAAGGGACAATATTCTATCACATCATTTATTTTATAATTTATCCTGTGTATTCTGCTTGCAAAAAGATGATGCCCTGGCCCCTGACTGAGCAAATGTGTTTGTTTTTTGCTTGCTTGGGTTTTGGGTCAAAAACAAAATCTATTGAGAATGAATGTTCTGAATTTTAAAATACATTTTGCTCCACCATTTTACCATTGAACTCTGTTGTTATCTGCTTCTTAAAGGTTTTTGGTTAGACAAATAGGTATCATTTTGTCCTCTTATAACCTTATAAAAAAGGAAGGATTCAAGGAAAAATCTGCAGCAATAACACTTTGCGGCCTCAAACACAAATTCATGTAGAATCTTTCAAAAATTCATCCACAAACATTTCATGCCATTATTTTCCTTTGTAGAATTCATATAAAACTTATTTATACAAATTTCAGTTTAATTAAAAGGGGTGCATTCCATTAAAATAATACATTGCTGTATTAATTATGTTATTAATTGTTGATAATAAAGAACTAACTAAATACAGTATGGAAAAGTTTCAGGCATTCTATTAAATACTTTGTTCTTTATTTAGAAATATTTATATAATGAACTTCTTTTTATTTATTGCTTGTAAATTAAGTGATTTTGTTGCACTTAAAAATGCAAATATATATTCTTTATTCTTTCCACAAATTCAAATTCAAAAATACTTTAATAATCCTTAGGGAAATTAAATATTGTTGTAGCTCATTAATTCAGATTCTTTAAAGAGTATTTGGAGATGGCGATGGCTGTTGGCAGGAATGATCTAAGGAAAGATGTAAACAACAATTTTATCCTAACTGAAGGAAATTAAGAACTCGTTTATAAAAATATCATGTTTCCAGTATTTTCCAAAATAACCTTGGATCAAGATCTGGGTTTTGACAGTAGGAACTGTCCTGTTCTTGATTTTTTCCTTTTTGGGTTGTTGTCATGTTGCAGTCTCTTTCTGATTGTAGAGTGATGCATTCTCATGTCATTAGTGGAAAACACTGTTACAGATCCTGTGATTGGGATTTTAGAAGCTTCTTTCAGAGCGTTACAGTCCTCTCTTGGGGTGAACTTGCTTGGAAAACCACACCTGGGCATGTCGGCAATTGTTTTGTTTGTCCTCTACTTTCTACAAGTTGCAGTGAAATATCGCGTCCCACACTCATAAGCTGCTGCCATCTTATTTTTTAAGACTTATGTATATATATATATATATATATATATATATATATATATATATATATATATATATATATATACTTTATTGGGGAGTAATTTTTTTCCACATGGCTCTAAAATAAACTACAACAGTCAGAAGTAACTGAAATCTGCTAAATGAAAGGTTTTTTTGTGGCAGTAAGTGAAGCTTACCTAGAAATAACTTATCAACTTAATACACTGAGATGGAGGGAAAAACCAAGCTGTCAATTGATTGTATTGATGTTTTTCTTCTCTTAGATAAAGAGAGAAAAAAATGCATTTCAAGAGCCATAAATTAACAGTTCAGACAAATAAAGTTTTAATAGATTGCTATTATTTTCTCAATGCTTCTCCTCCTCACAGCCATTCAGGAAATTAAATTTGTTATTAGATTAAATTTCTAACAGGGGCTTGATCAAAAAAAAAAAAAAACATGATTCCCTAACCAAACATATTATTCCACCTAAAGGCAACTAATGCAAAACGTGTACTTCCTTGATGTTCATTTAGATATATATATAAATACATATTTTTAAAATAAATGGAAGATACCCATTACCAGATATGTACATAAAATAAAATAATAATAATAAAAAAACATTTTTATTTCAGGCAGATTGTAATGTCATTTTGATTTACCAAAGATATTTCTATTTGCATAATGGCAGAATAATCAGAGAATGATGTTTTTTTTTTTTGTTACTCAGATTCTGAAGTTTACATTCTCTAAGATTGCTAGAGTATCTTACATACATTACTATAGTAATGTATGTAAGACACTACATTATTCTAGTAATTACTTACTAATGAGTAAGTAATCTTACTTACTCTATCAACTAATCTTGATAGCGTAAGATTACTCCCTTAAAAAATAAAATAAAATAAAATGCTGCAGCTGTGTCCAAAACAACATTTGGGAATTTTTTATTGCAGGACAAGATATTTTAATATGATTAAAGAGCAAGACTTTAACCATAGTCTTGTTAAAATCATAGAAAAAAAAACAGGCAGTTATTTGCATTTGTATCATGTCATCTCAAAAAAATGTGTTTTTGAGGTGACAAAAAAACTTTTGTCACCTCAATATATCTTCAGTTTATATTAGAGATGTAAACTGCAAACTTGCACTTTTGTGTGTTTTTAAGCACATTGTGTGTATGTGTGGGCTTTTTGGGGGGGTATTTGACAGAAAGCGTGATCAGCAGCCAGGCCTTTGCATAGGACTGTGGCCACTGCCAAAAAGTAGAAAGATCAGTCTTTAGGATAGAACAGCTCATGCTCAAGCATGGTTAAAGCCAGGCTTTAACCATTGTCTTGCTCTTTAAGACTACGGTCTTTAAATGAATGAGACCTCATTTATTTAAAAGCTTGCATACATGCTTTGTTTTACCTTCTAGTAGGGACTCTCACTAGCTTTGCAAATGTAAAGAAATAGAGGATTATCATCCCAAGTCCACAGGTGCTGTTTCAATGCGTTGCGACATAAAAAGTATCCATCTGTGACACAATAGTGTTCAGAAACTAAATTAAAGCTGTTGTACCATGGGGGCAAAAGGATTAGGTCATTGTTCATTAGGTTTTCAGTATGTATTTCACAAACTTGTGACTAACATGAAACAAAACACCATCTGCTTAGCTGAGATATATTTCTTACTGTCAGCATCAGTGATTAGCTCTGCCAACAATTGTAAACAAAATGAGTTTAATTTAACTTGGAATTCCTAAAGTATGACAGACAAAAAATAACAAAAATCAAGTTAAATTAGGGTCCCTTTTGTGCCAGTGTAGTAGTCAGAGAGGAAGCAGAGCTGTATAACTTTGGGTGGCAGATTGAAGATCCTGAGATAAAAACTGGGAGTAACGTCAGTGAATAGGATTAGAAATTAGCTGATCAGAGAGAGATAATGTTGGGTGGTTTGGAGATAAAGTCAAAGGGGTTGAGATGGATTGGACATATCCTGAGAAGAGATAGCAGATACATTGGAAAATTGGATGTTGAAAATGGAGCAGGATAAGAAGAAGACCCCAGAAAAGATTTACTGAAGACGACATGATGATAAAACACATGAAGAAGCAAAGGACCAGGTGAGATGGAGGCTACCCCTGAAGCTACCCCTGAAGGAAATACCAGAAAGAAGAAGAATGGCATTGTAATATTTTTATTCCTAACATTTGGAACCCAGGCTGCATGGTGGTGATTGTATCCACTCTTGCCTCCAAGAAGGTCCTGGGTTGAAGTCCTGGCCGAAAGGCTTCCTTCATGGAGTTCGCATGTTCTCTCTATTCAAGTGGGTTCTCTTTTTGTTCTCGTTTATCCTCCAAAAACATCAATCTTACGTTAATTGCCAAAATTGACTTTATGTATGAATGTCTATATGCAAGGGTGTTAGTCATGTCCTGGCGACCTGTGGAGGCTGTACCTTGTCTCTCAGTCAATCTTGTGAAATCTAAAGGATTAGGCAATTATAGAAGAGGCATTGACGGATGAATGTCACTGAGTTTAATTAGGGTAAAAAAAATCCTCAAATCATCTGATCTAACTTGAGAGAGAAATAGGAAAGATCTAAACGCAATTCAATATTGCTTTGCAGTGTAAAATGAATATCTTGTCATATTTATCTGTCTTGATCATCTCATACATATTGTGATATTAAGGTATTTGGTATTCATAAATTAGAATGCTTTGCATTGTGCAGGTATTGTGGAAATAAATTTTGACATAAACTACAGTGTATGGACTTTACTGACTTTTCCTTATAGGTATAAAAGAACCATCCTGGTTTCAACTGTAAACATGGGAATATTTGCCATTCATTGATAAAGATCAGAACCTTGCACATGGAGTATAATAAGATAATCTTCTCAATATTGCTTAGATAAGCTGGTTGCCAAAAAACTCACAATCACAAAAGCTTTGGAAAATGATCCCTCGGTTTTCAAGGTTCAGCCTTGGTTAAGCCTTGCCATTTGTAGAGTTAAGCAGGTTTACATAAACATGCAGTTTCAGCTCAAATACGACCATAGACTTTGCAATTTGCTGTTGTTTTCCCCGCCCGGTGGAAAAAACCTTGACACAGCTCCCTGTGAAATAAAGTCTTTACCTGAGACAGTACAATACAGGACACCAACAAAAGATAAGCCAACCCAAAGCTCTGAACTCCTTACCCTTTCTGACATTTCCGAAATGTCATCCTCAATCAGAAGTCTGGTTTAAATCTTGTACAACAATCAAAAATACATGGCCATCATAATTCTTTGTAAGGCATCTTTTTGATATTTGTAAGATAAAAGTAAGAAGGGATTGTAAAATCTCAGTCGAATAAAGTTGATTACAGTCCCAAAACCTGCAGAGAAAATCTGAATTATAATCTGAAATATTTAACCTCCTCCTTAAAATTTTTGGGACTCATCAAGTCCTTTTCAAAGAACATAATTCCTCTTTGGCTAAAATCTGTTAGAATTAAGGGCTGCATAAAGCCAACAGAGGCAAATTTGTTAACATTGCCATGCCACAATTGTTTAAAGTTTTTTGAATCAGTTAAATTGAAGTTGCTTGACAGCTGTAATTGTCAAAAAAGAATTTGAAACATAACTAAGGAATTCATGTGCTTTTGATAATATACACAGAAAAGCAAAAGATTTTTGCTCAACCCTGCAGATCAGTGATTTCAGGTGTTTCAATCATTCTATGTCCACATAAATATAAAATCCAGCACCAGGAAGCAGACAGCCAACTACAAACATTGGTGACAGAATGGGTTGCTCTCAGGAGCTTAGTGAAATTTTCTGGTTAGATGTACATTGGACCCCTGGTAAAGCTGAAATCCACAAGCACTTTGGACCCCTCTTAAAAATACCTAACTGACCTCCATTTTAGGGTCATATTAAAGTAAAGACTCTGAGCCAGGCTTTCTTGTCCAACATCAGTGCCTGACCTCACAAATGTGCATCTGTAAGAATGGTTAAAAAGTTTAATAAACACATTCTTAAACCTTGGGAAATCCCTTCCTAGAAAGGTTATAGTTTTAAAGATAAATGTTGGGCCAATGTCACATAAAAATTTCTTGAGATGCCAAAGAAGTTAACATGTGAGACTTAAATTTGTGGCAATATAGTTTACAAACAAATGCATAAAGATAGTCTGAGTGAGTTAAAATCACAGAGGTCAAAGAAAGAGCCAAAACATCTGGGAGAGGTTGGTATTTCATCATAATGGAAGGGCCTTGGGTATACAAAACTTAAAAAGCTTTCAAGACTATTGAGACAATTTTTAGGAAATGTACAACTCATTCAAACCTAGTTGGCTGCGGTAGAAAATAATTAATCAAGAGTTCTTAGCAACTTAATCAGGACAAGTCAGAGAAACATGCATGTAAAAGGAAAACACTTACAACATGACTTTATAAGGGCAGATAGACGGGCTTCTGTGGCAGCTATAAAACATGCACTACAGGAAAAAGCACCTTGTATGGACTCCAAAACCCAGACCATTTTGGACCACAAAGATTTGAAGAGGAGTACAGGGTTTGGGGAGACAGCACTATGGGCTGCTAAAACCAGACTGGAACTTGTTGGAGTTATTAACCACAGGTATGTGTGCCTTGCAAACAGCCAAGCATTTGACCTGAGCAGCCTGGCCAGTCACCAGATTTAAATGTGACTGAAAATGTTTGTGTGATTTAAAGAAGGAAGGTAGAAAAACATCAAACATCACTGAGTCTGAGTTCAGAATCTGACTCCAGAGTGTTTGAAGCTTTTCAACACTTCTTTAAAAAGTTGTAAAAGCTAAAAAATGCCTTGAAGTTGAGGATGTAACACAAAAGTTTATATTTTACTTAAAACTTCAAAGTTTAACAAACTTAATACTTCATCCACATCACCAAATGCCTTTAAAGGAGACATATTTTAATACTTCTGATTGCAAGTTTGTATACCAAAATAAGAAAGAAATCAGGAAAATATTATGGTATTGTAGAAATAGTAGGTAAAATATTGTACTATAGTTAGAATAAGCCAGAAAGAAAATGTGGGAACTGATAATACGTGGCAAAGTAAAGAGTATTCACCTATTAAAGTTTTGTCAGGTTTTTCTTGTTTTAACACTTAAATGTTGAAAATGAAACTAATTTTAATAAGGGCCAGCAGTTTTCAATTTTCTTTTTATAAAGAAAATAAGATTTTATTTTCCAATGTGAAACATATATTACTCCCTCTTGATAAATCATGACCTAACTGTGACTGTCCACATTTTTTTGGTTCAGTATTGAAATCCAACTCTGTGGTGGACTGTCAGTCTGTCCAGGATTTACCTCGCCTCTCCCCCAAAAACACTTCATGCCCAGATGATCTAAAGACATTTAGCACAGCTTACTGCTTAAGCTCAAGATTCCAGCAACACTTTATGTACTGAAGAACCAACATTATTAACAGAGGAACACATTTGGCTCAAGCATTCTTCACTTCACTATCTTTGTCCTTCTCCATGCACCTTGGAAGAAGGTGAAGTTGTGCTCAAAACCTTTAAATCCGTTGTCAGAATGGTTTGAAGCAAATATAGAAGTTTTTAAAAGTGTGTATCCATTACAGAGCATTTCAGAAAAACGACATCATGTTGATAGTATGATGGTGATAGTTGTGATGCTGATTCAGGAGTCTGAATCAGATATTTCTAAAGGAGAATGTTTAGCCATTCATTCATGACCTGAAGCTCAAATGTAATTAGATTGTGTATAGGACAATGATACAAAGTCCATAAGTGAAAACAATTTTGGAAACAAAGTTGGATTGGATATTTTTTCCTTTTAATTTTTTATAGTTTCTGTACATATGCATAGCTTTAGAAGCATTTTTTAAATCTCATACCTATGAGATGAAACATTTTATGGAATAATTTTCCTACTAGCAAAGAATCTTCTAGCTGTAAGAAGCACTCTGTGTGCTTGATGAAATTTGTGAAATAGGATAATTACTAGGATCTATCCAGATGAAAACATTCAGCAATGTACATCAAAATATAAAAATCCTATTTCCAGGAGTTATGTAATATTATTCATACAGCAACATGTGCATCATCAGTAGAACTTAATTTCAAACTTATTTATGATAACTGATAAGACTTGGCACGTCAATGGTTAACACAGCCACAAGTTCAGGAAATGTCTGCCTGAAAATGACACTGCGATGTTTGGTAGAAGTACTAGAGTTTATTTCAAGGTTTTCTCAATTTGGTTCAGTGATCTTCACTGAAAACCAAATAAGCACCCATTGCAGCACTTCTAAGTAATGAGCCTTGGTGTCTGTAATGATGGTTCCAATAAGTGATTTTCCAGTGAGATAAACAGACAGATGTTCTGACGAGCACATTTCAAAAAACATGTTTAGAATAGAGGAAATTCTCCTGGAACATATTGTTCAATTTAAATGGGATTTTATGAATGAGGTTTGCAGAGAAACCTATGAAGTTTCATCAAGAGTAAAATGTGGTTTTACTCTTTCTGTAAAACCACATTCATACTGTATCTATTAACATGAAGAAAGACCCTTTACATAAGTGACCTTATGCAATCAGATTTTATTCCCATCAAATTTAATGTGTTGGGTATTATACTTCAGCTTGATAGTGAACATAGTACTAGTGCAATTAACTGAATGGCCTGAGTAAAAAGGACCCTTTTATATTTTTAGCAAAATAGTAATCAAAGAAAAATGTTCCTGATTAACATCAATTAAACGAATTGGCAACTAAACTGTTTTGAATTTAATTAGCTAGACATTCAAGAGAAAACATGAGCTCTTATCTTTTTTACAGTTTTAAAAGCAAGTACTACTGCTGACCTGGAAGCTCAGATGATTCAATCTGTTAACCTTGGACCATTTCCATAACACTAATGTCTCAGAACGTTTCTCTCTGCATTTCTGCTCTGCTGCTAAATGAGACATTCTGAAGGCAACGGGCTGGTAGGTTCAGTGTATGGAGATGTCATTTCACATCCAACTCTCATACTAGACTTGCCCTCACTCAGTCACTATCACTGCATTGAAGCTGTTCAGACTAGACCAAGCAGCAATTTAGCCTGAAGAGAAGTCTTGGTCTGGGCAAAAGACTCTCCGTCTGTCTTTTTTCCTGCAGATATCCACCAACGTTTCTGCAGATTTAGGTCCAGATGCAGACCAAGTCAATACCTGCCTGTTGGCAGCACTTCACTTGATCTAGTGAGACCTGAAAGAAATAATAGCTCTTATCCTCTACAACATAAGAAGTAAAAAATAGAGCCTTAAAGATTTATTAGAAACAACTGAAATAAAGATAGTAATGATAAACAATATTTCACCAACTAATAAATGTTTATTAAATATAGGAAACCAAGAAATTACATTTAAGTAAGAGTTCACAGCCTTTACCGAACACTTTGCTAAACCTCTGGCAGAAATTATAGCCTCCACTCTTTCTGAATATTTTATGCTACTACCTATAATTGCCTGGTCTCCCTTGAAGAAGAAATTGTTAATTTGAGCATCAAAATTGTTAGCCTCAGCACTTACTTCCTGGTTAAATAACTATTAAGTAAATAAATAACATGCCACAAGCTTAGCACACCCACCTTTAGGCAGTTCGACTCAAGCTCCATCACGCTGGGATAACAGACATCCGTCAGTGATTTTCAGATCTTTCCAGAGATGTTGAGTCAGATTCAAGTCTGGAGTCTGACTTGGCTTGGCCACTCCATGACATTCATAGGACGGTTCTGAAGCCTTTCCTTTAAGATCTTGTCCATGGGCCTTGGGTTGTTGTCCTGCTGGCAAATGAACCGTTGCCTCATTCTGAGGACATCCTGAAGCAGGTTTTATTCAGGATGTCTCTTGACATTGCTGCATTCATATTTCCCTCTGTCCTGACTAGTTCCTGCTGCAAAACATTTCCATAGAATGATGCTGCCACCATTCTCCAGGAGATGACGAGCCCTGCCCTGGTTTCCTCTACACATAGCACCTGGCATTCACACCAAAGAGGTCATTCTTTGTTTCATCAGAGCAGAGCATTTGGTTTCTCATGAACTGAGAGACATTATATATAAAGGCGTGTGTCTTTCCAAATCAAGTCCAATCAACAGAATTTATCACAGGTGGATTCAATTCAATCGCTAAAAAGATCTCAAGTACAATCAGTGGAAACAGCTTAATTTTGAGCTACATTGGCAAAGGCAGTGGATTTTTATGTAAATGTTATTTCTTGGAAGATCTTTTAGTAAAACTTAAAAAAAGCTTGTTTGATTAGGAATGTGAAAAATTAAAAACAAATGTGAATAGAGCTATTACCTAAGAATACACAGTCCCTGCCAATAATCAAAGTTCCTGAATAACCACATTTCATTTTCATCAAGTTCATGGTAAGGGATTCCATCCAAAAAATATATGTTTTGCTGATTGCAACAACATGCTTACAGGCTTATGTAAATTTTCATTTGCTTATTCTACTTATGTTTACACTTTTTCATTTAAAATCCAACAATGATAAATATAAAGAACAAGAGGAAGTACAGCACGGTTGTTGCAGGAAAGTGATCCAGTATTATACTGCCCCCTAACGTTGTTGGTGAGCTGTAAAAATGTCTTTAAAACACATCCATCACACTTAGTTTCTCAGAACATCCACATCAGTGTCACTGAAATGACTGTTGTAAGTGCACTAAGGGTGATTCATTGTCTTCTCCGATCGTTCTGACGCTTCTCTCTGTAAAGGAGCTCAGACATTCAGGGTTTTTTTTTTTTTTCCATAAAGACAACTTGCACAACTTGTCTCTTTCTGCTGTCATGGCAACAACACTGTACTATACAGTATATGGAAGGCCAAACAATTATATATTATACTCAGAGTTTCTCTCAGACCATTTGAAAATGGTGTCAAATTTTTAGTTTTTAGGTTACAGAAATACATAACGTCAAGACGTGACAATTAATATGTATTGATTCATTAGTCTCAGACATTTGAAACATAAAACTAAAGAATATGCCATGCATCAAAAGGTTTTCATTCTATTGTCAAACAGCAGAAAGTTATATGACATATGCTTCTTCTTTCTCCCATTTTCTTTATCATGATCAGAGATTTTTACTAACTGAAATGACCTCCTCAGTAAAGCTAATCAGATTTTTAACACTGCTTTAGAGATGAAAGATTGGTCCAGGAACTGCTTCTGAAAGAGCTGCAGTGAAAGAAGTTGATGTTTTATAAATATCATCCTAAAACTGGCAGGATTTCATATGCCCCTTGTGCAGCATAATAGTACATTGCAGCATTAAGCTACCTTGATCCAAGTCCTCCCTCACCCCTTATTAGTGCTGCCTGAGTGCCTCAGGTCTACTCAAGCAGAAAATAAGCCCCCCATCTGAGTTATTATCCCTGTTTTTGAAGCTTCTAGTTCACCTTTCTGGCTCACTGTGGTTTATTATCTTGTTCAGACTTTACTGCTAGACATAGAGAAGTAACATCTCCAGCAGGGTCCACAAAACATAGTCACTTATTACCTTATTTTTGCTTCATTAACCCCAAAGCACCTGCATGAACCCTTTGCAGCAGTTTACCTCATTGAAAAGAATCTTCATCCTGCTGAAACCAACCACATTAAAAAGACATTTAGCGTGTGTACATAACACTTCAAGCGATGGACTTTAAACCATTGCTGATTGCTAGTTAATAACTATGTGACTACTCACTAACAAAATATTGACAAAGTGAATAATTAGAGCTTAATAAATATAATAAAAGGCTTCCCACAGCATTTTTAAAAATACCTTCATGTCTGACAGAAAAGGAGTCCAACACTGAGTAAAAAGTAAGGGAGGCTCCAGAAAGGTAAACTAAAACAAAGTCATGTAGTAGAAAGGATAGACTGCAGAGATGCATTCCTTGACTACATCACATATGGATTGCAATTTTTTTTTCAAATAGCCTACTGTATGATTAAACAGTAATGGTGTGAAATTGAATTGATATTTAAGTTTTCTTGCTTCACGTGATCCAAGTCATTTTCATCAGATTAACATTTTCTATTATTTATAAACAAACCATCCTTGTAGACAATCAGGTCCTTCGAAAACCTAGACAAGGTCTGTGTCCACATTGTCTGAGTAAAGTCAAGCTTGTTCCCAATGCAGGATGGACTCCTGCTGGGTCAATGCTGTTTGTAGCGTTCAAGGACAAGATCTCAAAAATAAAGGGTCTCTGGTGTAAAAGCATTTGTATTTTGCTGACAAAATGATTCTGCTTGTATCTTAGCCCTCCTGTTATGTTCATTTCTGAGGTGCAGCAATAATGTTCCTGGGTCAATTTGATCCATGGAGTATTTAATCATGCAGTAGTGCCAGAAACCAAAAAAATCTTCCAAAACATTTTTATATCTGATTATTAACTCCAATACTAACCATTTCAATCAATATTTGGGCAATTTGGGCAGTTTTTTTTATTTATCACAAATAAATGATCAATGACAACAATTTACTCATTTACTCGTTTGGACATAAAAAAAATTATTAAAAATTTTTATGTCCACTGAAAAAAAATCTAGATACAAAAAACAATAATTTCCTTGAAATTGATCTTTTGTAAAAAATGTTGTATTAAATTTTGATAAGTTTCTTTCAATGGGTGATCTTTATAATTGAACTTGAGACACATATACTGTTCAGTAATGGTGTGAAATTGAATTGATGTTCAATTCAATTTCACACAGGACATATAGAATTGGACATTTTTTAAAATCTTTTTTACCCTTCAACTTGACAGCCATGTCAAATTGACCCGAACAGTATCTATGTAAAAAGTAGGTGCGGGGGGATTGCAAATGTGTAAAATGTATACGTTTTCAATTTATATGTAGAGTGCACCTATTAAGACAAAGAGAAAAAGTTTCATGCAAAAATAAATATGTCTGACTATTTAAAAAAAAAAAAAAATTAAACTTTAAAACGGGTCAATTTGACCCGCAACATAACAGGAGGGTTAATCCATGGCCTTCAGAGTGCTCAGCCAAGTGAGAAGCAGCTGGCATAAGAGTCACTCCCTCCATGTTGGAGGCCATGGATCTCAACCCGATTTGGGTTTATTTCTTTCTCAGGGGACACATTAGACTTTGGCTCTAGGAGTTTAAATATCCTGGTTTCTTTTCAAGAATAATGAACATGTGGTCTGTGAAATTGATAGGTGGATCAAGCCATATCCGAAGTAATGTGGGCACTGCTCCGGTCTGACTTGGTAAAGAACGAACTGATCCAAAAACTCACTTTCCTATTCATTGATCTATCTTTATTTTAACCCTCATGTGGAACATTATAAGATACAGCATTGAAGAAAGTCAAAATATGCCAGGTACCAGTGGTGAATTGAGGTCCTGCTGTGTGCAGGCTGTGCCTACTCTCAGAAATACGATGATGAGCTCTTTCATCTGGGAAAGCTCAAAGTACGGTCACCGTTTCTCCACATCTGACATGTGAGTTCTCCAACATGTGAGTTAAGCATCTGATTGATTGATTGATTGATTGTGGATGGATGGATGGAAGGAAGGAAGGAAGGAAGGAAGGAAGGAAGGAAGGAAGGAAGGAAGGAAGGAAGGAAGGAAGGAAGGAAGGAAGGAAGGAAGGAAGGAAGGAAGGAAGGAAGGAAGGAAGGAAGGAAGGAAGGAAGGAAGGAAGGAAGGAAGGAAGGAAGGAAGGAAGGAAGGAAGGAAGGAAGGAAACAGATCATTGAGAAAATATTTGCACCCTGTCAGATTTCTTTCATTTATTTTTTATTTTTTGGATACCCTAACCCAGTTTTCACATCATCAAACAAATAATAAAAGAAAAAATAAATAAATAAATAACCTGAGTAAATACCAAAACCCTTTTTTAAGAGGAATAAGCTATCCACATCAACCTTGATTTTCAGAAGTGTTTAACAGATTGCATTATTATTTTCATATTTTTGTGATGTATGTAACAGGCCGCTCTTATAAATGAGACAAAGAGTCTCGAGATATTTTTCCTGTATAAATAAAGGATTTCATATGCTAAAAAGTAATCCTCCTCCTTGTTAATTTTTAATTGACGGTGGGTTAACCTTGCTTTTTGCAAAGCTCAGGTCAAAGAGATGCTATTGCCAGACCTGTAGAAAGATAAAATCATTCAAATAGAACCAGTTTAAGCAACATAAAGTAGAGGAAACGTACTCAGAAGTACATGCACAAATTTTCTGATTTACAGACATTCAAGAACAGAGGACACATTTACTGAAAGTCATTGTTCAGTGTTCATGACTGAACAATAAGAGACTGGGAAAATGTATCATCCGTAAAAGAGTTCAAAAGCCAAAATTCCTGCTGGCCAAAGAAGACACAGAGGCACTGCTTACATTTGCCAAAAATAACATCTTAACTCCTGAGACTTTTGCATAAATATTCTGCAAAATGATGAGAGAAAAGGGGCGTTCTAACAATTCTGGTTTGTATTTACTCAAGTTTTCCTTGATATTAAATTAAGTAAATGATCTAAAGTATTTAGGTGCTACAAAAACGTAAAACAGAAGATATCTGTTAGTGGGTAATTCTTTCTTAGAGCAGTGCCCATATAGCAAATACTTTTTTGGCTCATCTGGAAAACTCTGGTACTATACTCTAATGTAGAAGTAAGAATATTAAAAAGGCTAATTAAAATAGAGTTTTTAAAAAAAAGATTGGTCATCAGTGAGATAAAGTTCTCTATAAACTACAATACATCTCTACACAAACTTTTACAAGAAAGCAGGAGTGGAAAGGTCGCATGTGCGTTGAATATGTGGTGTTTGTCTTTGACATAATCAGTGACAGATTACACAAAGAGGTAGATGATTTCTCTAAATTTAGATTTTTTTGTTTTTGGGTGTGGCTCATACCAGTAGTGAAAAAGCGCTGATTTTCAGGAACCTTACTTTTATTTGCTTTAGTTTTAAAGCATATATTTAAGTGAGGAAACAAATATATTTTATTTATAAAGAATCTTACATAGGTAAAATTCCCAAAATCTTTTACAAAAACAAATCATGCAAATAAAAGTCGGATTAAATACAAAATGAAATGAATTATACAGACAATTTAAAAAAATACATTTTTAAAAGATCTTAAGGAAGACCCTGTTTGAGAAATAATATCTTTAGATGCTTTCTTTTAACAAGTCAAAACTCTCATGGCAATATAATACAAAGATAAACATAAGCAAATGAAAAAATGCACAACAAAGTTGCAACAGTGTTCTGCATTTAACTCAAAATATTGAAAGTGCTCTAAATTTGTTTGCATTGCTATAATTGTTAATGTGACTAATATTAAAAACAGCAGGTCTCTTTCAGAAAGGAGAAGTAAAAAGTAGGGAGGTGGAACTCATAATTAGACGCAGAAAGGATTCATACATGTCAACAAGTCACAAAAAAGTAAAACCAAACATCAAAGATGGCCAGCATGTGCTAAAAATAGTTTACTCACCTTTTTCCTGAACCTCCCTACATCTCTATCATTCTACTTTGCCCAAAGCCCACCTTAAACTTCTTTATTAGTTTAATCTGTGAAAGCCAGATCGTCTGTGATTGGCAGGAAAGACATTAAGGTGTTACTCATTGGCAGTGACCCGGTTCCCATTTACCGGGATGTCTGTCTGGGAGTCCACTCCTGCTGCAGTTCTTACAATAGAAGAATTTTGAATTTTCATCTCCTTCTTAAATGACCTCTCACTTCTTGCTTGAACTGGAAATAAAAAAGCCTGATGAAGAACAAAAAGGAAGTAGAGGAGATGCCAGGAGTCACAGTAAATCGTTATGCCGAAGGTAAGGGCTATGCAATAATGTTAAATGCAAAATATTTGTTGTTTTGTTTTATATAAAAAGCTTGACATGATGACCATTCTACAGTATTTATGAACTCATTCTCAGCTACACAATTAATTATTGTGCCTCCAACTAATACTTTTCATGTTTAGAAATAGATTAGTTAATGGTTGTGGATGTAGCAGCGAGCGCTGAGAGAGGAAAGTGTGTTAATGATAAGTACAAGTTAAACAAATATACTTGGTGCTTCTTTAAACAATTTGGCCCAGTATTCCAATGATGTATTAATTTGAATCCTTAAGGCTTAAAGTTACAGAACCGTGGAATATCAGATAGGCTAAGCGTGATATTTATTAATCCATAGCACAGCTTTAAAATCTCAGTTCATGATGTACATGAGCTGCAGTGTTCTCTCTGTGAGGCTCAGAATCAACAGAGGGTAAAATTGACTGACCTCTCATATGAAAAGTCAGTAAGCACAGTTTGTCCACACGTGCGTTCATATTTAATGTTTGACTGCAATAAGGATCACTGTAAGATCTGACATTCAATCGGTTACACATTTATAGTTTTCTGTCAGAAATTACTTCAGTTGCTCTTATACATCATTCACTGCTTAATATCTGCCTGCTGTTCCTGACCGTTTATAGATTTAACCTGAAATATGTAGGAAGTATTTTTATTTATTTTCCTTTGTATTTATTTTATTTTACCCCAATAATATTAGCCTCTCAGGGGTTTACAAGAGTGTTTGATCCAGTTTATGCCTTCAGGTGCTTGTGGAGTTTGCCTTCATTAATGTTTCACAGAGACTAACTGACTACATACAGTACAGTACATATTAACACACATGAAAAACACACATAACCCGCACATAATGACTAAACATTTCCTGTATTAGGTCAGACGGTATTACCAAGATGTTCTTCTTTAGGTCTTAAAAATAAGAGCGATGTATTTCTTAATATTTTTTCATTACTTTTAGTGAAATTCAGAAGAATAAACACACTGAGCTTAAACTACTGTACCATTAAGTAATTTGGCAAAGTCCAAATGGTAAGGCCATTGTTTTTTACGTTTCCAATTAAGTCAAGTCATGTTTATTTTTATAGAACATTTCAGCAACAAGGCAACTGGACTCACAGTCAGTAGAGCCTTTATCTACCAGGACTAAAAGGCCACTAAGTGATGAAGAAGCCATAAATATAACAGACAGATTATGGTTTGCAAATGCACTCAGGGACAAAGACCTTACATTTTGAAAATATTTCCTGTGGACTGCTAAAAATTTAAATTATACCTAAAAATGTTTGGCCATAATTAGCATTGGTACAATTGAAGGACATAGGAAGCCTTACAACACCTAACTGTGAAGCATGGTGGTGGTAGCATCATATTGCTGCAGGACAGACTTTTACATAACATCATAATAAAAGATTCTGGACAATACAAGTGTAAGATCTCAGCTAGGAATTTAAGTTTAGACTCAAATGGGTTTTCCAAATGGACAATAAGCATAGCATATTGCCAAATTGTTTACAAATCGGCTTTAGAGCAACAAAGTACCATTATAGAGCCCTGATCTCAGTCCCATATATGTCCAGAGTTTAAAGTGTGTGTTGTGAAGTTGGCTACAAATTTGACTCAGTGAATCCAGTTGTGGAGGAACAGGCCAAAAGTCTAACAAATTGTTGCAAAAACCTTGAGAAAGGATACTCACTACATTTGACCCAATTAACATTAGTTTATGATTAATCTCTCTCAAGACCATTTTCAAGGTCACCCAAAACTGAAAGTTTTCACAGTAAAAGGTTTAGGAATTAAAAATGAGATAACATGTTCTCTACAGACGTTGCTATTTGCATTACATAATGGGAAGCGGATTCTTTGCTACCTCAGAACAGACTCTGCTTCCATCTTGTGGCATAAAGCAGACTTACGTCCACTTTTATTTCAATTATTTATGTTTGTGTAGTCATGAAGCTGACAAGAGCATTGTTTTGTTCATCGTTCTGATCTCCTGCACCTGTTACCACCATGTGATAAACTAAACAGGATTCTTTGGTTTTGTTTGCATCCACCACCACAACAAATCTCAAGCCCTGCATGAAATAAAAACTCTGCTGATTACCTAAGTTGTTCTCCACAACTACCTTTGGTGTTTGTTACGACCAACCTGTAAAGGTTTTATAAGGGTTTTAACTTGTTGCACAGCAATGGCAGTGAGAACGAGTTTGTCTGGTAATCAAGAATGTCAAGGTTGGCTTTCATGTATTCTTATTTAATGTGATTTTTTTTTTTTCCCTGCTGAAAAAGTGATTCATTTCTGCAAGGCTAACAGCTATTTTGTGTTTATAAGATAATTAGACTTTGCCAAAACATCACTGAGCCCAGTTTTCTTTTTACACCACCTTGTCCCCTCAGATTAATCTGAACATTTACTTAAAGCAATACTTTTTTATGAAATTCTTTGAGTTAGGTTCATTGATTAAGTACTATTGCTTTTCCTTTCCAATTTTACATCTCTTTCACAATTTTGTGCTTTTTTTAGATCTCATTTTTATTTTATTTATCAATTTTATCAAGAGTGTTTTCAGGGAATCTATATGTATATCTATTTATTTATTTATTGCATCCTTTTTAAACCACATTGGCACTATATTGAATGCCCAACTTAGATTGCATCGTGTTTCTAACTCTACAATGCTGTAACAGTTGTTATCAGCTGATGGCGCTAGTGCACTGAATGTAGCATGGAGCCAACACAGAAATCAGAATAAATAACGTTTGTCATTTTTAGAATCTCATATATTGATATTCATTTAGTAAAGGACAAAAGTTTGTGGCTCACCGGTGTGAACTGTTGTGGTATGAGATGTTGCTATGAAAAATATGACTAAATAATATAGATGTATACCAAGATTGATTTTCTTTTGAATCAGGTGGACTGGCAAACATTGCTCAAACCATGCTTGTTTACTTATCACTTTTCAGGTAACGCTTAACAGCTCGACAAACCTATTGATGTTTATTGAATTTACTGGCAGTTTTGAATGTGGGTTAAATGTCCAGGTGCATGGACAAAAAAATTTGCTCATCATGCTAGTAATGGCAGCAATTTTTTGAGTCAATAACATTTTGCTAAAAATGTAGTAAGTTATGATATTGGTGTACCACGATACTAGCACTCATCTAATGTTATAATCCTCATTGTAAGGTCCTAAAAGGAGGCTCCTAATGTAGCATCTAAACCTTAAGTCAAATGTTACAAAAAAGAGATTAAAAAAATACCTTGCTGTCCTTAGAAATATGTTATTGAAATGCTCTAGTTCTTAAACTCAAGAACCCAGAATGAAAGGGAGAGAAAAAAAAAACAACTTCTCATTCTCAATCTTTTTTTTCTCTGCCCTCCCCTCCCATGCTCTCCTGGAGGAGGTGCAGGGAGGTGACTTTACCTCAGTGTCCAAGCCCATGATGTGTGTGTGTAGGGGGGGATATTAACAAAGAAAAACTGGTGGATGAAGGGAAGAGGGATGATGGGTTGACTTTTGGAAAGCATCTTTATTGAAAACCTGAAGAACATGAATTCCAAAAAAGTCCTCCATTTTGCTCCATCTGGTGAGTTCACAGGGGTTTTAATGGGGCTAGAAGGTCTTTTCATAATGCAACCTGAGCCAGCTGTGTCAAGTGTATGAGAAAGCCTGTTTACAGAACGCAGCTTTTTGTCTGGTTGAACTGTTAGTGTTCATTAAACAAAACTTTATGCATGATATAAATTGTCAAGGAAATTGTAATTACGTTTATTTACTGTTTTCTTTTTTTGTTTTGTTCAGTCCTTATTTAGAAACCCCTTTGTTACAGAGGGCAAAAAATTATGTTTTGTTGCCAGGAGGGCATATGAGTCAATATTTACGTCATAGCAATAAATGGCACTTCCATCAAGTGTTTTAAAAAAACAGGAAACAGGCAGGACCTAAATTTCCTTCTGTACAAATGCACTACAACTACAGAAAGAAGCAACTTTTAAAAACTTGATTATTAGACTTTATATTCATTCTTAATAAAGCAGCACTTGAGCAAACTCTTTGTTCAAATTGTTTGACCTCTAAATTCCAGGCTGTAAATTCTTTTGTCTCTCAGCTGGAACAGGAGGATACGTTTCTTTGTTGTTTCTCTCCAAGAACTCTTAGTTGGAATGTGTCTGTGTTAGTTTGACCAAAGTACAAAAATATTTTATATGCCCATCTTTCTGCTACTTCATTAAAGAGTTAAAGTAGTACCCAGCTTAGTTTTTTTCACTTTTCAAGGATTATGAAGATTAACTGGCAGAATCTAATCTAGTGAAGTCTCATTTAGACAATTTCAAGACTAACATTGATGTATGTATAATAGTAAAGCTTGGAAAAAAAAATAGATTATTTACATTACGCCTATATCAGTCCCATGCTTTTTTCTTGATTTTATGATCAGACATAAAGGCTTTTTATAAGTCACCCCTGTAATTACTGAGAAATGGCTCCTGAAAACCCATCTGTCGTACAAGGGTTAGTGCCACGTGTCAAATTAACCTCCTTGATGTCTAGTTTGGGGGGGAAAGGCATTCAGATATGTTCTTTAGCTGTTATACTGCATCTGATGTGTCACTGGTTAAAGTTGGTCCAGCAGTCAATTTCATGGATTCAGATAAACACACATTAGTCTGTTCTTATCACCATCCTTTGAGGTGTTTAAGTGGAATGAGCTGCAGTTCCTGCTTCCTGGTATTTGTTTTATAACATGTGAATGTGTACATTGTGAAATTATAAACTTTTCATGGTACATTAGAGGAACCTGAACTGTGAGTGCTGTCTTGACTCAAGTCGTTATTTTTAAGTTATGGTTGGTTTAAGTATATTTAGGTTAATTTTAAGCTATTTTTATGCTTTGTTAAGTTAACCCAACAGTTTTTGATGTAGTATCAGTCTCTCTTTTTCCCAGAGACCGAACAAGCATTTTTTTCTTTGTTTTTGCTCAAGGACATTCACTTTCCAGCCTCAGATAACAGAGAGTCTGTGAATAATAAAACAATCCTTATAAAGTTGGACTTTTTTTTGAAGAAAATGCTCTCAATACAGACATCCAGTCATGTTCAATAGCTTAGCAGGGTTACAGAATCTCAGATTTTAAGTTAAACAGAAATTGATAAAAGACTAGTGACTCCTTTTAGTTTGGTTATCTAGGTATGTATTTCATATTTATTGACTCTTCTGTTGCCCAAACTACATCTTTTATCAAGTCTGGTTAAATATCCTAACTTTTATTTATAATCTTGTTGATAAACAGACAACAAAAAAGCACAGAAAACACGCCTCCATTTCCACACTTTACATGGTGTACAATATATTTCAAGATTATGACTAAGTGAGAAAGCCTTTTTCAGTGTGAAGGGAATTATGAAGTTTCCATATTCTAACCAAAGGTGGTAAATATAGCTCAATGCATACCTCAGGTTGTATTGAGTCACAGTTCTGAAACAAGTAAAGGTTTTTTTATTCAATAGAAAGCAAAACTACTAGACATTTCTGACAACATTTTTATTCAAGGAATCTGTTATAATAGTTCTCAAGTGTAGCCTGCACAGAATTGACCATTTTTTATAGTTAAAGGATGGATTATAAAACAAGAAAACCACTTGAAATTGATTAGTGCTGCTGTTTTGGAGATTTTCAATAAAACTATGCCAGCATTTAGTAATAAAAAATGCTCAAAATACTTTGGACCTCTTTTGATATATAAACAATCCAGCTTATCAGTTGTAATCAAATGCACAAAAAAACAACTAGTAAGAAAACATTACTTTTTGATGAACACCTTTGAGCTGTCCGTTGACATATAAATGTGTCATAAAGGTCATTAGAAATAAAACATTATTATTATTATTATTATTATTATTATTATTATTATTATTATTATTATTATTATTATTATTATTATTATTATTATTATTACCTTTATGCACAGAACTGGTGTGGTTGCATGTCTGTACTACTAAAAGTTATGTTTCATCAAAAACATAATATCACGTCTCTGATGACATGATCAGGAATTCATTGGAATAGTTACCAAAGCTCAATATAGCAGAACACCTTTGGGATGTGGGTTTGAATATGAATCTGCATTGACTGTGTGATGCTATCTTGCCTACATAGACAAAACTTTCTGAACTATTTATGATGCCTCAATGAATCTGTGCTATTATTTTTAAATTTGTGGCATCTGTTATGTAAAGAGGCAAGAATCATGAACAGGGAAATACAAATTTAAACTTTCTAGTACCATGAGAAGAAAGTGCTGTGAAACCTTTATTAAACAAGGTCAAAGGAGCAGAGAGCAGACTGTTTTGGTTTCAGCTTTGCTCTGTGGAAAAAGTCACAGCTTAGCTTTACTGTTCTGTCCCAAGACTCCATCATGTTTGAGATAGTGGGCCAGGTTCCCAGCAGACTCACTGGCAGAAGCTGGCAGGACAGCAGGTAAACAGAAACAATCTAATTTACTTCCTGTGCTCTCTTCTGACCAAACAACAGCAGGTAGAGGAGATAAAACTGTAATTTTCTAATTCTAATTGTCCTGCATATTTTCTTTTAAAGCCTAAATGCCACTTTTGTCAGCACAATTTAAAAGACATTATATTTCAATACCAATGCTGCATCTATCGTTGAGAGTATTAACGTCAAAGCTGACCTTATTTTGAGACAAGACTTAAAAGATCTCCAAAATCATCCACACACCTAAGTTAGGGCCAAACTGCTTGTTGCAAAAGGGCCGTGGGTCCCCTGTTGTCTCCAGACTCCTGTGATGAGTCTGGAGAGTCTAGAATAGAACTCTATTCTATTCTATTCTATTCTATGTGGAGGAGGCCTGGGAATGTTCTGTCTAATCCGATTTGAGATATAGCCTTGCTCTGGAGCCCCTGCAGCCAAACTCTGCCTGAAGCAAAAAAAAAAAAAATCCCTTCTGCACAGCTGCAGCAGCACCTTGAAGATACATGATCACCCATACAAACACTGCACACAGCTGGCATCAGGTTTTTGTTGTAACCAAATGTGAAAGAATTTTGCTGTTTTTTTAGCCTCCCAAATATTTTCCTGACCCACACCCACCATTCGCTTTTTAAGAAATTTAAAGGTTAAGTTGTCACAGTGGGATGTAAATTATTCAGTAAGCTCAGATGGTAATGGGTAATTAGTAAACCATTTAATGAGAAATTTTACTCTTGTGTGCAAGTTAGAGAAGGGTTGATATTTTTCTGGGGTACGTGAACATGTTATTTTATCATTTTTAAGAGAGCAACCTAATTGTAGGTGTTTTTAGGATTTCAACAGAGAAGACCATCCACCCCATTGCAGTCAGATAAATTAAACAAACTTACTTGAAAATATTGTAATTACACTGTATTTATGTTGCATTTGTTCAATCAAAATAAATAAGGAAGATAGAAAATGATGCCTGGAAGTCACTGGTTAAATCCCACTATGTTTTCATCTACACAAACATTAAGTCAGCCTCATGCTTTGCATAGTAAACTATGAAAATACAGTAGATTGTTGAACTTTATCCCTCTTTTGTATTTTTCAGCTGGGGCTGATGGTTCAGCGACTGGTCACTGAATGATGGGAGCTCTTTGTGTCTGCAGTTTTTGTCTTCAACTGGTGTAATGCAGTTTAACCAGCTGAGACCTATTTAACAGTTGTAGACTGAAGGATTTTACATCCTTCTATCAGTGACTTTTTATCTGAAGCCATAACATGGCTTCAGACATCTTTTTATTCTTACACCTCACCCAAAAGTAGGCAATGATTTGTCTAATTGGTTCTTGGGATTTTTTCAGTTCAATTTACAGTAAAATGTCACACTGATGCACTTTGATTTACACATACTGGTCTATTTCAAACCTCAGAGAATTAATCAACTGCTTTCAGTCACAGCATTTCCTCTAGTGCATTTGCAAACTACAAGTTAGGTTTTCTATGTTGTTATTGAAGTAAAAGCTTCTTCATAGCAGAGTGGGCTTTCATCTCTTTTTAGCACGGGACTCAATTGATTGTAGATATTAACACTCTACGAGTTTCAAGAGGCATCTTTTGTTCTTTTTCTGTGGCCGATACAAACATCATTACCTACGCTTTCCTTACTGTATGCAAACTTATTTTAAGGAAGTATAATTATTTTTGAGTTTAGAAAATGTTATGGTAAATATCTAAATATCTTTTAAGAAAAAGTAGTGTTATCATGTATTGAAAAACTTTAAATGAACAACTTTATCTGCTGACAGAAATGTTGCCAATTGTAGCACATAAAGATGGTAAAAAAATAAAGTTTACTCTGAAAAAGCAGTACAGGTCCTCATACTGCTCAAACTTTTGGATGATTAACTTTTTTCACTATTCTCCTCTGCTTAGAGTTCATACGATTCTAACCTTTCCATATCTGAGGTGAGGGATGGTGACTTTCCAGACAATACAAACAACAATAAAAATCTTTAATAAAAGAGACAGCCAGCTTGAAACTGAGCCTGAAGCTTTGTAAACATGTTTATTTTTTTCACTTCCACAGAGGCTCCATCCACTGGGAGGTCTAAGAATGGATATGTTTTCCAGGAGTTGGGTATGTAGCTGCATCCACACATAATGTTTACCAAGACTGCATTTCTCAGCCTAGTCCTCCCCTCTTATGAACTCTATGTGCTCTACATTTCATCAAATATTATTTGAGATATTTTCCTGTGGGATGATACATGCATCAATATATTTAATTGGTTCTTTATGCTAATATCAAAGTTTCTCTTTGCTCACTGATGGCCCATTTCACATCCTGCTGAGCACAGCCGGTCCATTCTCTCTGTGGTGGAAGGTTAATTAATAGGTGATAAACAAGGCAGGTGATCTCTGAGTTAATGATGAGTTGAAGGAATAATCATTGCACAAAGCTGTGCTTGTGAAGGGTTAATTTTCTAATTCTGAGGCGGTTTCTCTTCCTCCCATAAAAGTCGCAATCAAAAACCCATATTTATTTTCTATACATGAAGGAATTTACGAGAGGCTGCTGTTGTTATATTGCAGCATGTCTGGTTTGAGGGGGATTTTTTTATTGGGTCTCTCGCTCTCTCTCCCTCTTGCTGTTTTCTTGTCAACAGATGGCAAAGTGGAGGAAGGGCAGAATAAATTGTCCCTTACTGGAGATGCTGTTAATGTGGCTAGCATCCCATTGATTCAAAAAGCAGTTTTATCTCAGTGTGATCATAACGCAGCAGCTTTGGAGGCTCTCTAATGACATTTACAGCTACTTTTATGCGATTACCTCAGTTGTAAAACAAATTATTTGTGCCAAAGCTGAAACTACAGAGTGAGATGTGTTGCCAAGACTGAGACTTGTTTGTTTTTGTGATTGCACTTTAATGTTTTAATCCACAGAGCTGAAGGATGGAGAGAAGGAAGATTCAGATCAGGACTCACCAACCATCATTACAGACAACATTTATGAAAATGACATCCATCTCAGTGTTTCAGGTTTGTGCCTGGGGAAGACATGGAGTTTCTTCTGAAAAGTTTATGGATTTAGCCCCTCAGGTCAACTAACAAACTACAGAGTAATATTGCTTTATACGAGGCATTAAAATAAACTGGAAATGTGAGAAAAAATTTGGATATGATGACAAAATCTAAACATTTTATGTACTTATTTTTATACAGATGCTGAAGGTCCTGGATATGGACTTTTAAACACAACAAGAAAAGTAAGATTTTATTTCTCAGGTGTTTTTTTAGAAAAACAAAAAATAACTGCAAAACAGGAAACTTTTTAAATCTAACTTTAAGATTCCAAAAACACAACAAATTGCTTATACAAAAACCAAATAAAAATTCTGTATTGGAAAAAAAATCTAAGAACATTTTGTAATTCAAAAGCTTGTAGAATCCCCCTCAGCAGTAATTCCTCTCTGTAGACGTTTTTGTGTTTTGCATTGTTTTGGAAGAATTTTGATCCCCTCTCATGTACAACATTGATTCAATGTGAATAGTTTCCGAACTGATACATAAATAAGGAATCTGGAATTTAAAGAAAGGTATATTTTATTTTTATTACAACAGAACAGCTTGGAATGACCAAGATCTCGTTTATTTAAGTTATATAAGGTAAACAATCACAACAAAGAGCCATTAACATAATAAAGGCAGCTTGCCAGTAAACTTTTGTTGTCACAAAATGATAATCAAGAAGGGTCAAATAATTAAAAGTACAAAAATAGAGTCCACAAAAAATATCAGCATTCAGCAGCATAAATGTGTGACTGTGTAAAACCCAGGTGGAAAATAAATGGTGGTTTCTGAGAGAGATAGCTGTAGTAACTGCCTGAAAAAAAGAGTTATTTTAACAAAGTTAGAGTGAAGTAAAGTGATTAGTAAAAAAGGTTTTCAGCCTTTAATATTTCTGTGACATTTCTTGGAAGTACTGTAAATTATATTTCTTCTAGCACTCAGTTAAAATTAAATGTCTTGAGTTCAGTTTCTCGTAAAAGGCCCATAAGATGACCAATTTCCTTTTGAAGTTCCTAATCACATATACCGTATTCTGTTCTCCTTCCTATCAGTATGTAAAACCCATGAACTTCCAAGAGGAAGTGCGTGCACACAGAGATCTAGACAGCTTCCTTTCTCAGGCGAGCATCCTTCTGGACGAAAAAGCTGCCACTCTGGATGAGGCTTTGAGACGAATGATTGCTCACATGGTGGAGGACGGCCATGGCAACTGTAATGTAGAAGAGGTGATGAACTCGCTGTTCACAGATGCAGGAGGCAGAGATATTAATGGTGAGTGAAGAAAGGAAGTCTTCACAATTATTTTTTGGCAAAAAAGATTAAAACCTTAATTGTCTTGTCTTGTCATTTGCTCTGCTTCTCCAGTTCACCTTCTGTCGGAGACTATTCAGGGTGTGACTGCTACTTCAACCGGTATTCATTATCAGCAGTCTTGGCTTTGTATTCTGTGAGTTAAGCTGTGACAATTAACCTTTCTTACCATGTTTATGATCACAGAATTTCTACATTCTACCAGTTCTTCTTGGTGGTGTCAGATCATTCAGACTTATCAGTTTTAAATGCTACAGCATCCCCCCCTTTTTTTTAAAAAGCTCCAATGTGAGAAACCTGCAGAGGCGTCATGTTTGCATTACCCGTCTGGAGATTCCACAAAATTGGGGAGTCAACTGCTGCGAGGCCCGTTTTGTTATCCTGATCCTCGCACCGCCCAGAACGGTAAAGCAAAAATTGTAAATCAAATACTTTGAGCATTCTTGGGAACTTTGTATGAACAAGCTTTAGCAACAATGTTTTAATAATTCCATTACTTTAATTATGAATTTGAACAGTTCTTTTATCAGGCTGGAATAATTTTTTGAGTAGATTTAACCCCACAAGTCTTTGGTTAGCTTCATATTTATCAAAGATTCCAGCTTCTGGCATATTATGATTTTGTTTGTGATTTTGAGAAGGCCACTGTAAACCTTATTTTTCCACTTCATAACCAGTGAATTTCAGTTTAGATCAGAAGTTTTAACTATTTGATCTAAACTATCGCCATCAGAAGGAAAGGGGGATGTTAGGAAAGTTGTGATTTCCAGAAAAATACAAGAACCAATAAGGTTTGTGGTTTTTATGAAGTAGAACCTGCTACAACATAAGTCATTGTTCACAGTAACTTACGTTGCTGCTGCTGACCGAGAAATAAGGCCCTGTTTCTAATCAACACATTGAGGCTCTACTGAACAATGCAGCTACCCACATGACCAAATGTCTTTTGGAGAAAAGTTTTATGGTCAAATGAGTTAAAGCTGAAGCAGTTGTCAGTCTAACAAACTGACTTATGTACATTGTAAATTGTACATAATGACTACAAATTGCAATGGTACCTGTCAAGCATGGTGGTGGTAGCAGCATGTTGTGACTAGAAGTAGTCATGGATTGAACACAGTGGATAAAATAATGAAGAAGCAGGTCTGCGTCCAAATTAAGGGTAGATGGTCATCACCTGGACATAGCTGAATGTTCCAACAAATTCCAGCAATGATACAATGAAAACATAAGAATTGGTTTTAATTAATGAAGCAGGTTAACTTTGGGGTATTAGAGTGCTCCGACCTCAACCCTATCAAAAATAGTTTAAATGAACTCTGACAATTCTGCCAAGAGTCATACTCAAGTAGCAACCCAGAAAACTCCCTAGAAACTTGTTGATGATTACAAAAAGTGTGGCTTAACATAAAGGTTGCAAGGGAAAATTGTATATCAGTGGAACTGTATGTTTGTTTTGGAGTCGGTATGTATAATTTTGACCATGTGTGGATTGGAGGAAAACAACAAACTCAAATTTGACAAGCCATTTTGGGGGGGGTAGAAAAATCATTGAGGTTAAGGATGATATCTAGCAAAATATGTGAGATTGAAAAAGTTTATGTAAATAGGACACTTTGCATCTGTTAAATTCCTTTTTATGAACAATGTTTTGCAGAAAAGCACCAAGACAGCTGTTGAACTGGGTAGGACATTTGCCACAATGTTCTCTGACATTGGCTTCAGGCAAAAGCTTCTAGAGACCAAAACTCAGGAGGAGTTCAAACAGGAGCTGGTCTCCCAGCGACACCGGCTCTCTGTAGCCAGTGAGAAGACAGTCGTAGAGGAAGTGGAGGACTCAGACCCACAAAGAGGAAAAGCACTCCAGGTGTGTAATAAAAGTGCAAACTCATAATACAGGCAGTTCTGTGTGTAATCAGTCTCGAATTTACTGATATAGGAGACCATATATACAACAGGGTGATAAATGAATGCCAAAACACATTAACCAACGGGAAAAAAAATGTCTGATAAAACATCCTTATTGCATTTGCGCTAGTGTCTGCACTCTGCACTGACTTCTCAAACTCTCCAGATGTGGAGACCACCCTTATGTTTTCTGACACTATCCAGGCATATAAAGATGTGGTGCAGTAAACTAGATGAGCCAAATTATCTGAGTATCCTGTTTGTACATTCTATTAGCTAGACTGGTAGAATGAGAAGCAGCTGGGCAACAGTACAAAAAACTGGCAACCCCTTCACTATGCTGACGGCAAAATGTCTGCAGCTAAGTGAAACGATAAACTACGTACTTCATTATATGCAGTTTTTAAATTTGGAGGAAATGTTTGTGTTAAGCAGGGGAAGAAGAAGGAACACCCAAAGGCTGAAGGGAGAGAACATGCTGGTCTGGGTTGTAAAAAGGCTGCAGCTCCCAACAGGCTGTTGATCTGACTGGACTGAAAACAGCACTTTGGATTGTAGCTGTCAAGCTGCCTCTTAACCTGTGATTTAATTCCAGTATTGTCAACTACAAACCAAACAAAATAATCTGGTACATTTGTTTTTATGGTCATTTTATACTTGCTACACAAAATTTAAACACCTTATGTAGCATGCATATGAAAACAAATTATTTCCAAATAAGGAGCATACACTCAAATTATCATTCTGACCTCTCTTGCTGATTAACCAGGACATTCCCGACCTAATATCTACATTTCATCATAGGAATGAAGAAAATTACCCACATTTTCATTGATTTAGCATTTTTTTACCCAAAGAAAATGTAGATTCGCAATAAGTTTCCTTGATAATTGAATCGTAAACTATCTCAACTTTTACACAAGAAATTATTTGCTTGATTAGGAATATTCTGAAGGCACATGTTGAGGATCCAAATCCTGCATGATGTCTTTCCTAATCTTTAATATGCATGCTGTGTCAACAACAATCAATGTTGCAACGTTAGAATGTTGTCTGTTTTTAATTCCTAGACAGTGAAAAACACAAAAACACTTTGTTTAGTTTTTGATTCATGAGACAGAAATTTATTCCAGATTCTATTAACGATCTTATACACACTGGACTAGATAATAAAATCTTTACTTCAGTGAATTGCTGCTGGTTTTACCAAGTGGGTTTAAAATGTTTAGGTATTAAATTTTGTCAGTATTAAAAAAAGGTCTTAGATGGATGTGAAAATTTTCAGTGAAAAACATTTGTAATACAATGAAAAGAAAAAAAAAACTATCCTTCATTATAATGATAACCATACAGGAAACTTTCTAGAAACAAGCGTATACTGACCTGTTACAAAAGGTCTCTGTGGTTCTTTTCAAGATCTCACTATTAAAATTTAGCTGAACAAATCATTGAATTGAGTTTGTCCACGAAAGAGAAATAGCTAAACACAGAGGCACTGGGCTGGTTGTACTTTCCATGGGAAAGAAATGTGAAAAGTAGACAAAGATAATGGCAGCAATAGATCTGTCTTTGGCTTAACTGCAGGAGAGAAACATAGCTACACACAGAAGCACTGGGCCAGAGGTACTTTGTATATTAAAGAAAAACAAAAGGCTTCAATTGCTGACTATATTCCTGTCTCACAGTGCAGAGATTTCTTCAGAGCCGGTAGAGGTGTTTATGATGACCTTCGTCGGAGACTGCCTCTTTATCCTTCAGACTTCACAGACGGTATGGCAATGTTGTGAAGTGTTTTTTTTATTTAATTTTCTATTTGAGGTTTTTACATCTTTGTTTACCCAATTAACAGGTTTAACAGGGAAGGATCGCTGTTTACTTAAATATACCACCACGGCTATCTTCCTCTACATTGCCATTCTCCTGCCTGCAATTGCTTTTGGTTCTCTGAATGATGAAAGCACAAGAGGGGAAATAGGTATTGACTTTGTCTTTATTATTATCTGATACATCACTATTTTTATATATCACATGCAACATTTTTTTTTTTTTTGCATGGATAGATGTTCAGAAGACCATTGTTGGCCAAAGCATTGGAGGAGTGATCTACTCTCTGTTTGCTGGTTCCCCTCTGGTCATTCCTCTGACCACTGCACCACTGGCCATTTTCATCAGCGGTGGGTGTTGTTCTGTAATTTTTGAAAAAACAAAAAAAACCTAGAAGTGGACTTAATTTTTACCAGTTAAATTTTTTATTAAATCAACAGAAAAACAAAACATTTCAGTTTACACACACAAAGATTCATAGACAGGGTGAAACACTGCTATGATATTCAGAACAGATAATTACATATTTTTCCAAGTAGTTTTACAGAAAAAACTTTTCTGAATTTGAAAGAAAAAAATATTTATGAGTTGGTGCCTGTGTGTCTTGTATGTATAATTCATAGTTATCAGGGGTATCTGTGATGACTACGACCTCGACTTTGATGCTTTCTATGCCTGCATCGGTTTATGGAACAGCTTCTTCCTTATCCTCGGGGGCTTATTCAATGTCAGCCTGATGATGAAACTCTTCAAACGGTGAATACACAACATGGCTCCTTTTCTCCTTACAGACTCTGATTTGTAACACATTAAAAGAAGCATTGACCCATGGGGCCACTTACTGAAGTGAAATCAATAAGAAGAAAAAGTTTTATTTGTTATAAAGTTCTGGCTTCACCAACATTAATCGTGTTCTTTGTTGGTATAGCTTCTGTTAGGTTGCCTTGAATAGGCTGTTATGTCTGTGTTTTTATAAGTAAAAACATAAAACATGACTTGTTATTCTTTTTTCTTATCTTTATCTCACAGCTCAACAGAAGAGGTTATTGCATTGTTCATCTCCATAGCTTTTGTTGGGGATGCAGTGAAAGGCACTGTCAAAAGTAAGTCTAGAAAAGGTCAGGATACATTGGCCAATTTGTGAATTTGTCCATTACAGATAATGTTGACTAGAAAACATGGTTTCTGAGGTATTAAAAAATACTGATATGTGTGACTGCTCACATAAAATGTAAAAATATTTTTATGGTCGATTGGAAAACAAGCAACAAGGAACGCTCCTTAAAACAAAGATTTCAAATAATAATAAGCAGGTTTGTATGGCATTTTCCCAACTATTTTTACTAACCTCTCACATCCTTCCCCATAGTTTTTGAACACTTCTACTACGGGTCAACGTTGGCAACCACAAACAAAACTGTGGTGCTTCAGCAGATAAATGAGATACTAGATGGGACTGAGAACCAAACAACCACCAAGCTGGAGCATAAAACTGGGGCGAACATGTCACTGTTTGAACATCCAGAAGAGAAAATGTTAGTCTTCCTGCCGGAGACACTGGTGGAATGCACAAGAGAAAGGCCCATTCTCTGTCTGCTGCTCATGTTGGGGACTTTGTGGCTGGGTTACGCACTCTACCTCATCAAGAGGAGGTATGGCTCCATTTCACATTTTGAAGCCTTGTTGCTCCACCTGGCTTGTACTTTGCTTAAAACTAAATTAATTTGAATAAAGTTTCAGTATTGTCTTTCACTGTTGACACTTTAACATAATACAATTTGATCACTAAATAAGCCAGGTTTGCATTGATTCTTTGAACATACTAATATTTCCTAGATTGTGACACCCTATACAACTTAAATGAGATATTTGTATTCATTATTTTAAAAAGACAAAACCTTTCTTCTATTTTAACTTCTATTTTAGGCCAGTTAGGATTAACACAATTTTTTATACTTAGTAAGTGTTAGAATGAGGGAAAGTATTTTTTAAGCACTTTCTTTAAATACAAAAGTTTACATACAATTCCTTAGTATTTGTTCAGATTGGATTTTGAACTGAATGTTCTGGCTATCCTTCCACAAGCTTCTCCCAAAATGGATTTTTTGGTCCATTCCTCCAGACAGAACTGGTGTAACTGAGTCAGGTTTGTAGGTTACCTTCACCTTTCTGCCTCTGCCCTGAAAATTTGTGATTTTGGGGCTTTGTTACTAAAATATTGTCTTTGGAGTCTTTAAACCTTAGAAATAATTTAGTGTAATTCTTAGGATCACTGTCCATCTTAAAGACCAATTTTTTTCCAAATAACTTCCAGGCTAAGATGATACTTCAACATTGGTACATAATGTTTAGTCTTAATGCTGTAATTTGTGATGTGTTTCCTGCTGCTTAATACCCATATATAATGATGTTGCCTCCACAAATGCTGGCATGATAGTTGGGTTGTTCTTCCAAATTTTTACATTCTCAGCATGGTCAGCCAATTCAGTTTTAGTTTCATCAGATGTCTCCAAAGATTAATGTTTTGATTTTGGAGTTATGGCTTCTTCCTTGATGAATAGCATTTCGACTCGTATTAGTGGATAATAACACTCTCTTAACAGGTTTGGCCAGCATTTTGAAAAGGTTTTTTGCTTTGCCTGTCTCCTCCCTGAGTGGTATTTTTTTCTGAACATCAGAATTGCAAAAGTAAATCATAAAAGCCACCAGGGTGAACAACCTGTTGTGAAAGGCATTTTAAACGATGCCTACGACACCAAACTGCATTCTCTAGATCAGTGTTTCTCTGCTGTCCTTCATCTTTCATATGTAACTCTTCTCCGGCATGCCTGATTCAAATAATATTACTTCCTGCATGTCATTAAGTGCTGAAGAAACCTGATAATCATACTTATTTTAGTAATGTGAATATGAAAAGAGCAAACCCTAAAACATGCAGGATAGTGGGCCCTGAAGTAACTGGGTTGAGAAATAGTGCTCTAGAGTTAGTGCAGATATTGCTCTTGAATAAATATTAACAAGAGAAGGTATTAATGTTAAAACAGGGTGCACCACCCCTTAAATGCCTCCCAAGTAAAGGCAATATTTCATTCGTGTTGCATCAGTTTAGGCTGGCATGAGAAAAGGAGAGGGCATTACATCAGCCCTCACTTTCAGTTCAAAGCATCTCAGCGATCTCTATTTGCTCACGTCAGGATGGTAAATAGACAATTTTTTATTTCAGCTTCCTTTTCAATAACGATCTAAAGCAACTTGAAGAATCATCATAGAGTTAAATAAATTCAGCATTCACATTAGGCCTGCAAGTTTCCTTCCCAACTCTCCATCTGGGGAGTTTGAAGAGCATCTGTTATGCTATTACTCTGGCACCATTAAGTTATTAAACACATTTACACATTTGTTCTGTCAGCAGGAAGTCTTAGTGACAAATGACTTTGCAGTTGCACTAAAACTGACTTTTGTGACAAACATGATACTAGAGGCAGCAAAAAAATTTTAGTAAAAAAAAAAAAAAGTCACATTCCATAATGCAGGCGGGAAGCACCAAGCTATTTATGGATTTTAACTAATTTCCTGTAAAATAAAACTTGAAAAAGATTCACATTACCAATATAGAAATGTTATTTTCATAACTTTTAGTGCCAGTCATGACGTTACATGTTTTGTTATTGTTTTCATCCTAAAAGAGTGAGTACAGCAGCAACTAGTGTGAGTACCATGCAGTCTTGTATAACAGACTGCATAAAAGTTATAGAAAGTTGTACTATGTGATGCTTTATTCCCCATGCAGCCTGTACCTGAATGGTAAAATCAGAGAGGTGATGTCTGACTGTGCCTTGCCTATCTCTGTGGTGACATTCTCCTTCATTGGCTCCTATCTTTTCATTGACATACAGCGTGAGTACAGAGCCGTCAAATCAAAGCATTGATAGAAGATTACCCTTGAGGTTTATACACGCAACCTTGGCACATAACACCTTTTGTGATTCAACGCTTCTGTGGCTTTTGATGTATTCAAAAGACGAGAATATTAATGTTCCCTAAACAACACCTGCATGCAAGAAAGGATCCTAATTTTAATTTCACATTTTATCCTGACTTGTTTGTGCTGTGCATGTGTTTATAATATATTTTCTCTCTTATAAGTTCCTGTATTCAGTGTCCATGATGGTCCGATCTTCAAGTACCCTGCATTTGAAAAGCTGTCAGGACTGACTCCACTAGCCGCGGTCGGACTTGGTTTCCTGCTTGCACTGCTAATCTTTATCGACCAGAACATCGTCATCTCACTTACACATGTACCAGAACATAAGTAAGGCTCCAGCTTGATGTTTGAATACAGCAGCAAGACAAGAAAGTATGACAGAA
The DNA here is from genome assembly GCF_002775205.1 of Xiphophorus maculatus. Taxonomy (NCBI): domain Eukaryota; kingdom Metazoa; phylum Chordata; class Actinopteri; order Cyprinodontiformes; family Poeciliidae; genus Xiphophorus; species Xiphophorus maculatus. Next base: position 10,996,582 of record NC_036465.1, on the reverse strand, counting down.
ATTATGTCCTATCCTTTTTCTATGTAATAGCTTCTGAATTAGAACAGAGGAACTCCTCCTTCTACACTTGCCAACAAGTTGGACCTTTATGTGTGTGTATGCACATTTTCACCAGGTTGTTAAAAGGCACAGCGTTCCACTGGGACTTAATGCTGACTGGCTTCATCAACATCCTCATGTCCTGTCTGGGGTTGCCATGGATGCACGCTGCCTTTCCTCATTCCTCCCTACACGCCCGTCAGCTTGCCAAAGTAGAACAGCACGTAGAGGACGGACATGTCTACACAACGTGAGTAAAGTTAAAACAAGGTCCCCCGAAAAATCTAAATGGTCCAAATGCTTTTCTCACTATCCAGGGAAGACATGTTACACTTCTGTTGGATTTTTAGTGCACTGAAACATGCAGAGATTATAAGTATTTGCAATTTGATGACAAAATTAAGCAAAGTTTGGACATAATTGGTTTAAGGTTTTGCTCTTGGAGAAAGCTGAAGCTCTCTATCAGTGTCATGTTTTTGTGGGGTCTAGCCCTCGAGAATTGGAGTTGCCAGACCGCTGGCAAACAATACAGCAGGGTACCAACCTATTTTGTATTGAAATTAAGCAATACAAAATCCTTTTGATCCTGAAAGTTTAAATTTCCTACTATATAGGACACGTCAGCCAACCACGATAGTTCACTTAATTGCTTCACTGCTAAAAATAAACCACATTCTTATCGAGATGAGCATCAGTGCTATGAAAAAGCTGTTTTTTTAGCTCTGTTTCTGTCTTTTTAGGATTGTTAGTGTCAAAGAGACGCGTCTAACCTCACTAGCAGCGAACATCCTGATTGGCCTGTCTGCATTCATGCTACCTATCCCTCTTCAGTGGATCCCCAAACCCGTCCTCTACGGCCTCTTCCTTTACATTGCAGCCACCTCACTCGATGGAAATCAGATGGTAGATCGCATGACCTTGTTGCTAAAGGAGCAGGTGAGCAGAAAGACCACAAAATGTTTGGTTCACCCATCTAGTGATAACTAAGATACATCTTTCAACTACTTGGTTATTAATTTCCGTCCTGCTGTATGCTTAATTACAATGATGAGAAATACTGGGATTCAAAAATAGTGCATAGAAAAGAAACAACAAAACAAAAACATGTCGATTTAGATTTTTAAGTATCAAAGACTTAACAAAAATAAAGGAGGACTATGTTTTCTGGTTATAATAACGATAATGTAATAAATACAGGAATCATTGCCGTAATACAATGGTGCTGTGTGTGCCAGATTATCTTGCTATAACGAAGATTTGTCTTTTTCTCTATCCATTTCGAATTTGTGAAATAACAGAATTACTATAAGATAGGGTCAGCAGCAGTTTTCATATTGGTAATGTGGCTCATTGCCCAGGGCAGCACAACCTTGATGAGGATTATATTTATTTTATTTTATTAACAAATCAGCCATTTGTGCTCCAAAGTAATTTTATCCTTCTTATTTGCATGTCTCCAGTGCTCTGCATAGCATAGTCACTGTAATAAATGTTAATTAAACTGCAAATGGCTGAAGTTGGTATGTGATTTAAACTGTCGGCTTAGGCACAGAAGAAAAGAGCTACTAAAGTCTTATTTCTGATACAGAATCGTCATGTGACTTGCTAAATTCACAAAACAATGCCTTTGCCTTCAAAGATGGCAACATTTGTAATCTTTTACAGATGAAATTCAGAAAGCCTTTCTTCCATGTCATTTGTTTTTCACTAGAGATAGTTTTTGCCTGAATGTCTACCTGGATGAGCATCTCCCTTTCTATATCATTGACACTAAACAGACAGGAATCCTGAACCAATCATATTCCAGGAAATCCTCTTACACGTGTGGTGGGAAAAAGTGTTGTGGCGCCCCAGTGTGGCAACAGTCTGCGTCTAATATCAGTAGTAAACAAGATGCACCTACACTAGGGGTAACTGTAGCCCTCCAGTCCTACTGCCCTGCAACTTTTAGGTGCATCCCTGCTCCAATACAATGTAATGAAAAGGCTGAATTATCTCCTCTGCATGTCAGCAAGTTCTGATTGAGGTGTGTTGGAGAAGGAATGCCTCCAAAAGTTGCAGGACAATTTAACTTGAGGACTGGAGATTCAGACCCTTGGTCTGCACAACACCCAACTAGCCTACTACGCTACAAAGCTCCACATGAAATTATTCATTACAAAACTTTGGGGCACAAATGAAAGAAAAAAATGTTCTCCTTTTTTAAAACTTCATCTGGTTGCCAGAGAGCATCAGTTCTAATTCCACCCTGGGCTATTTCCATTACATTGAACTCAATCTAATTTAATACAGCATATTAACTGTGAGCATATCCACTTCCCATCTGTCTAGACGTCTTACCCTCCAACCCACTACATACGCCGTGTACCTCAGAGAAAAGTGCACTACTTCACAGCAGTGCAGATGATCCAGCTGATCATCTTGTGTGCATTTGGGATGTATCCTCTGCCCTACATGAAGATGGTGTTTCCTCTGCTGATGATCCTACTGGTCCCTATTAGGTGAGACATTCACAGCCAGCAGGGGGCAGAATGGCTTCAAAAAGCCTAAGGTTCAGTGTCAGAAGATTCAGTTTGATCAATGCTTTGATTTTACTCCTGAAATATGACTCAGAATTACTTTGACTGTGGAGTAAGTTTATATAAATATAACATTATTAAATGTATAGTATATATGATAAGTTTATGTACACACACAAGTTTATATACTTGAATTTTTACCTCAGACCTAATCTCTACATGTCCCAACTTGTAAAAGGAGAAATTACTCAGAAAAAAATATTGTGACATTTTTTGTGGTTTCAACAAGTTGCCTTCATGATCATATGTTTCAAATAAGAAAAAATCCTTTTAATGTGTTGTGTTTTTTGATCTCAGGATCAGCTTGCTTCCTCGAATGATTGATGCCAAGTATCTGGACATCATGGATTCCCAGTACATGTAGGACAGTTGGTCAAACTTGCGAAAAGATGGAAGACAGAAGGGAACAGACTGACAAGTTAATTAAGGTTTTAGTCACCAATGTACCTACAAGATTTTGCCTGAAGCACCTAATAGTGACAGACTTTGTTTCCATAAACTTCACTGTAACTATAACTTGCATCAATCTGAAGTATTTCTGCAGTTTAGTGGCACTCTCATAGGTAGAAAAAAACACATACACAGATAAACATATGTGTTTGTCACTTTTGAACGAAATACAATTTTTTATTGTTTTATTCAGATATTATATTTTTTAAATGAGGGTCACTTCTGTTTTAACACATGCTGATGAGGTGACTTCACTACAAGCAATTTGGCCAAACAAAACATCTTAACACTTAAAAATTATCACCTCTCGTAAGCAGATTTCATTTAGTTATGAAGCTTTTATTCTGATGAGTCACATGACGTACTATACGCTGTCATGGCTGTGACAAATTGTTTTTTTATTTAAATATTATAGGGTCGAATGAAAAAACTGTTAACCAAACTGGTTTAATACAATTTACCACAGTAAATTTATATTTTTCAAAGAGAAATATGCACAGACATTTTTTTTTTTTTTGCAATTCAAGTCTGAAAATACAAAACCATCCCACTGCAGGGCTCTTATAGCTTGGTGGAGGACGGCTGAGAGTATTTTGATTGGAAAAGGAAACCAATAGATGGCAGTGGAGGATCACACCTCATATATTCAAATCCCACCTTGTGCATGCATGTTGTGGGGTGTGTGTATGTGTATGTGTATTATCCATTGTAATACAGAGAAAAGGATATATTCATGGCAGCCTTCATCTTGTAAAAGAAATGGTGATAATGAAGTTATGACCACCCAGTTATTAAGCATGAGTGGTTTTCAAATGCCACCAGGTTTATATGATCAGACATCTAATTTGTTTCATGTGTTTGTTTTCCTGCACAGCCACTTTTCTAATCCAACACCTGCAATATTCGTCTGTTTTCATTAAAACTTTCATTAATACTTCAACGTTGTCAAAGCAGCTACTGTTTTCTATTTTAACTGTCTGTACTCGGTGCTCTCCATATATACTGTATGTAGAAATGTGTGTTTGATGTGAACTTACAATAAAATTCAAAGCATTCATATTCACAAGCTGTCCACTATAATGAGACAATAAAGTGGCTATTAAAACAATCGGAGAGAGCAGGAAGTAAGGGTTTTAATTCAAAGGATTAATTTGCTTAAAGAAAAATACCCTGTGTTGCACAAATTTTGTTACGTATCGAAAGGTAAAATGCCAAAAAATAACAAAAAAACCCCATAAAATTCTAACATTCAAAAACTAAAGAAAATATTACTGTTTGAAAATTAATTAGAATGTGATCTGAATTGAGGAAGAGAAAACTGAATAAAAAAATTGAGAAAGGAGATCCACAATATCAAAACACAACATGTTTCAAGAAGCTGGAATGTTGTTGTATTGAAATAAAAAAGATATTTCTATTCAACAATTTGGCTTATTCTCATCAGGGAAGCAAGTCAGAAGTGTTAACAGGTTAGTTTTGTACACACAAAGACATAAAGTCGCATGATTATACTTTTTGATGCACCAAAAATCATACACGCCTTTGGCAGAATTAAATTTAATAAGCTTGATTCCAAAGGGCAATGAGAAAGCAATTACTTAATGCTACAGAAAACACAATGGGAGCTAATCTGTTTTTGATTGCATTTTATTTTACTTAAAAAAAATTCATGTCATTTTCTCGTTTTGACTGATATCTGCTTTGTAGAGTATGACTGGAAGGCCTCCTTGTTGTCCCCGTTAGCTTTAAGACAGGTGACAAGGTGATTCGGCATGGAGTTTGAACATTCTCTCTGGATTTTCTCCAAATACTCTAACTTCATCTTTCAGAACAACAAGCTTGTTTAGTTATTTGGCTTTGCTAGATTGCCCTTTGGTGTGAATGTGCACATGTCTGGTTTGTTGTGTTGTCTGTCTCAGTGCTGCCTTGTGATGGGCCACCGTAAGCCTTTTCCCAATTCCCAATAGGGAACTATGCAGGTCTGCAATCCTGACAAGAAATAACCTGAACCATGTCCACATCCCCTGCAGAGGGAAATAAATTTAAGTCATTTAAGTGAACTTGTTTTGCACAGAAGAATTTCTTCCTGCATCCAAATAAAAGGGCAGGTTTAAACAGGAAGCCTTAACGGTTGAAATCACATCATGATGACCTTCATGTGTGGCTCTTAAGTCTCAGTTGAACAGGAATGTGAACCATTTTCAGGAACGAGAGGAGAAATCCAGACAATCCTGCCATGGCTTCACTGAGATTGGTTCTCTAAAGGGATTTGAATCCCATGAGGAAAAAACGAGGCACAGATGATGCTACTGTCACCACCGGGATGCATTAACCTCTTGGTCACCATAGAGATGCTGTCAATTAATTTGCCTTCAGAGCAGTCTTAAGTTTCATTTGTCTGACAACTATATGGAACACCTCAGCCTTATGTGAAATCTCTGCTGAATAAATTGTGTTTTTGTCAGGGCAGGTAGTGCCCAGCATCTTCATTAGTCCTTTCCTGCACATTTCTAATGGCCTTTAGGTACCCGTATTGCCTTGTCTACCTGTCGTCTCCTGCACATTAAGGAGGTGTCACCAGCAGAGTCTGTGTGCCCCTGGTAGCCTCTCAAGTCAGAGAAATTCCAACGTTCCTCTAGACTGCCTCCCTCTGACACCAGTCAGCTCAGCCCGATGGTGCAGGACAGCTAGAGAAAATGAGCCTCCCTCTCCCAGACACATAAAGAGTAGCAGCTCATAATTATTAACTTGCATGAGTCCATAGAATCTATCTTTCTTCCCAAAATGACAGATCATTTTATCATGATTCAAAGTGTGAACCAGCTTTAGAAAAAACAGAAACTGTATTTGGATTCTATGCAAGATAATGCAATTTATTCCTTGTGATTATTTGCTTATTGCAAACTGAGGTAAAGTTCCATGACTTACTTGGATCATTGACCAGTTGAGTGGTCCAATTTGAGACAAGCCTCATCTACTAGACAAACGGTTTGCAATTTACTGAAGTTTATCTTTGGCCTAAGGTCTGTCCTGATCTGCAAAATAACCCCAGAGTCATCTTTCCGAAACAATGCTTAAACATATACAAGAACGAGAGGTTCACATTTGAAATATCATCTGCATGAAAAAGATGAGTTTCCACAACTACTGTTTTTTTTCAATTCAACTCAGCAAATTTATGACTTGCACTGTTTCTTTCCAGCAGAAAGACATTGTCCTTATCTATTTGTATTGCTTTGAACATTAGCATTTAGTATTTTACCTGAGACCTGTCCTGTAGGTTTTAGAGTTTTTATTTTTTATTTTATTTTTCTGATCACTGCTCAGTGCTGCATCTGAGTAAACTTTGAATTATCCAATAAGGGGAAGACTCCAAACTTTCTTTCTTGAAAATAATTTCTCAACTCAACAATTAGATTGTAAAAAAATTTTATAACAGCTTCCATTTCAGGTTTCTGGGCAGCCACAGAAGCATAGAAGACTAGAGCAACTGCAAGTGTCTTAATGGCATTTGCTTGTTGGTTACCCATTAGATTTTCTGAGGTGTAAATGTGGCTTTAGCATTTTAGAGTGTTACTACTACTAAATGGAAATGGGACACTGTCTAGTGAGCTATAAATCTTTATAATGTGAGACAGATTTACAAAATTTCACAAACTAGTTAAAATATTTACAAATGTATTGTGAAGTTTGGTATGAAAACAGGTGTCTGTTTTTTCATTATTTTTGGTGAAATGGGATTTTCTTAAATAGCATATTCTGCCATTTTGTATAAGTCATATAGCTCAAACTCACTGTGGAACAACAATCCATAATGAGACTTCAAATGTTCAATAATGTACTACTGTGAGGGTCCTGCATATTTTTCGAAGACAAACCTTTATAATCTCAGGGTTCTCATTGCAAGTGCAAAGGTTCAAAATGGATGGATTGACATAACTTTCACCAACAATTTAGCACCTTAATTAAGTCACCACCTGTAAGAAACTTGAATAAAATTCTAGACATTTCCAGAGTGCATAGGAACCCTTTAATTATAATGCAATAAATGACAATATACCCCTAATTGTTGTTTTAAACATTCAATTAGATCTGGCAGATCCGGATAAAATAAGTCAGTTCTTAATAATCGGTAATATGATGACCAATGTACTCCACTCAAAGAGAAGAATATCATGTCTAAAGGGCTGTGTGTTCAAAAATTTTTCCTGTAATTATACTAGAGAACATACAAAGTGACACAGGCTCCCTTGTGTGAGAGTTTGTCTGCATGTCTTAAACAGAGAGAGCATCAGAAGGAAGCTCTTTTCGTCTGAGTATGTGTGAAGATGGCACCCTGTAGAGAAGACAAAACAGAGCAGACTATTTTTGCTGTATTTTTTTTACACCTACACCGTATAACATAATTTATTGTATTTTTAGAATCACAGATGGTGAACTTGCTTGGTTATTTTAAATACTCAGCAATATTAAGTGGAGTTTGCTAATTCTTAAGCTTTGATGTTGATAAGGTGACACATTTGTATCCCTTCTTTGGTCAGCAGCCTCTGAGCTTAACACAGCCAACAATAGGACAGCGCAAAAAGGACTTTCACACACAAATTAACAAAGGCGTTCTCACACATGCTCTCACCTCCAATATTCACACTTCTGCTTGCACTTCATTTTTATTACCCTTGTACTTAATTCTTCAATGTTCTCTTCAGTCTGGTGAGAAGAGGAAGCCTTTGCAAGGCAGGACTTACACTCGCTGAACCCACGAAAATCAAAATGGCTAAGGTGACAGCAAAGACACTTCTCTACTGCACGAGCTGTTGTAGCTAACACATAGGATCTTGCGTTAATAAGTAGGCTGTTCAAGCCACGTGCAGATATCAGGATGAATTATCATCATGTAAGTCTGTCTGGTGTATCATTACTGACAATGGAGCTGTGACTTCTCATGTGCAACCGGAGCAGGAGAGACCCGCTTATAGTTCAATATGGGCTAATAGAACAGAAAAACAGGAAATGAAATCACCCAACACATACTAAAGTAAAATTGCGCTCTGCATTAACAGCAGTTAGATATTTAAAACCTAATGCAACAAAAGAAAAAAAACTCTAAACCTGAATATCAAAGTAAGGACTTACTTAGATTTTAAAGTCGGTTCCAGGGATACTGATGACTGATAAGATCAAGAAAATTCTGACTTCCTAAAACCCTCCACTGACAGAATGAGGCGACCTCGACAAGACGGTGGGCATGAATAAGCTCATCAGAGAGTTGTGGAAATGGGGATGCGTGATATAATTAGTAGGCAATAACAGCAGAAGGACAGAAGCTGACCAAGGAAGCAAAGACCTCCTGGCTCTCAGAGGCGCAGTCGAGACCTCAAAGGTTAGCACTAACAAGATATTGACCAGAGGGAAGGTCAGGGGCTGCAGTGCTTTGTGCTGCATCAGGACAAAGCACTGCAGCTACTGTCCATGACCTCTATGATGAGTGACATGCAACATGGAGCCATTACTGCAATACGTTTAGCAAAAAATATCACTATAAGCGGCTGTGGCTTGTACTGTAATCAGAAACTCTCTATTATACAATAACCAGGCATAACATAACAACATTCGGCCGATAAATGGAATAACACTTTTTATTTAGACATAATTATCATTATCAATATAATGTCTTGCTCTTTCTGTCTGCTTAACTAATTTATCTTTCACCTGACTGCATGAAAAGTGGTCACGTCTGATTGAGCTGAACACTTTTCAGTGGGTGGCTGGGGGGGTATATAAGGCAAAGAGGGAACGTTTTGTCCACAAAGTTGATCTGATAGAAGAAATGGGCAAGTTTGAAGATCTGAATGAGTTTGACAAACAGACATCCCACAAGACTGCAGCTGCTGTGACATGTGCATTAAAGTTCCTATAATACCAGATGGACCAAATATGCAAACAGTACAAATGTTAAGCTGACAGAATATTAATAGATTTTATGCCATGAAACTGAATAAATAACCAGGTTAATAAAAAGCATGATTTCATTTCAACATCAACTTTAGAAAAACAGGCTAGATTGTATGGAAAAAAAACTATTAAATGGTGGGATGAAAATCAGTGGTAGAAATACATTTGGTTGTTATACAAAGCTGTCGGACCCACTCATCACAAAAAAATTTGTTTTTTGTTTTCTTACTCTTTTTAAAATCTTACACACATGTGGTTTTCAGTAACAAATAAGCAAGAAAACAACCCTTCAGTATCGCCTCTTAGACAAACCAAGAAAAGCATAGAAACTCAGCACTATACTAATGAAAATATAAGGATTTTGTTATCTTGAACTCAACCAAACCAGTATTAAAACACCCACCCATCCTCATGGGACCCGGTGAGCTGCCAGATTTTGTAGACCCAGGTATCATCAAGAAATGTGGTGGTTGAGTGGAAATCAAAAGACAATGAGAGAACTTAATGGAACCAGGGGGGGCAGTCTGCATCGCTAAAGTCTGCATAGAAATCATAGCTTGAGTAAAAGGCTGTGTCTGAATTTATGGAATCTAGATTAGTTTTGACCAGCTCAAAACTAAATTGAATTACCGTACTATAAACCAAATATATTCTTCAAAACGAAGTTTGTTATTTGTGCCATTTCTACTGTATTTGTTTTTTTAACTTATTCAAATACAGCAAAGGTTTGACAGTTCTCTCCTTTATTTATCATCTTCAGCAGATGATTCATCTGTAAAGTCGTCTCCCATAAAACCTGGCACAGGACCTGGGGATGCATCACGTTTCAGCTGACCATCTTCTTGAAAGCAGGTTTTCAGCTGATACAGCCCATAAATATTCATAACCCTGGCAAATTTAGGTTCAGAATAATCCTTTTAGCAATAATGTTTCTTTTGACTGAAGGTAAAAATAATAATGTTTTACTGTGACCCAGCCAGAGCCCCAATGTGAATCTGATGGAGAAAAAGTAAGTTAAAGATTGCACGATGCCAAGGAACTCATCAGATTGTCTCATCAAGACAAATAATCAAATTACCACTGAAGGAACATTAAAAGCTGGTCAGAAATTATAATTGCAGTAATTCCAACAAAAATATTCTTTACTGAATACTGAGAAAGGTATAAACAATTTTTAATAAGCCATTAAAAAGCAAAACTAAAATAGATTATATATATATTCGATATGTTTTGAGGGATATCTGTCTCATTTTTTGTCAGAAACAAACTTCTTGTTTGAATAAAAGTTTCAAATCAACAGAACGTTATGAAAAATTATGGGATTAACACTTAACACCTAACTTCCATGAACTTTCATGTCAAAAGTCAGGGCCTTTTTCTGCCTCAGGGATTTGTAGATCCAAGAGCTATTTTGTTTAACAAAAATAATAAAGTTGTACATTTTGGAGAGCTGTTGATTAATGCCACTTTAAAATACTGCACCACATTGTGGCTTTTTGGGGTGTTTTAAAACTGTTGCAGAATAGTGCAATTTAAATCGTACATTGTATTAATCTGAAGAAAAACAGGAGAACTAAAATGATTAGTGTGACAAAACCTATTTAAATTCTCATTGTGTTGAAAAAAGTGTAACATTATAGGGCTGTATGATCACCAAAACCTAAGGGATTCTATAGTAACCGTTAGGTCAGGACTGAAGTCAGTGTTTTGATCTGACACAAAGTATTCAATAATTACAGCAAGTATTAAATTCAATACAGTTAGGTTTATTTGACAGGAACAGACAAACCTTAACATAGGTTTGGGATAATTCAAACCCCAATTATTATTCAGCATGGGATTGCTGAATAAAAAAACAATCCTATAGTTCTTGTAGTGTAAGCTAATTTGTAGCACTTTTCAAATAAGGGGCAGTAAGGGGCAATTGAGAAATTACTTAAAAAAATTATGCTTAAAGCACTAGAAAGGACAAAATCTTAATCATTTAAAATATTTTAAAGAGACTCAAACTACTTCTTTTTGATATTCTAAAAAACCCCAACTAAATCAACAACGGATTATTCATAAATCAGGGTCATCGTTGTGCTGGAAGTGTAAATGCCGCAGCAGTAACCTGGCATACAGCGGGCCCATATGTCAGCACTGCAGGGAATCAAACCGATGTCACTATGCTGTCCAGTATGTGTGTGTTTGTGTGTAGAGCTGGTTGTTACCTACTGTAGGTTCCTAAAAACTGCAGCTAGTAGCAGATGTCTCTGTCCTGGCTCTAAACAGATGGACATGAAAGGCTAAAATGATTCCAGAGGATAAACAAATCAGTCAAGCAAAAGTTTTAATTAAATTGCCTAAATATGACATAACTGGTTGCAAATCTCAAATCTCACCTCTTTAACTTCAACATGCAGTTAAATAAGTATTCCTCTTGACTGAATGTGAAACTTAAAGTTGAAAACTACTACCTGTATTCTGTTAGAAGACTCTTATGACCTCAAAATACAGACTTTTTTATGACAAATACAAGCTGTTGTTACTCATCAAAGCTCTGTGATACTGGACTTCTCCAAAGAATATCATCCAACCCATCTGTTACCCTCTTTAATGGATCCTGAAAAAAGGTAATTCTGCAGAGGACTGCTTGTTTACGAATCATAGTGATGAGAGCAGAGGACAGATGAAACTCATGAAGTCACAGCTAAATCATTTTTGATGAGCATTTTTCTTCAGCATGTGCACCAACCTGTTTTCTTTACTTAGTTTTTTATTATATATATATATATATATATATATATATATATATATATACAGTTTTGTTTGATTTTTTAAAATAAGGACATGCTTTGAGGTTTCAACTAAAAAAAATATCATAGGACACACAGGCTCATATATTTATTTATCCAGACTTGAAAAACATTGTTTACTCAAGATGTTTAGAAACTGAAGTGTACCAGCAGACAATAGGCAAAATAGCAGCAAGCAGATTCACACAAAGGTAAAGTATAAAAACAAAAAGTAACAATAAGAGAATGTGACTGTACAGTAGGGGCAAATTTATAAAATGAGAAAAATACTATGTAGTTTTTTAAAACAACACACTTAGATTAACAAAAATGTGCAACTGAGTAAGATTAATCAAAATATAAATGCATTTAAAAAACATTCTGATTACAAGAAATTACAAAAACTGTGCATTTATGTGATGTAAACACTTATTGAGTTGGTTTGTGCAATATCACGAGTTTGTTTGGAGCAGTGATGTTGTAAAGTCCAGCAGCTGCGGGGAGGATTAGATGCATTAATGCTCCTTTTTGCACTTAGGATGCAGCAGTCTATCCCACTCTTGGCTGAAGAAGAGACGCCTCACAGCATGATGCAGCTTTTATTGGAATTATATTTCATTGAATAACACATAGCAGCACATTTTTGTGAAGTTATAGAAAAAAAAAGTGGATTTTAAATCATTTACAAAAATTATTAAGTGTGGTGGTCATTTGCATTCAAAAGTCATTTGACATCAAAAGTTAAAATTCAGACACAGATGCAAGATTCCTTTGTGGTGTAATTCTAACACTGAACAACAGCTTTAAAATCATGATGATGTGGAGAGTCCATTCTCCAGCCAGGAGAGAGAAGCTGGTCAGAATTAATGGGAAGATGATGCTGGATAATAGGAAATGCAAAACAATCCTGGAAGAGAACTTGTTTGAGGTTGCAAGAGACTCGAGACTGGGTCAAAGGATAACCTACCCCAGTGGCTTTAAATATACAAAAGCTACAAAGCAATGGTTTAGATCAAAACATTTTCATGTGTCAGTCCAAATCTTAGTGACAAATATGTACACATATTCATGTCACCCTTTGAAGGCATTTGAAACCCATGTGTCAGTTTTCTTTCACGTCTGATATTTGCACTAATTTGCTCTTTTGTGATTTAAGCTCTTCTGCAAGTCACCTGGTTGTTTTAGGTGTCACTAAAAACAATCCAAGGATTGTTATAAGATTTTAAATCCCTTAAACCAAACTAAAAGTAAGTAAAAAATCAAGTCCAAATACTTGCTCCAGATGGTGTCCTACCCTCTCCCTGTTTATTTCTTCCCTTGATGAATTGACCATCGACTCTTACTCACCTGCTGTGGTGCTTAACTCCAACTTTTTGGTTCAACTTCACTAGCAACACGTAGTCACTAACATATCAGTCCAGAAAAGTTTACAAAGTACTTTGTAATGCTTTGGGATGCCAGTGAACCACACTGGGAGCCATTATTCACCATTATTGAAAAGACAGAACAGTGGTAAACATTCCGTCGGAGCCAAACCCACCATCATCAGTACAACGGGCCACTAAAAGCTCATCCAGAACAGCATCTAAGAGCTGCAGACCTCACTTTCCTCATGTAGGATCAGTGTTCAAGACTCAGTGCATGTCAACTGTATGAATGGAAATGATACCAAATGATGCAGTTATTTTGCCAGGTCCTTTCCGAAATAGAGATTGCAGATCTCAACAAGGTTGTTTTTTTTTGTTGACTGGTTATGAATTAGTATTATCAAATCAAATTCCAAAGGATGCTAAAAATAATGTTAAAATGTATGAACAGTAATTTCAAACCCACTGCCATCTGACCACAGAAAAAAAGCTCCTTCATCTTTCCTTTTCACTTCCCCTTTCATTTTGTGTTGAAGAGAAAAGTTAAAGGAATATGAAACTGTTCATTTGCATTCACTGGTAGGGTGTAAAGGGAAGGTGTAGAGTCCCAACTTGCTCCCTCTTTTTCCTGAGAAAAGAAATCTTTTCCCAGAGGAACTCTATGTCCCCTTTTTATCGCAGTGTTCCCTAAACGTCTGTATCAAACATACAAATAAAAAGAAGAGTATTTAAGTCTGACATGAATAAGCGTGCAGATCTTTTAAAGAGGCTGCAACCATCATTAACTATTTTTAGACTAATTAAAAGAGTTTAGTTTGAAAAAAGGCAAAAATTATTTTAAAAAGCCACTATATATGCTTCTTGCTGACAGAAGTTCTCAAAATCTAACCTGCATGTGCAACAATGAGCAGCAAGCAATTGTCCAGTGTCGATACAAGCTCATCCAGCAGACATGATTGCTGAAAGTCAATGACTTGGTTTAATCTGCTGGGTTTACTTGAAAGAAAACTTTTTAATCAATTTTAATGATTAAATAAATTTGACTGCATTGTTTCATAAGTTAGATCAATTGGAATCTATCTGCATAACTGAATTGAATTTGCTATTTAAGTAAAGTGCCTTGAGACAACTTGTGTTGTGAATTGCGGCTATGAAGTGGATTGAATTCAATAATCTTTTCTCTTTTCTTTTCTCATTTTTAAAGCATTCTTTTGTAGAATTAAACCTTATTGGATTTATCAAGGTGGGATTTTTTTTGGTTTAAAGTCCATTACTCAGCAAGTAAACCATGTAGCAGCGGGTGGTATATACAACAATCTAATTAGTGCTACACATTTCAGTATTTGCCTTCAAAACATTCACCATAAAATAACTAATATGACTAATTATGAACAAACTAATAATCATCCACAAAAGAAAATGTTTCCGGCAATCTTTCAGAGCAGTAGCTTTCATTTTCTGCCAAGGCAAAGCCCAGTGATGTGGGATGCCTTCCTTCAAGGTTCCTTTGTTCTGACTTCCTGGATTATTACACAGATTTCAAGATAACACACATTCTACAGTCTTACTTATAGTGTAGGAAATATGGTATTTGATTGTGTTACAGAATGGCACTGTATATATAGAATGGCAATAAGACCAATCTGTTCAAATTATTTAAATGTTACAAATGTGTTTTCTTGCTAAAAGGGTTGTGAAAGCCCATGGAAGTGTTCTTTAGTAGTGTGACACTTTTAGTTGCTTTAGTTATTATTAGTTAGTTATTTTGGTTGCATCTTGTACACGTTTATATAAAACAATATAAAGAAAAGTCTAAAAAGAATTTACAAATTTGTTCTAAGTTTTGTGTTGCTATCATGAGGAGACATAGCCGCTATGACATTTTCTCTCCCCCCAAAAAACAACATCTTGCACTCTCCATCCCCTCTGATTTAGCATGTCCACATCTTTCCACTGTCTGATGTGTGACAAGTAACTGTGAATACTCACTGCATAATTAGAATGCAGCACTGCATTCATGCAATGTAAAAAAAAAACGATCAACAACGATCTACCCTTTTCTTCTGGCAAGCTCTCTACCACAAAACGTCCAAGTGGGGGAGTGAGTGACTGGACAGTTCAAGACACTGAGATAACAAATTACCAAAACAGGTAGGAAGGAACTATAAATATGAGGACTGACAAGAGTCAAGTGACAATTGCAAAAGTTTGGAAAAGCATGAAACTGAGGCAACATTTTTTTTATTAATGACTAAATATTACTAAACAATAATAAATAAAACTCATTAAGATAGTTCTCATAGTTAAAAAAGCAAAGAGAAGTTGTTTACATTTGTGTAACCTACTTGACATAGTTGATTAAATTTTGTCCTTGGAAGAACTTACACTCAAAAACATCTAAAGCAGCCACAAAATACAGCTAAAAAACCTATTTAAAACTTGGTAATAAATAAAGCATTCAAATGGAGCCTTGGGATTTACCAAGATTAATAAAATGTTATGTCGATCTACTGACCATTGTTAATGTATAGTATTGGGAACAAGTATTTTTTTCTTTGCAGTACCTGCAAATAATAATATCGACAGTACTGATAGTACTATTTATATTATCAGTATAACATCTATCCATGCTGATAGATGTCAATGAGTTTGCTTATCTATTCCTAAATATCAGTGACATGATCTGTTCCTTTTTTAAGATCTTTTGACTGA
Source organism: Xiphophorus maculatus (assembly GCF_002775205.1). Taxonomy (NCBI): domain Eukaryota; kingdom Metazoa; phylum Chordata; class Actinopteri; order Cyprinodontiformes; family Poeciliidae; genus Xiphophorus; species Xiphophorus maculatus. The sequence goes on along the minus strand of NC_036465.1, from coordinate 10,980,706 downwards.
TTTTATGTGTAGATGGCTTCTACACAAGTGATTTCTTGATTCTGTAGTTCAAGCAGTAATCTGGCCTGATTTTAGCCTCAGAAACTGAATCACTACATTTTTATGACAGTGAATTTATGATAAAACAACAAGGGGTATTTGTTACCACAAAGTGTCAGGTTGGTTTGGAGAGCTTTTTTCTCTTATTTAATGAAGTCATCATTTTAAAGCATCCTCAATATTTTAATGGACTGACTATTTAGTTTTGATTATGGTACCCACCGATGGTGGCATCAGCTCAATAAGCTTCTGCAAGGTCACAAAATTCTTTCCCATCCAGAGTTTTATAAATTTTTTGCCAATATCTTGTAGAGTTGATGGGAGAGTTGGACCATTGTGCAAATTCTTCTTTATCGCCTGACCTACTGTATTGCAGTAACCTGTGATCATATACTGATCACACAAGCTTATGAGGTAGATATGAGGCATGACGGACACATCAACTTTGATTACTAAGCAAAGTTATAATTTCTATAGTTTTTTTGTCATTTCACAATTTGGTTTTACCAATGTTTAAAGCAACTCTAACAAAATTTTAGTATATACTTTATTTGTTTGATGGTTGCTAATAATTTTACCATTCTATAATAGATCTACAGTATATCTTCTCCTTGACCACAGTATGGTGGTTTAAGAAATAACAAGCTACTTACTAAATCAGCCAGTGTTGGATAATTTGTTGCGAGCTGAAACATAGCCACCAGTCTGAATTATTGATACCTGTCTGGTGTGTAAATTCAGATGGTGATTTCATGGGCATGTAACACATGTATAAATTACAACAGTCATGAAAGCTAGGCTGCTGCAGGTAACAACAAAAATAGAAAATATGTAACATTAAAAAAATGCAAGAAAATATGTTAAACATAAAGAAGATAATAAAATAGCAAAAGGTTAAATTCAAAAAGGCAAGACAAGTGAGAGAGCAATGCTAAATCTAGCTGCTGTTTATAAGAGCTTGTGAAATATATCATGTATATCATGTGTCTGATATACAGACACAAGGGTATAAGAAGTACACTTTGCAAAGAAGAAAACCCTTAATATGTGTTTTGAATAGCCAATGTGCCTAACATAATAGTAAATCAAGATGTCTGCTTTGCTTGTTGCTGTCTAATGAGGTCAGAGTGGTTTTGTTCTACAAAGAGAGTCTGAGCAAGTTTCCATTTAAGTGTGAAGATTTACTCTATGCATATCTGTCTACGCTGCAGTAAAAGTCCTCCATTTCCTAACCCAATTGTGTCTAGGTGATTTATTCAGTGACCAGTGCAGCCAGTACTTTGTGATGACTGGCCACCAATGATATGTCATGTCAGTGGAGCAATACAGGGAGCAGTGGAGAGGGAACAAGAAGAAAAATATGCAAAGAAAAAGGAAAGACAAACGTTATTCAAGACTCCGATTTTTTTTTTCCTGCTTCCACTGACTTGATTAGCACTCCGTTCGCTCCTGCTGTCATCCTGCTTTAACATCTCAAGCTGGAGTTCATTAGAAAAATGAGAGGAAATGTCAATGAGAAACAAGTCACCCACTAATGCAATCAGACATGCCAAAACTCACTCTGTATCCTTCCATGGTTCCTTCAGACACACACCAATGAATGCACATAAAAAACATAAAAAACAAGCCCCATCTGGAGCAACATCAATGAGACTTGGTTTCAGCAAGACTTTTCTTTTTAACATTTGAATACGATGACACAATTCAAAGGAATATGACTTTCAATATTTTTAAATTTATATAATAATTCAAAAATGTTTTATAAATACTGTCATACTGTGAAATCGACATGTTTTTATTTAAGATTACTATGAAGAGACTCTCCTGTCTACACCTAAATAAAGCCATACTGCAGCATCAAACTTTCACCAGTTACCACCTTCAGTTCCATCCAAATGTGTTGTTTTCACAGTTAGTAGCAGGCCTCACAAATGACAGCATCAGAAGTTAAATATGAACACCTGGTTAAAACTTAAAATCTTCTCCCAGCATTTTTTCACCACACACCCAATATAAATTAATTGGGAGAGCAAATAAAAAAAAAAACATTTTAAATATTGATAAGTTTGAAAAGGCACACTTTTCATAGCATTTTGAGTCATGTTTTTAAGTATTTGTGTGAAAACATTTCCACTTGCCATACATGTAAAATGACAAGATGGGACAACAGAGCTTTCTTGCATGCTTCCAGTAGGGCCCCAAGGAGAGGTTTTAGCTTTCAGTTTCAATCAGAAGTTTGGTTCTTTTTCTTCAAAACTTTGTTTTGTTTCTGATGTTTTTTGCATCATGAAAACTGCTCGCGTGAAATAAGCAACTTATAGTTGGACAACTGTCTCCTGGGAAAGTGCATGAATAGATAGCCATGTGGCCTGTCAGCTTCTTAACATCACCAGAGGAAATATCCAAACACAACCCCAGATATTACAAACTGTGGAGAGAGAATCCATGCCATATAAAGGTTGTTAAAAACATCCTTTAAAAACATTAAAATACACTTTTTGTATATTTGTGTTTTTTTCTGTGAATTTTGATCACAGGCAGGCAACTTTGGTATTTACCAAAATATTCATATTCCAAAATAAAGAGGAAATCGAAACACTTTACATATAACAGACTATTTTAAAAAATAGTTACATTTTTGTAGTCAACAATAAATTAATGTATAAAGTAGAATAATATTACTGTAGCCTGTTCAGAAATTGTTTTTTACCTCATGATAAAATGTTGCCAAAGAGTTATGAACTATATTCAGGCCTAAAGTTTTAAAAATCATTTACACTCTGGACTGACTTTATGGATAAAAACCAATAAGAAAATGACTATTCTGCTCTTGTAGTGTTACATTAATACAGATCTTGGTAGAAAGAAAATGAAAGATTTGTGTGGGTATTGATTCAGTCTTTTTAAAGATATGCAGACAGATCTTTCTGTTTCACACACCAATACAGAGGTGCAAATGTTTATTGACAGATTTCTTTCAACATTCTAGCAGACAATCCAGGCAGATATTTCCATCCACCAGCATGATGGAAGAGAAAAACAAAAGTAACAGTGTTAAACAAATTTATTCTGATTATTTAGTGAGAAAATTTGCAAATTGGACCATACTTTCTAAAAGTAGAATTTACTTTTTCAAAGTAAAATCAAGTTTTAGGGTTTGTGATTAATCTCAAAGCTATAAAGCTTTGAGATAAGTATAAAAAATGAGAAGAGGCATGCATATACAAAACATCCTTATACTCTAACACAGACAAAAGTACAGAGTTTTGATCCCCAACAAGGTTTCACAGCAGTGATGAAGCTAATAAAGCCTCTGGTAAGGCATAGAGGAAACCGATAACATCACTGTAACCTCAGGATAAAACAAGACTACTAGAATCAGAAAATTTTACTAATGAAAATATTCTCTTCTAAAATCATGTCAAATTTGTATGTAGTAACTAATGTAGTACTCAGGGAGCTTCACAGCATCAAAAAAACAAAAACAACAAAAAAAGAGGTTTTGGTCTGTAGTTTCACACACTTTAAATAAAAGGGGGAGAAAAACTAGATTTGTGTACAGAAGGAAGTGAATCTGTTTATCTTCATAAATGTCAGTAACAAAGTTATTAAAGATAAGCTCAGCAAAATAAAATATGCAATTATGTACAGTAGGCCTACATGTATATGGGTTAGATAATTAAACATAAATGTAGTATGTGTGTTATTTATAGCTAGATTATCTTGATTGTACAAATGTGTTTCTTTTATCTATAGTAACTATTTTGTTTTGAAAACATGAAATGTTAATTGGGAATACAGTCTGTTTTTCATTTAATCTTGTCTAGTTAAAGTTTCCTTTTTTGTTTACCTTTGACATTGCTATCTAACTTTGCTAATGAGATACTTCAAAATGTGCATAAAACATGAAGCAGGACTTTTTAACTGACCCCATCATTAAATATGCATTAGTTTGTTTGACTGAATTCAAAGCATTCATCAGCTACTCTTTTGTTGCATTTCAGGGGAAAATGTAGCTGTCTGCTGAAAACCCATATTATTAAGCTTCAATGGCTGTTCCCATGGTAACCACAAGTGTCCCCAAATCAACCAGGACTTAAATCTGAAGCTGTTCTTCTGTACTGTTCTTTTCTTCTACAGTTCATACACAATAATTGTTTTTAAAAAAATGTTGCTGTGAGTTTGTGTGTTATCTCATGACTTTTTTGAGTTTTTATTAAGATGCTTGGAATTGTGGCCTTTTGGAGAGATTTCTAATGTTTCTTTATCAGTCTGAGTGAATTTAAGTTACTTGACATGAACAGAAATGCATCAGAATATTCTCAAAGTGGCTGATTTATGTTTTGTCTCTAAAATGTAAAGTGAAACTAATTACGAGTTTGAGAGTTCTGGAAGAAAACAAACTTCTTTCACTTACTTTGTGTTTTCCTTTGCTATCTAAGCATTTGAATTCAGCAGGTCGTGCTTTGCTGCCCTTAGTGTATAGATCTGGTTCTTCAGCTGCTGTTTGCCCTCCACACTCCTCTCAAGTCCTGCCATTTGCTCCATCAATCCACCCCTCACTCCCAGCAGCTGATAATTAAAGAAGAAGATTGGTAACTTATTGATGTTCACAGCATTGCCTCACCCTGTGCTGATCTCCTCTGCAACAAAGGGAGAATAAGTAAGAGTGATTGAAAGTTTTAAGACTTTGGTCTTCATTTAGGTTGAATTAAAAAGTTGAACAGAAAGAGAACAAAACAAAGTCTACCATATGGGCTCCTTCATCAGCTTCTTTCACGGCAGTACTGAGCAAGTCATCAATTACAGTGATGATGTGCAGTACATGTCAAGTGAGGAGAAAATTGAGCCCTGGTCTGGGAATGGGGAGTCAGGGGTGATTTAGCTGGTCAGTAAAGTAGCCATGTGTCTAATGAGCTGCTCTGCATGTCAAGGAATTTATTCCCACCAAGTATATTTCTTGTGAATGCTATCTAGACGGATTTAATGTCCAATTAGAGCCTATTTCCTGCATAATTAAGTAGTCTGATTTTTGCTCTTTGGGATGTAAAGATGGCATGTTGGCATTATGGTGGTTGTAGAAATTCAGCAATCTGTCACCACATGTAAGCAGCTGAATGAGGAAAAAGTGAATTTAGACACAGAATTTACTGCCAGAAGAAAACTAAAATAAGATTTATTTTTTTCATCATCAGTTTTGTTCATTTTGAGAAGCAGGGAGCTTGGTGCTCAGCACTGATGAGGCATTAAGATTTTGGTTCTGATAAACTATGGCCCACTGAGGACAAGAGTGTCTCAAAAGTTTTTCACACAGAATGTTAGCAGGTAACCATGATTATCTTATTATCTTGTAACCATAAAGGTTTGGGGAATTGCAACTAATTTCGTGCTTGGGTTATATTCATCCTTGGCAATGGCATGATGTTCAAAAAGCTAGGAGATGTTCCCTATTTTTTATTCTACACAAGTGTTTTAAAGATACCTATGTTCAAAATATACTCCAACCCTAAACTGGCCAAATATAGCCATTACTGCATTTATATTAAATGCAAGCAATCTTATTCTCAAAGTTTAATCAGATGTAATTAATTTAATTCAGCAAGCAGTAGATACATACATTGTTGCCATTTTTCCATTTTAGATCAGAGTATTGCCTGAATATTTGTCCCTGGGTGCAATGGCACATTGCAATCTGGATTTGTTGCTCTTGTAGTAATGGTTTCCTCCTCTCTGGTTGTCAGATAATAATGCTACATATTTCAGCCAGCATCTTCACAAGGCCTTTTGCTTTCATTCTGAGGTTGATGAGCACATTTTGCAACAAAACATGGAACTCATGTTCTTCTCTAACCAAAAGATTGGTTGACATGTCCATAATGTTTATTCTTAGATCTAACTCCCCAAATAGATGATCATCAGCCATATAAAAAATATACCTAATGATTAAATACATTGTGGAGGTCCATGACATCTCCTGAAATCTCAGCTGTTTGATTAATGTCACTCAAGGAATGAGTATCTTTGAAATAAGCCTTAAAATACATTTATCTCAATTGTTTTGAAAAATCCTACTAGAAGTTAAGAAAGCCATCATTGTATTGACTTTTTTTCTAAGTTTTCCAAAGAATACATAAGTACTCTTAAGTTACTTTCCATACAGTTTTGTAAAAATCTAGTTTCAACTGTATATGACATATTACTGATAGGTAAACCCAGTGTATGTATTGCTTGTACAACAAATACAATAGAATAACAAAAAAAGTTAAAATTTTAATGTAAGTGCGTCTTTATAAACTCCAACTGACTCGCTCAGTTTGCTGCTGCAGCTAAGTGACATGTTGTCTTGCGTGAAAAGTGTTTTGACAAAAAAGTGTCAACTTAATGAAAGGGAAAACTAGAGAGTCAGTAGGGAGGCTGTGCATCCCAAATGTCTTAGGTAACAAGGTGAACGTAAGTTCTCTTCTAAATGTCATTCAAAGTGTGGTGGAGAGTTACAGACAAATGAATGAATGAATTCATAGACAAGAAAACAGACTGAATTTCATACAAAGAGGAAAATGGTTGAGATATTAGAATAAAACAATGTGTCTTAGATGTACGGTTGACATATTTCAAATAATGACAATGAAACTTTGTCAAATTATATTAGGAAGATGGGAAAACTTCTGCATCCTTTCTATGCCACTCCTTAATTAAGAAACAGCAAACTGACTGAGGCAATTTAGCATCACAGAATGTTATAAAGAAAACCATCGGTTCCTTGAGGACTGCTGCCTAAGGACACAACACCCCATGTGACTGAATACATTTTCCTGAAAGTGTTCATTAGTTGAAAACAAAGATGAACTAAATATTGAAGTATTTTTATTTGCTATAGGTTTTTACAGACTGCAATGCTTCTATTCTAGTGAAAAGAACTAATATTCAATCAAACACAAAATTAAACTTACTGATTCCAAATAAACACTTGCACTAAAATGCGCACTAAGGTCATAATAATGGGGTTTCTGTCTTCTAAACCTTACATTACTGTGACTATGAAGCGATATGACAAATCAGCTTACGGAAGCAAGCTCATCTCCTTCACTTTACACTAAAAGAGCAGTTTCCCTTTCTCTAATAACTCAGCATACATTTGCATGTGGATGACACTGATTATTTATTTAGAACTGTACCCTTCAGCCAGTTCTTGTCCAAACAGTGGGTAGGATAAAATGAATTTTGTCCAACCCACTTAACTCTGATTAGTCTCAACAGTCATCCAGCGAAAGGCAGGAAACACCCTGAATAGTTCAACAGGGCACCAGAAACACATGGGACTAAAGACTCACTAAACTGGATCCAAATTAACACACATTTTAAACCATAGCAGGGGGACCCAAAACTTTACATAATATTTCAAATTTTACCACATTTGAGTTAATTTTCTCTGCTTCTAGAGGCCGTCGACCGAGCTTATACTATTAAGATAATGTTCTCCTCTGTTTTCTTCTGTGTTAAACGGTATCTCCTTCATAGAACCACTCACCTATTAACCTGTGGTGTCACTAACTTTCTCTTTCCCATAGAAATTACTTGTCAGTCCATCCTCTTGTTTGTGTGTGACAAACTACAATTAATTTATGTTTGACACGTGGCTTGAAATGACATAAATAACCTGAACTGAATGACATTATGTGGTGACTAGCAGTACATATGTGTCTGTCAGCACCTAAAACTTGGAGTGGCTTGGTTCTTGAAGAGCAGAATTAAACACTGCTGGTTTGTATGCAACAGAATAAAAACTCACTGATGGAAAGGAGCACAAGGAACTGCACCCTAAAACAACCTTTGCCCACTGCACTGTGAAAATTATGCCTCTAGACAATGATGAATAAAACACAGACAATAACTTCAAAGAAGTTTTCAAGGACTAAAAACAGAAATACAATTTACAAAAAAAAACCAAACAAACAAAAAAAAACAGAAAGGGTAAAATGTTTACCAGTTTAAATCAATAATGGAGAGCAAACATTGGTATGGGACCCAGGGGAAAAACATAGAAGAAAAACATGGATGGGGTAAAAGGACAGCTGACAGCTTGAAAGGCATTGAAACAAGACTATGTGTACTGTACACTCAAACAGAGTTGACAAGGTGACAAGAGACAGGTAAAACTAAGGGCAGAACAGACTAACAAAAAAGAACAGAATTAACCCTGACAAGAGACACTCAATGTTAAAAAGGAGCAGGGTTCTCAAGCTGGTTTGCCATATGGTTCTTGACTTGTGAAAAGGTGGAATGCTTTCTATGGGTTCAGAGTAAACTTCTTGTATTTGTGAAAGAACAGATTAATAAAAACATTACACTTCTATCTATGAAAAAGACCATATGAAGAATCGTTAGAATCATTAAAAGTGTTTTGAAACTTTTCTCAGACAAAAACCAGATGCAACATGTGTTCATTTGTAAAATGTAATGTAGAAATTCATAAATAATGTGTACGTTACCGTTTTTTCATAAAGTTTCTTAATTAATCTTGTGGAAATGCTTCCTTAATTAACCAGTGCTCTGAGCTTATGAGGATCCGAATAAGCTCAGTTCAATACAACAAAATATGTAAATATTACTTACATCTGATTAAGTTTGAAAAACAAATGCAGAAATATTTTTGTATATATCATTTACCAAATGTATCATTAATTAATGAATAACATAATGTATCTATTCATAGGTAATTTTTTCTATTAATTTGCATTAGTGTGCTGCAATACATTATAATATTTTTTAACTGTCAAACTTGCACATCACAGTTAGTGGGCGGAGCTAACACCAAGATATTTGGTGAAAGAAGCACTTGCAGAGCTGATGATCCAAGCATAATCTATTTGACACTTTGACATAAACTATAAAAAAAAATTTCTACAGATAATGATATAATACATCATTTCACCTTTTTAAATGATTTGACATTTAATTTTTAGGTATTTAATCAGTTATTGAAATATTTTGACATTTGGGAATATATTAACATTTTTTAATTTTGATTTCTCTATATTGAGTTTTAAAATAATAAAGTCATTTTATAATGAATTTATATATAACATTTTGGCTCCTTGCAAATCTGCTGCGGCCATGAGTCTCAGCTGTTATTTTCATTGTCACAAGTTTGGGAATTGTTGATTCTCATAATTAACACACAAATTATATTAAGATATTTAATTTGAAAGCAGATGTTTGATATAATAATGTGTGTTGTTCTGACTGCTGAAAAATATCTATAAACATGATTGAACTACTAACCTGGACATGCAGTGATGAATGTGGCAGTTCTAGCTTTTGAGCCACAGGGTGTTTGTCCCACTGTTAGGCAGGAAGCCAAGGAAGAGGAGAGGTTGATATTGATTCAGACTTATTAAAGAAAAGAAAATGCTTGGACCAGATTGTGACCAGTATACCCCTTTGTTTACTCTTTGGTCCAGTGAGAAATGGTACAAAGAGCAAAGTCATACACAAAGAGAAACACTAAATCCCTATGGTTGAAACGAAATTGTCATTACATAATTCTTAAGCTATTAAGTCCCTATAATTTCTTTACAGTTTCTCTCTACAGTATTAGTTACATTTTATTAACTTCAATCAAATCACATATCCTTTTATTCTGTTAAAAATGTGAAAAATTACCTAAATCAACAACATGGTTTGTAGGTTGAGTATTATCCACTGACACCATTTAGGGAAAAAATGACATGAAGAAATGAGAAGAGTCAGACAAAAGTCTAAGTGAAAGTGTAAGCTATGTCTATTTTTTAACAAACAGGGAAAAAATAATCATTATCCCAAACAATAGCACAATGTTCCTCATTATGGTAGTTTATAGCTTCCATTCCCTAGCAAAGCGCATGGTGAAACCAGGTGAAAGTTTTCTCAACTTGTACTATTACAGCATCGTTAGTTGGGATGTTATGGGAACATTTTAACAATTTTGAGGAAAACAATACATATATTTTTTTTATTTTTGCTTTAGCAAACAAAGAAAAGAACATGTTTTAAGAACATAATGAGAGTAGTACATATATTGTGATTAATATTCTTGTCTAATACACCATAAAACTAATGCACCCTTTTTTGTTTTGACAGATATAAATCTCAAATGCTTTAATCACTTTACAATGTAGTATGATAGAGTTCAGATTAAGATTTTCTACAAAACGTGATCAAATGTAGTCCAGAATCAGGAGTTATTAAAACCTCTCGTTTGAGGCATGAAGCGGTTCCAAGTGAAGACAAACTATGGCAAAGTTCAGCACCTTGATAACTAAACTAAATAAGATAAACTTATTGGGGGAAAATCACAAAAAAGATCAAGCCCAGGACTATAGACAAAAATGAGGCAGGGAGAGCAGGTCATCGAATGCAAGCAGTGAATGAACAAGTAACGGAGGAATCTAGAAAGAACCATGACAAACCAGAAGCTAAAACACAGAAGCGGACAATTACAAAGGAACCAAATGAGCTAATCAGAGGCAAAGAAGAGCACCTGTGGCAGAATGAAGGTCGGAAAACTCAGGGGGGCAAACTAATTAACAAAAGAGAGCAGAGCTAAAACTCAAGAAAAAAACCAGGGGAAAACACCACCACTGAGAGAAGAGAACTAAATCCAGTTGCACAAAGAACAGAACACAAGAATGCACTAAGAAAGTAAACAGAAATTCTACAACAGAAAGTCCATTCTAGCACTATTACACACAAGGAAATGAACTGAAATATGGCAACACCTAACAAGTATAAATAAATAATCAAGAAACTGTCAAAACTCAAACAACTAAAAACCAAAAAACAGACATGCAAGGAATCTGACAGAAATGATCAGTCTTTGTAATCTTAGAATATTAATAATTTCTATCACAACATTCTTTTCTACAAACCAGAAATTGTGAAACAGTCTGAAAGTTGTGCTAGCATCTTTAGCATTAATTCAACAAAGTGTTGTAAATGGGTGTGACAACATTTTTATTAACCATCAGTCAATGCAAACTGTACTTCCAACTACTCAGTAAGGAAAATAGCTACTGGCTGTCCAATAAGTTGCTCAAAGTCTGTAAACAATGTTATCACCTTGGCATAATTGACCATGTGCATGAAATTGCATTTGTGCAATTATATGGCAGAGACAATATTGCATGATAAAAACTACAAATGAGTTCTTTTAGCTGGTCTATAAAATGACAAATCAAGATTTTTTATTGTCATTATAAAACCATAATAAATTTTTTGTTGAAACATTGGCTCAGAATCTACACAAGAAACACGTCAGAAAAGAACAGCTTCCTCAGAAGACATTCTTAAAAAAATAAAACACATATAAAGAAAATACTGTCACAACATGGTGAAAGTGCTGTGTATTTTTAGCTTATTCAAAAATATGCAGATTGAATAAACAGCATATTTTGTACGAGATGTATATTTCTGCTTTAAAGCCACCTTGAATTTACAAAATCTGTATCACAAAAACATCATGTTTGAGAACAACATGAAGTTGATACATTTTAACAAGGCAATACCCCTTGTTCTGCAATTAAAATGGTACTTTTTCTCACTAAATAATTTTCTATTAAAAATCATGTCCTTTTGTCCTTTACATTTTTGAGGCAACTGTGCTAAAGGAGTTAATTTGCCTCAGAGACAACTGAGCTCATAATCACTGGTTTTGTGAGAAATAGAAAATCATTTGGAATAACATGAAAATACCATGACCTTCCCTTTGGGCATTGTTAGTCTTAAGGTTTTCCTAACAGTTAATCCCTTGTAAACACACACCCACACACACACACACACACACACACACACCCACACACACACACACGCCCCCACACGCCCAAATGTTTGTATCTACTGAGTTTTGTAGATTCAGTTTCTGTCTTCTTTCTTCTGTTTAAGGCCACATGCAAAAACACAAAGAAACCAACACCTAAAAAACAAGAAAGTAAATCAGGTTATGGAGAAGAGTTAAGAAGTATACATCAAACACAAAATATATATATACTGTATATATATATATATATTTCGGGTTATTAAATCCTGGATTTAAAGCAAATACAATCCTACATTGTTTCAAAGCAATTACATTTATTTTTCAATGGATAATGTTGACATTTTTCCCTTTTTTAAAAAGAACAATTATAAGGTTTTAAATCAAGGTTAAAAAAACTCAAGTTGAAATAAAAAGGTGGGATTATGACACACTATAAAAGCAATGCTAATGCGCTGAAGTTGAACAACAGGATCACACTGTGAAGTTATTCAGAAACAGAGCTATCTATTAAAATGCATTATGTATCCATCTTTTTCAAATGTTCTCTGGGTTTGATTCAATAATGTCATAAATCTTTTAACATTCTTTGTGTTTTGCTGGTATAAAAACCTTCTTGGATTTGCATGCTGTTTGTTTGTGGCAGGAAGGGGGTATGACTGCTGGAGACCTGCTGGTGCAATTATATGTAAATAATAAGGCTTTGTTGAAACTAAAGTGCAAGAAAGAAATTGAATATTATGAAACATTTTTTTGTTATTGAAGCAAGATGAAGTCTAACAATGAAAATTGTTAGTTGCTCCAGTTGGCAGCTACTCACTTTAATCACTTGCATTTTATCTGAAAACTAGTGGAGTTTAGAGATGATGGAGCAAACAATCTGGCTGGTATTGTGCAAACGTTTTAAGCCATCGTTAATTTATTTCCATGACCCAGAATTTGTTTTACTTTTTTTGGTGATCAATAGCTCTTTGCATTTCAGAAGGTGGGTATAGTTTGTTTTCTTTTTGTTTTTTTTTGCAATCTAGCTTCTTTTTTACTCATTTTCTGTCCAGTTCTTCTACTTGACAAATACAGATATATTGTGTGCTTAAAGAAAAGAGAGAAAAGTCACAATGTAGGGAACAAATGTCAGGCCCATAAAAATAATCTAGCATACAATCTGAAAACTACAGTATGTATTAGTCATGTATTTATAAAATATCAAAATTCCCAGCCAGAAGACCTGCAAAGTTTTAGCTAAAGGCTCCTTTGGATGGTTTTACATTCGACTGTGCTTTATGTATATTTTGGTTGCAGTCTGTGGTACATAGATAATCTGGCAGAGTGTTTTGTCACAGACAAGCTATACCTTGCCAGGCTCAGACAGTAAAAACGTCCCAGCTGCTAATTTACATTTTGTGAAACACAAGAAGATTTTCAGCAGCAGTTCTGCCAAACACCCAGATTTCACATGCGCTCAGTCCTACAGACCATGCCCTCTAATGCAGGGGTCTCAAACTCCAGGCCTCGAGGACCGCAGTCCTGCAGTTTTTAGATGTGCCACAGGTACAAAACACTGGAATAAAATGACTTAATGACCTCCTCCTTGTGTAGATCAGTTTTCCAGAGCCTTAATGACCTAATTATTCTGTTCAGATGTGGTGCAGCAGAGACACATCTAAAAGTTGCAGGACTGCGGCCCTCGAGGACTGGAGTTTGAGACCCCTGCTCTAATGCAAAGGCTACCAACAATACACTGGAGACTTGTAGCGGTGTGTAGAACCACTGTGCCCCAACTAACAACAAATCAATATTTGTGGGTTAAAGTGTAAAGTATGATTAATGTGTCAGCTTCAATGTTGATAGCTCCCAGTAGTGATTGTGAATGCTTGTTAATGTCATAGATCTATTTTGGGGAATTTATTAGCATTTTCCCAGCTCAGATGGGGAAAGGACAGAATTAAAGTTGTTCACTTTTAATACTGTACATGAATATTTACAAAGAACACTGACATTCAGGAAGAAAATAGTGTGACATAGCTGGAGTTGTGATGATGTGAGTTTTATATGTTTGTGTAGGGCAAATCATAAATCTTCTGCTTTAGGGAAAATATAAAAAGTTGTTTAGAGATCTACAAATGGACCCCCACTTTAACTAGGGCATATAACATCTTCATTTCTTGTTTTATGGGTTAGATTTACTTTACAAGAACTTCATTTTAAAACCCTTAGTTGATTGAAAAAACAAAGGATGCTCCGCCAGCAATTAAAGTGACCAGAGAGCCCAGTAATCAGAAGCGTTTGCTATAGTTAAAGTAGGCTTCATCTGAGAGGAAATTGTTATGAGAAGAGCAATGTGTTGTCAGATGATGGGGGGAAGTATAAGATGGATGACCTCAACTTCCTTTCCAAGTGCAAAAGCTGTTATTAACAATTTTCATCCATATAATGGTGAGCACAAAGCAGTGGACTTATTCAGGACAAAAAAATCCTTACAAACTCAAACAAAACATACTGCACATAAACTAAAACTCTCAATACCCATGAAAACCAAATATTTTGTTTCATGCAGTTTTCACAAATAGTTGACTGGATTATATTACAGACAGTTTTATGTCCTCTATAACAGACAAAAATAACTCACATAACTTTTCACTTATATTAGGTCCAATTGGATCAATGGTAACCTTTTTTTTTACAGTCATTTGACAGAAAACTGCTTTGACGTGATTGTTTCACCATCTTATGTCAAATTTACTTTTGCAATGGTTTTAAACGTACTTCGACTAACAAGCCTCATCTGAAAGCATATTCTAAATCATAGAATATGACTGTAAATACAACTTCAAACGTTATGTATACGTACAGCCTCACCAATATTTGGATAAACATCCCTCAAAAAGCTGCAGAGAATCCACAGGCTTTGAATAGCCATCAAAAAGCTTCTAGCATCCTCTGTGGAAATGTGACCACTCTCCTTATCAGAAATAGTAGGCCTAATTTAAATTTGCTGGTTTGCAGACCCTAGGCACAACTTAGCTGAAAATTCTTTTTCAAGTTTACATGACAAACATGCGTCTTTGGTGTCGTCTTATGTAATTCTTCAAAATCCCAAATTGCAGCTTTCCTCCAAAGCTGCAGGAAATGTAGCTGCACATCATCACCAGAAACTGACGACACACACTGTTTCAATTACTGAAAACATTCTGATTTTCAGTGATAACTTAGACTTTTAAAGTCTCTTATGTGCTTCACAAGATTTTGCAAAAATGAATGCAATTTTAATCTCATTTGATGCCATAACAAAATAAATTCCACATCATTATATATCTTAATTTTAAGATATTAAAATAAGAATATTTAAGATATTCTACTCTTATTTTTTACCTAGAAACATTAAATGAGCTTTTGAAGTTTTCATAATAAAATATGCACATACAAAAAAGATGTCTTGACAGATGCACAAGATCAAAAACAGGAGAAACTACAAGAGGTTTTTTTTTGTTCATTTAAAGTTTAATGACAGTGAATAATTTACAGACAAGTAAGATATTAATGCTGTAGGGGCAACAACAACCAGCATGTATTACTGTAGCTGGGTTCTATCCTTTATACCATCCTTGGACATGCAGAGCTTTATGAACTGTACCTGTGAACTGGTACGTGACACTAATTATTATCTTGTCAAACAGGATATCATAGTGCTTATTTGCTCAAATAGATGTAAATACTGAGCACATGAAACTGCTGTTGATGAGGTTTTTTTATTGAATTGATTTTGAAATAAAAAAGATAGGAGGGGGAAACATTCCTTTACTTAAAAGAGCAAGAAAAACAGATTTAAATATACTGTTCACATAGATTTACCATCAGTTTCATCAATACTGTCAACCTGAGTGTTGTTAATGCATCTACATTATCCTCCTTCTGATGGCTGCTGCCAGCACAGTACCATTTCTCAGAGCTCATATCATGACAAACACATTTCTTTAATATGAAAATTAGTTCACTGTACTCTAACAACTTCAATATTGACCAAATCTTAATCCAGTAGAACAACTTAAAAATGGATTTGCATCATGGAAGTGAAGGTGATAAATCTGCAGCAACTTTGTAGTGCTAGTAAGTCCATATTGACCTCAGCCTCTGAAGAATATTTTCTCACTGAATCTTTGCCATGAAAAATTAAGATGGTTCTGAAGGCAAAGGAAGTTTGACCTGGTGCTAGCACAGTAACCCTGATAAAGTGGCTGATAATTCAGTGCCAATCCAAACTTGAATATTTGATGCAGACTGAATGTCTTCTTTCTTTAAACAGCCTGCAGATATTTTAAAAACTGTTTGCTAATATACAGTCACAAATAAAGTATCTATTTATCTGAACAGTAGCTCCTCATCACAGCTGATCAAAAGAATAAACACACTCTTGAACTGAAAGCTTCTTCTCATAACCACACATGCATTTTACAACCAATATGCTCCGTGCTCAATATGCTGTATTGACACTGCCATTTGCTTGCAGGGTTTTTTTATTTTTATGGCATATCTGTAAACATGGGGCCCTTCTGTTGGACAGTGCAGTTTAACTTTAACTCAATGTAAAGGCATCAAGTTTCAACATAAGTAATACAAATAGCCTAAGAGTACTTCAATGTCTATGGAGAAACAAAGAAAGGTATTGATTGCATTTTGTCGAAGTGTATGACATTTTCAGATTCTTTGCTCATTTTGGGCAGGCAACTGCAACAAAGTACTGCTTTTGGGAATTTTGGGTAAAACAAATTTCTCTTACCAACACTGGCTTGGTCTGAGCTTTCATATGGAACAGCCACCACAACACCACACTGCTAAAATCAACACCTGAATCCCCCTCCCTCGAATTTATTCTATTCTGATACTGTTTGCTTTTTGTTTTATTCTAAACAATGCTAAACAATATTTTACAGAAAATCAACAAATTCATGTGCAGAAAGAACACTTCAAATAAAGTAAGAAAAACTGACCACTCTAGATTCCTGCAACAAAATGAGTAATTTGAAGAAATTATGTAGGAGCATCGTGTTCCTGATTTGTACCTGTAATTTAACCAAACGAGAGGGGCAGCGGCTTTTTAACGTTAAAAACATATTAAAAAACATTTAAAAAGGTGTCATGGCTTGTAATTACTGTAGATGGACTGTATGTTTTATTGTTGTGAAATTCTGGAGGGAGAAAAACATCTTAGCAGGTCAGACAATGTCCAAAGGCATTTAGTAATGGTGTGTATAATTCTGAAAAAATATTTTTAAAAACTAAATTAAAAAACAAGAAGAAACATGTAAACGCCTAGAATTATGTGCCGTTGAATGGCAGACAGAAGCACCGACAAAAGATGAGCCTTGTAAATATGGATCTGTGTTTTGTTCACAGGTGTGGTGAGTAAAACATGTCTGATGGGTGCAATTGTGATGTTGACATTTTCATGGATGAAACTACAAGAAGAGCAGGACAAACTCATGAATAGAAATACATGTTTATATGAATCGCTGTTGTGAATGTGGATAACTTTTGAAGAGAGGGAGACATCAGAGTGGATGTTAAAATGTGACCCTATAGAAAAAAAAAACATGATACAAGAAAATTAACATAAAATCAACAGAGGTTGATTTTATGTTCCAATGAATATATGTCAATATATTCATTGACATATCTTCTTAATATATCAATCAAGATATTTTGGCCTAAAAAACCTGCTTTACAAGAAGAAAATCATCAGGAAATAAAATCAGCTATGTATTGTAACTTAAAATGTGAAATTTGAGAAAAGCTAGGTAAGCAGATTCAAAACTCCTCTGTCTTTATTGCTACTGATATACAAATATTTGTGTTTGTGACAGAGTGAAAAGTAGAAGAGAAAAGCGGTTTAAATGATTGAGTGAGCATACGTGTGAAAATACCTGCACTGGAGATATTTATGTCAAAAGGGTTTTGAGCATTTGATATACTGAGCATTGATCAGCAACCTGTAATAGAGCTACAGAGAATTACAGCAGCATGGCATGTCTGATTGTACCTTTTACCC
Organism: Xiphophorus maculatus; assembly: GCF_002775205.1. Classification (NCBI taxonomy): domain Eukaryota; kingdom Metazoa; phylum Chordata; class Actinopteri; order Cyprinodontiformes; family Poeciliidae; genus Xiphophorus; species Xiphophorus maculatus. The sequence goes on along the minus strand of NC_036465.1, from coordinate 10,962,833 downwards.
AAGTGTAACACTAAGTGAATGGAAAATTATGTAGGAGGGAGCATACCTCTGTAGAGGCTCTAACATCAGGCAAATTCTTCAAAGAAAGTGTGTGCTGTAGATGCAACCAAGACAAGAATACTTATAAAAATATCCCACCACCAAGACTGGCAGCAAGAAACCAGACTGAATCAGCATGTTAAGCCTCTGGTGACTGAAAATATCACAAGATATTGTCCAATAATTATTCTAGTTGGCAAAACAGGGAATCAGATGTATCTGTGAAGATACTATCCTCATTAAACTAATGAAATAAAAGCCCAAATCAACAACAATGGAAATAAATGAACTAGGAATGCATTAAAGTGGTGGGATCTAAGCAATTAAATATCAAAATAATCAAAGCAGCAACATAAATGAAAAGTTCAAATATTCAACTCAAAACTATCTTCATTATGTGAGTAAAATAAGACATTGAAACAAAGGAGGAGGATTATCCAGTCAAAAATGGTTTGAGGGTTGAGTCAGAAATTTAGTGCCTCTGACAAAGAACTCAGCCTTTAGAAAGATTGGCTGCAAAAGTTGAGACTGATAAAAATAAGAGACTTTAATTAATGAGAGGGATATAATTTTACTGATGCTGGGTATCCTATCCATTCATTTCACAGAGAAGGCTATGATGAGTACTCTTCACCACTAATTTCCTTCCTTCAAAATAGTTGTCTGACTAGAAAATGTTCTTAGAAACATAATAAAAATATTCTAAAATGACAACAACTTTCCACATTGTGACAATCTCAACAAAATCTAACTGTGGTAAGTTTAGCTTTTGGTTTTAAAAATTATTTTTCTCCAGTGGTCTTTATTATAAGCTGATTTTCCTTTTGACAAAATTACTTTCTATCAGAATGAAAAGCCTTATCGCTCTCCTAACAAGTTGACAGAAAGCATACAGATGCACACTCAAAAGTACATATTTGTCATACACATACTTGAGTATTGTGCTGTAGTTGTGCAGACTGAGCAGCTGCAGAGCTTGATACTCATGTAAATTGAGCGCTGCAGACGTTCTCAATTTTTACTTGTCGCATTTAGCCACACACACTCACAAAATCACATAAGCACATAGTAAGGTCGATCACATGACTTGCATAAATGATGATATATAGCAGCTACAGATAGTGAATCTAGGTGTTATCTAATAAATCTCTGAGGTGTTCCGTAGGCAGATTTGGGTCTCATAATACATGGCCTCCTGCTGTGGCATAGTAATAGATATTCCGGATGAATATTACTGGCATTCAATCACTGTCATGATTTGAATTAGTTTTTCTATTTTTTAGCTGCTGTGGTATCTAAAAACAAATGCACAGCCACATTACAATTTATTTTACTTAAAAGAAATAAATACACTGCTATTTCTTCTTGTACAAAAAAATGTGGGTGTACAGAAGCACTTCCTTTATTCAGAAACTGTTTCAGCTACTGTTATCATGAAAGTTAAAACACATTTTTCACTTATATTGCCATCTTAATTAAATTGTCCATATGTATTTCTCATTCAACAAACAAAGCTAACAAAACCACTTAAACCTGCAGAAAAAAACAACAACCAGAAAATAAACATTTTTGGAGACAAGAAGAAGTTGTCCATCTTCACTATGTAAATAAACAGAGCTGAATTGAAATCTGTGTTAGGGAGTAAACTCTTAATTTTAGACAAGTCCTTTAATATAAAACATTATTTGTCATCTGTTATATACACTCTTAGAGAACTAAGTTATTTGATATTTTAAACTGTCACAGAAGTTCTTTTTTAAAACCTCTTCATTCAAAAATATTGTACAGTGCAGTTCCTTGCAAAAGTATTTATACACTTTGAAAGTTTTAATCACAGGTTTTAAAGTACTTGAATCAGATCCATGCAAAAAACCAGCGCATAACTGTAAAGTGGAAAAAAAGGATTTATGGTTTTCAATTATTTTACAGTTCAATTTGAAAACTATGTCATGTATTTGTATTTAGTTTACATTGATAAACTAAATATTTTACTAAACTGCCATACGAGTTAACCTAATGAGTAGATAGAGTCAATTTTGTGTGATTTAAGCTAAACACATTGGTTCTATGAAAGTCTTAAAGGACTTTCACAAAACGTTAGTCTTTAATATATCATTAAAGACAACCAGAAAATAAACATATCATTAAAGACTAAGAAACTCACCAGGCAGGTCAGGAAGAAAACTGTAGGAAGCTTAAAGCAAGATAGTCATAAAACAAATCTCAAGATGAGATAGATTAAACCAAAAAAAATAGCTTTTTAACATACATACCAGATGATTTATGAGAAAAAATGTACACTGTAAAATAGCCGGAATACAATAACCTAATGTCTTTTTCCTGTTGTTCCTTTATTGTCAGTCTCCCTGGAGGATCAAACATAACTTATGTGAGAATAAAACAAGGACCCAGCTGTGCATCCAAGTTTCTTGCCATTGCACTAAAGCCTTTGCTGTTTTGCAAAAGAAAGAAAATGTTCAGAAATGTTGGTTTCTATGTGAACAAAGCTGGTTCAGATAGCTTTGTTCTTGTAAGAGTTGGTTCCCCACAGTAACAATTTTATTTAAAGAAATGTCAATACTGTGCAATAATTTCTTGTTCATGTCACATTATGAACTACTTTCTGATGGTATATAACATAAAATCTTTACACAACACATTGATGTGTCTAGTTGGAATGTTACAAAATGTGAAAAAGTTCAAGTGATGCATATATTATTGCAAGGCTCTGCATTTAAAAAAGGAACGTTTCCAAAACCTCTGATGGTGTTTTAAAATGAGTATTCCTCTAGCACTGAAGTCAAAAGGGACATGAAAGGTCAAGAATGTCATTGGGAATCAACAAGGAGTCCTCTGCAGCAGATGGTTGATTGGATTAAAAATCCTCAAAACTAAACAAGCTGTTTCCACATCCCGTAGGGTTTTGCCGCCACTAATCCTGGAAAATATTCATGCCTGGCTGCTGACAATGAAAAATAAAGTAAGAGAATTGCACACATTTTTGTTTAATTCATATTCACTCAGTATCCCAGTCTGTATGGGTCCAAAATGTTCTTTGCTATATGAAAGTATTTAAAAATGTACCACTGTTGTATAAATATTCAACTTTTTCTGGACTGTCTACACCCCAGTATTTCAGGATCCTGGCAATGCCTCTTACATGCTGATTACTTAGAGTTCTTCACTTTCATTTTCCCTATTTGTCTCTTTTAACCTCTGCAAGATCTAGTGATTTATCATATAACATTATAAACTAAGGTAGACATTAATGGAAAGCGACTTTAGAAAATGCAATTTTCACCCAAACAGCTTGACATGCATTGGCATTCACATGTTGTACAATACTCATGCGGAATTTCTAACAAGTACTTATTTTAATTCTGATGTAAAAGATCGACAAGGATCAGCACCAACAGAAAAGACTGCACAGATAAGGATGTACACAGATAGGAAAAGATAAGGGAAAAATCAATCACCTTGTCCTCCTTTTTGTTCCTGATAGGAAGGTAAAAGCTGTTTTTTCTGTGTCCTGGTATTGTTGCAATTCTCCGTGGCCCAGGTGTATAGAACCTTTAGAGTTTCTGAAAAAAAAAAACACACTCATAAACACTTAGGGCCTCATTCGTCAAAACCTGATGTAGACTTGGCTCTGACGTGTTTGTAGAACAATGGTCACATATGATTTGTGAAGTCACGTGTTTATTGTCCATCCCAGCGAACAAGCAATGAGGTGCTGATAAATCTGGCAAGTTTTAATTGGCTCAGCTCTACAATTTGTAACAAGGACAAAACAGAAAAAAGACAATTAAAAACAAACCCATTTCTCTCAGATTCAAATGGATTCAAAAGGATTAGTGACACATAAAAATACACAAACAGAACCTGATGTAGAGGGTCACATAAAAAGTCTGCCCTATTGCTTTATGATATTTCAGTATTTCATGATTCTCCTTGCCAAAGAGAAGAAAACGACAGTCACATTTTAAAGGGGCAATATCATGTAAAATAAAGTTTTCTGAGTTTTACATCATGTTATAATATTATGCTCTCATCAAAAACATACCTGCAATGTTGCCACAACTGTTTTATGCATGTTTGAGAAATCCTCAACAGACTCTAGAGATTTCAAAATAAGTTAATTAATAAGATCAACAAGACTGCATTTTATTAAAGTTTCTGCTGCACAAGGAAATTCAAAAGAATTTTCCTATGAACACTTTCTAAAACTCTGCCAAATCTTGTAAAAGCAATCCAAACTTTCACAACCTGCCCAATTTTGTTTCTTTCCAGTTAAATGTGATACAGAGCTTCTGCCTCACAAAGCAGCCCTCCCCTGCTCAGCTCCCTCACCAGCTGCAATTAGCAAACACCTGGTGGAACTGCGCATCTCCTGAGCTCATTATAGGAACTGCTTCTCAAAGGTTAATAGAGAAGATGTGTGACGACTTCCTGAAGGCGGAGTTTCAGAAAAAGCAAGAATATTTAAAGAGACAAAGGCTCACTGTCAATAAATCAGAAAATACAATTTCTTTTAAGTCATATTTGATATGTATAACATTGTTATAACAACTGAAGGTAACATAGTTGCTTGATTATGTTATAAAATGACATTACGTGCCTGGCTAACGCATAATACTACCCCTTTAAAAGTGCTGGTTGAGGTCTATTTGATAAATGACAGTTCTGCTTTTAGTAGCACTCAGGAACTATGAAACTCATTTTCTATGTTATGTTTAAATACATGTTTAAATGTTCTTCAAACTATTGGGATGCTGAACCTCCATTGAAAACCATTGACTTGTCTAAATGGAGAATTGTATTAAATTGAAAATATATCAAGGTGTCAAAAATTGTCAACATTTCTTTCCCGTAATTTGTTGAATGTGCTCACAGTGAGCAAGATTTGAATTACATTCACATTTTGAAATTAATCTAAAGAAATCTCTTTAGGTACATTTTCTGTACACAGCGAACTTGTCTCATGACGTACTCACTGATGAACAAAAGTAAGTTAAGTCAGTAAGCTAATCATAGAAATAAGTGCATGACACCAATGACAATGAAAAACGTGGATAAGCACACCTGACACTCAAAGCTCATAGTGCTGGAGTGAAGTACAGTCACATTTATGTGTTGACTGATTGGTTCTGGACATTAAGTGAAAGTGTGAAAGTGTGTTTGGAGTACAGTGTGCAATCTAAACAAGTAGGCAAGTATGCTGGGCTAACATAGGCTTTTTGCACATAAATGCAAAGTAAATTGAAGGATGGATGGTGGAATATGATTACAGGTAAGTTTTGCTTTGTGTTTTGGTTCCACCTCCCAGTGTTTGAGGCTGTGTGTTTGTTTTAATACTTAATACGCAAAATAGAAAGAATACATTAGCTAATGTCAGTGTATTCCTGCTCTTTGTGTTTTGAACTAACATCTGGAATAAGTCAAAGATACTGAGACATTTCAGGACAGAAGCTAATAAAAATCTGTACACTGGTGTCACACAATGAGAAGAAAAACTTCTCGTTGTGAATACAATTTCTTCAAATGTGAGCAAAATTACCAATTCAGCCTCCTCTTATTGAAGTTAATTGGAATTGAAGTTCAGCTATTGTTAAGCTATTCCACTAAGAAAATAACAGAACCATAATACTTTCAAACCTAGTGTATCCATTTTATACAGAATACCCATGAGGGAAAGATGAACAGACTGATTTACATTGCAATGGAGAACTACGTTCAGCCTGGTCTGGTCAAAGAATTAATAAAAATATCCCATTAGAATAAAGGTATACATGTGTACTTTTTCCTGTTATAGTCAATTAATTATAAATGTACTGCTACAAAAAGGAGGGATCGATGAAAGGAACCGCCAGAGAAACTAGAGTTTCACAGTGGGATGTAAATGCTCTTTTTAACATTGAAGCCAAAATATTATGAGCTGTAAATGTTTGTCCTCAGTGGAAGTTTAAGAAGGCAATATACTGAAACAGCTTTGCAAAAGTATTCATGAACTTTGAGCTGTTTCATATATTGGCATGTTTTAACCATGAATTTTCAAACCAACACAATGTAGTGCATTATAAGTGAAAGAAAAAAAATTGAAACAAAACTAGTGTGGCATGTAGTCACATTCAGAATTACTTGAAAATATAAGCTGCAACCAGAGCAAGCCATTTCAGTCCACCTAAACTGAAATGTCAGACAAAGAGAGCTACAATTAGAGAACGAAGCAGAGGGGAGCATTAGTTTTCTGGAGGTCAAGAGAAAGCAACTATTAGTCTGGCAGAGAGGCAGGAAGCAAGAGATTGTTGAAGTAAAGCTAGAAGAAGTCCCATTTGCAGCTTCCCACAAGTCATGAATGATTCATCAAACATGTAAAACTAAACTAATTGCATTAGCTGCATGTTTTTTAGATCCTCATGGAAAATGTTGTGTTGGCAGAAAACTATCATTACACATCACCCTGAATGCACTACTTCCAATGTTAAACATGGTGAATCCTAGACACCAACTAGTTAGAGGTTACAAAAGATTTGTGCCCGGAGTGAAGGTCGACCTTCCAGCAGGACAAGTGATAAAAAAACCAAAAACACAGTCTGATAGAAAAGTTTGGATCACAGCCTACTCTAGTCAAACTATAGAACTAAACCCAACTCAAAATGTGTTTCAAGACTCCTCAGTTGATGTTCACAGAGATTCTCTATCCGATCTGACTGAGCTTTCACATAGTTTGCACAGAAATAAATAGAACTTTCAGTTGCCAGATGTTTCGAGCTAATAAAGACAAAAGATATCGACTCAAAGAAGATGAATAGAAATGCACAGCACATTTGTTATTGTCAACCAGTTACATTTAGCATTGATTTATATATTTGGGGTAAAAGCTGGGTGAAGGTACTATTAAAGTTCCATTGTTGACTTCAAACTGATATTTTTCACTGTACTTTAAAATTAATATTTAATATTCTAACTCATAAGCTCCTTTTTCATTCACCCACAAATAGTCAACCTAGGATGAATGATGGTTCCTTTATTTATGACTTGAATGCTTCTCTTAATGAAAAAGCAAAAAAAAAGCCACTTTTGTTTTTTATTGCTTCCACATAACTATTAATTGTTTAAACAACACGTTTTGCAGTTGTTTGACAAATGTTTCAATCTTCCCTTTTGCTCCAAGACTGAAGGCAGAAATGACAACATAATAATGGAAACCACACTGATTTTGTGATCAACAAAACAGCAAGAGTTTATTATTTCATCTCATTTTTACTTCCTGAGCAACAAGAATTTTCCATAATTTCAACAACACATCAATTGTTTTTACTTCCAAACAATCAGTGTGAAGTTCAGGGACTTTCCATCTGTCTTTGTGCCCTACATCCATTTATCCACGCTGACATAAGTGAGTATGTGATGCTGGAGAATGGTAGAGCCGAGTGATATATATCAGCCCTTTCATTTCCATCAGACTAAAGGTTAACAGCTCATCATTCTTCCTCTACCTGAGGGAAAGAAGTGCTCAGGCACACAGAGACAGAAGACTGGGCATGCTGATAGCACTGGACCGACAATACAATTGGCCTCTACAGATTCAATACTGTCAAGTGCAGAAGACAGACAACTATTATTTGTCTGACCTAAAGTCAACAACTGTAACCCATTACACACAAACAAGAGGAGAATGTGATCAGCAACATCAGTGATTTTGGATGCAAAAAGAAAGTCCAGAATAGGTGTTTTAACAAACTTTATGATTGTAGCGCTTAATTTTATCTGAACACGCAAGGAGGTTGAATTGAAAAAGAAAGAATGAAAGACGAAGAGACTGGATGAGTTTTAGTGCTTTCTCAAAGAGGTAGGGAAATAAAAATGCCAAAAAAGTTTTTTTTGATGGCAAAAAAACAACTGCATTAATGCGTCGTTTTAATACAGTGCACACAGAACCAATAAACTACTCTAAACAATAACCATTACTAAAAGATCTCTTATATCAAGAAATAGTATGTGCAAATTGTTTTGAATAGTACATGTTCTCTAATCTATTTAAGTATTCCTAAAAAACAAATAAACACTATAATTGTTACATTAATACAGATAAGCATATCCTCTTGCAAATGAGATTCAGCTTCAAGAGTAAAAAACATATGAGTGCGTAAGAGAGACAAATCAACACCTTTTTATGGATCTTTCTTTGGATCTTTTTTTCTCTACTTATGTAAACAAAATTATATCTCACCATTTTTTCTTTAAGTTCATTATGTCCCTTTTGACTACTTAACTATATTTGTTTTTGATTACTTGTGTATTACTCTGGTCTCCAAATTAAATACATGGAATTAGGTCTTACTGCAGTGATCTAATGTTAACCCAAAAACAATTTTAAAAAGTCAGACAGATAGCACTTATAAAATGTGTTGCATATTAAAAATCCTTTAACTTTACTATGTTACACATGTATTACGCATACAAAAATGCATGTTTTTTGTTGCATTTGTACATTATTTGATGTGATAGATATTCTGGGACCAGAAAGTTATGAAGGTCAGGATGAACTTGATGATTGCTCTGTATTTCTGAGACATCAGGGACTGCAGCGGGGAAGACAACTCTCCTGTGGCTTTTTGATGGTGACAATTCCTGCATATGACGGTGACCAGGAACTTGACTGTTCCCATGATGGAAGCAGCAGAGCTACTGATGCTGCGCAGGGTGGAAGCAAGAATGTGTGTTGCACATAAAGTCAAATGCACATCGACCTTATGTGCATTTAACAGTGGGTAGCTGTGCTCATTCTACAGATGTCCACTTTTTATCTGTAAAAAGAGTTTTCAGTTGTAAAATCAGCCAGTAATGCGATCTGCCTAGAGATGCATCTGTTATGATGGAGACTTAGGGACATAAAGGTTGTATAGATTTTGTAGCTATTAGAAATCTGTATATTCATTAAAATGACAAATGTTAAATATTTAATATTTAGTTAAATATTATGCTTTATTGAGCTGAGAAAGTGTCTTGATTATTTTTCTCCCATAACTTTTCATGAGGCTGAAGCAATGGAGAGTTTCTTTTCAGCTCCTGAAAAAAACAGCCTTTTTATTTAATATTTATCAAAAAATAATCAGGTAATAATTTCATAAGGTCATATAGACGTCTTATAAAGTATATGTCACTATATCGACCCAGTTATGTGCAAAGCACTTCAAGCTTGGCTGACCTATTCATGTACATTCTGAACAGCTGAATTTGCTTTCCCATGGCCACAAAGCTCTGCTCTAAGCCTCCCATCAATCATCTGTCAAAATGAGGGAAAAAAGCTGTATATTTTTTATTCAGGACACAAAGGACTGGACATGAAATTTTAAATAATGTGCCCAAGAGGACCTATTATTCGGTTTTGTAGTTTTAGTGCTGAAGAGCCTGTAGCAAAGTTATTGTAAAACGCATCAAATATTTTTATGTCTCTGTCCTACCCCATGTCATGGCTGTCTCTGGCAGGTGGCCCAAAAGCCCCCCTCTTCTGACCTTGGAAATGATGAAGGCATTAAAAGTGGAACATGCTCATCGTCAACGCCTGCTCTCAGTCAGAGCCAGAGCGCACACACGAATTCACGCACACCAATAAACACACACAAAAAGTGGAGAGCAGCAGCAAGGTTATATCTTGTCTGACTTTGCCTTGCAGTCAGCTAAAACAAGCTGTGGTTTATTACATAATTTAGTATTAAATGACTGTTTCTAAGATAGATACTTTAAGGAAAATATGTGAGGAAAACAAGGTTAAATGTGGCTGGCATCTTTATTTCCCAAATTGTTTTATATGGCTCTGAAAAATGTACCTCATGTACCTTAGTGGAATGTTTTTTTCTTGTTTTAGATATGGACATAGACAGGACGGCTCTGAAGGGCTGCTTTGGTCTTATCCTAAATAGTAATTACAGAGAGGCAGTCATGACATTGTAGTAAAGAATTAGCAGACCAGAGGCAATAGCCATTAAAAACCATTCAGAAAGAGATTTTTTGTTTCTGCAGCAGATTGCACTAAATGAATGCAGATACATAAATGGTCATCAAGTGCAGCAAATAGGAAATACGTGTACCCATTAAGTTTCAAAGTTTTGTCTCTTCGTCCACAAACACAACAGATTCAGGAGTGATCAAACAGAAAAAGAAAACATTCATATTTTACATTTTGTATGATTATTTTATGTCACAGAATATCTGAGGTTCTGTTTGATGATTCATTCCTCAAAACTTTAATTACTCCAACCGTCTGTGAATAATCGGTTTTGGAATGTGTGGATGTTTCTCATGCACTCCTTACTGTAACATACAGAATAAAAGACAGATGAATGATTTCTTCCTCCACATGTCACATTTGGAGATAAACTTTGTTGATTAAAATTCAAAATTTATCACAACAGTCATCCAATAATACACTGTACCAACTTTTAATCACATCCGAATAGAGGAAACACTTCTCCACAATTACTCCCTGTTAATGTTTATGAACAAATTAAAATGGTCTTCAAACTCACCTCATTTGTCAAATAAAACCAGGCAAACTGAATAAGCACAAGCAGATTATTTGATAGTGGTATCTCATATTTTATGACTTTGTTAGACTGATTGCCCAAAGCAGTAAAAATGGAAAGAAGCTGTGCAGTATTACAAATTTTATGCATGTTTCCTTATTTGGAAATCATGGACAGCGGTTTTGGGGAATCATGGGTATTTAAAAAAAAATAACTTTGTGAGTCACTGGATCAAGGAGATCCAGTGACTCACCTGCATTTTGATTCAGAGTTGTATTTGGTGTGCAGATCTACTCATCGTTGTACACATCTGACATTTTGTAATACATTAAACAATCCAGCTGATTTTTTAAAAATCTTGCTTGTATTTTCCTCCTTGGATTGACCACTGAAATTCATGTTAAAAAAGTGGTTTGGAGAAGCTACTCATCTAAACAGTCAGAAAATATTTTACACAACTGGAACTGAGAAAGAAGGCTGGTTGAGGACCCGTGTTTATCTTGGCACAGCACACAAGAAAGATAAAAAAGAAGAATCTCAATTGCTTAGCAAAAGGTATTTGGAGCAAAATCTTTGGATCAAATCTCCATTACCACAAGTTATTTCTTAAGCTTTTATAAACAACTTTTTCAGAGATGTCAGAACATTTGGAGAGTGCTTTGCAATTAAATTCAGACTGGCTTCCTTTACACTAAAAAGTGTATAAATTGAAGACTATTATGAGTCATTGAAATTCCAATGAGGATGTATTTTGGTTTGATATGTGGACACCTTTTTTATGCTTGTAAGTTGGAAGACTGAAAGAATGTAATCTAATTCATCAAATGGATAGGTTTAACCAAATTTTCTTAATTACTTTAGCATTTATAGTGTCAGGGAATTGAGATTTCTTACAGCTATATTTTGGTAAAGGGCAACACTGTGGAGTCAATGATCTTTATCAAAGATTTCCTGGGCTCGAATCCCAGCCTGGGATCTTTCTGCATGATGTTTGTGTATTTACCTCCAAAGCATGCTAGATTTTTATCTTTAGGTTCTCTGGCTTCTTCCCACAGTCTAGAAACTTTTATCTAAGTTCTCATCAGGTTTGACTGTTTGCAGGATACAACACAATACATAATTGACTAACAAAACTGCTAATTTAACTTTTTGTATTTTGGTTGACTACATTACAACAGGTAAAATTATGGAACTTATAAATTGGCATTACTTAAGCACAATGGCAGACGAGCTGTGGTATTTTTGATAGATTTTAAATAGATTCTGATGCATTTGAGTTGTAAGTGAATGAAGAATAAATAAAATGAGTAATAGCATCTGAATTTATTAAGCAAGAAATACTTTTTGCCCTGATTTTGCTTACTTCTTTTTACCATGTGCCCTATAAGTATAAAGAAATAAAAACATGTAAATAAACTATAAATGTACATGACATCTTTAGTGATACTGTGGTGGGGAATTATCTTTGGTTGAGTCTTTTAGAGTCAAATGACAGAAGTCAATCAGGCCATGCTTTTTTGTTGAATTTCTATCCTAAAAACTGCTATATATTTTTTGATTGAATTTTATTTCTTTTTAGATGTCCACCACTGTGAAATGTCTTTTTACTGGTTTCAAAGGACAGTTTTGACAGCCTTGCGGTCTATTGTACAATGCAACAGCAGCATCACTCAGAGGAAAATAAAAGTGCTACTCTTTCATGTATGGAGTAAATTGGCTTCCTTTGAAGTTAACTTTTCGACCCACTCTCATCAGTGTTACACACTTCCTTTAAAGGTGACATAAAGAGAGGGAACAAGGAGGAAGGGGGAGATAGACGGCAATGCAAGAAAAGGTGAGAAGGAAGGAAATTGTGACAGGAAATATAGCAGCGATCCCACTGAAGAGGAAATTGAGGGAGGAGGAAAACCCAGAGAATTCATCTTGGAACCTATGAGATGTGCCGTATTATATGCCTTCATGCAAGGTGCCTTACAATTGAGACTGAATATATATATATAAAGCACATTGCATTTTACACAAAAAAAGATTCAAACTAGAAAATCTGACTGTGTGTCCCTGTCCTCTCTACATCACCATACAGAATTCAGTCAAATTCAATTCTGGTCCACAATAATGTAAACCATCATCCTTAGAATGTGGATCTTTGTTTTGGGTCGTTGTTAAACTGAAATGATTAAGTTCTTCTCAATCATGTATCTGGATCTGATCATAATTACCTACACCCATTTAAGTTGAGGAAAAACAGTCCAAAGGAAAATGCTGGAAAATGCTGGCTCCACCAAGACTGTAATGATATTGTCATTACAGTGTTCTTTCAGCACAGTGTTGTTTATTTGTCAAGCATCACTTTCAGATTTATTGCCTAAAATTTAAGCTTTGGTTTCATTTGACCAGAGCACATTTTCCCACGTGCTCTTCGGAAAGTTCAGATCCATGTCTTGTAAAATCCTTCTCTGCTTCTATTTTCCTTTTCGTTCTAAAAGGCTTCCATCTTTCCACTCTACACATTTCTTCCAGACCTCTTCAAACTGAAGAGAGATTGAAGTCACATGTGCTACACAACCAGTAGTCCCTGACCACTTTCCATCAAATCTGTTCATCAAATATGATAGGATGTTAAGTTTTTGGCCATGTAGTCTCATATTTAATCTAATTTATTACGGGAGCCTTCATTGTGTTTTATGGTATTATTCTTTTCTGCCATGCAGAGAATTCGAATGGGGTGAGAAAATCCTCGATGCTAATTTAGCCAACCAAAGTCAAGCTGCCTGCAACTGAATAATTCTGTGCCACACGGGTTTTATCGAAATGGAAAATATTTTGACTTTTCAATACATCCTCTGAGCTGCATTTTTATCCCCCAGGCCAAAGTCACAGCCTTCAAAAGGTGAACATAAGCCAGCTTAAAAAAATAGCTGACAATATGTAAATTTTGCAATTAGAGCTGTAAGTTATAAAGAGCATACTATGTGGAGTTCCAGTTGAGATAATTACCACATTAGAGTGCTTACTCTTTAATGAGCTGAAATAACTATAAATAAAGCCAATATATCAAAAGAATTCTTGATAGTATTAACCCCAACTTGCAAATGTAACCTTGTCACTTGTAAAATATTTGCCATGTTTTGTTTTTAGGAAACAATTAAGCACAGAAATTGTAGCTTATTAAGTGAAGTTTGTACAGCATTAACCTTATAAGCATCAAGGCTGTTTAAATTTAATGAAATAAATTCTAATTTAGCAAGAAGGAGTGCTTTAAAATCTCTTGCTTAGAGCATATTGAGATAGAGGCAAGTCATCTTTTAATACTGTTTAGCCTTCCTAAAAAAAAAAACAGCATATGGTATTGCCTCCTGCCTATTTAGGATTCATTTTGCTGCATGAAATGCAGCAAAATGAATTTAATCCATTCTAGATAGATTTTACACTACTTGAAATACACTTTTTTTCCCACTGAAATTGCCTTACAGAACAAATAATGACAGCAATGCATAAATAAACAAGCCCTAAAACAAAAATGTTTTTAAACCTACAGTAGGATTTCAGCATTACCAGGACTTTTCCAAAGGGTGTTTTGTTTGAAAACAAACAAAACATGGAAAAAAAAAATCCATTAGGGACCACACAGACTGATACCTTCTCAGCTTTCCAGAGTTTAACTCAAAAACACAAGCCAGGAGTCAAACAGGTTCTCGTGAATAACAGATTCATGGTTTGAAACAGAGTTTTATATTATGTATTGCAAAACTGGAAGATGGAAATCAAACACCAAATTTAGCCAATGTAAAGTCATATCTTTTTACAGGGCTTATACTGTCCAATGCACAAGGTGTATGTTACAGAAAATTTGTTTGGAGTAAAAATGACAAATATCTTAAAAGGAAATTGTTCCATGTTTGAGACCCACATCCCCAGTGCAACTGGCAGGAGATGCAGCAGGCTGCTAGTTTATCAGCTAGAGTCAACTTTATAATATTTCCCCTAATGTAAGTTTACTTCATATTGGGGAAAGCTTCTTCTTTCTCTTTATCAGCATTTCTTCAGCTAGAAAGTTGACCTGCCCCACAACCTTTTTCTAAATGTGTAAAGAGATGTTACATTCATTTCTATGAATCATAAAGTGTCCAAAATCCAATTACTGTTGCTTTTGCTCCTAATTTTTTTTTAAATGCCCTGAAATAATTTATCCAGAGTATCCATGCATGTAACATTAATCCCTTTTTGACATTTGGTTGAGACAAATGTATTAGTGCATCATGTATTTTTATTGTACAAGTTACAACTTGTTGTGGTTGCCTGTAGTATCCTTTAGACAAGCTGTAGGTGTCACAAAACGAGTATAGCTCCTCGGGAGATATCACAGCGCGCACTGTAGTCAGTCCCATATTTTATTATTCTACTTGTCATTTTTATATAAAATGACTGATTAAGTTTATGTAAAACTCAATGAATGCCTTTCTGGTTTTGTAAGTTTGATGTCCTTTAATTGTGAATCACCTGATTCAGCCATTGTTTGCTGAAAGGTGTGAAGAGTCCCTCTAGGTTTTATATCTTCAGCAAAAAAAAGCAAACAAAAAAAACACACACTTTCTAAAAACTGGGAATGTCAGCCAAGTTTCTTACAGACAAAGCCAGTGAAAGGCCTTTAAAAGAAACAGAACCTGGAAGACAGAGCTGTGCTTTTGGTAATTATCTCAATTTGACCCTCAAAACACAAGGTGAAAGAAGACCAAATGAAGTATGCAAAAGGAGATAAGCTAAAGGAGGTATTATTGTATAATAGAGCAGAGTGAGCAGGTGGAGAGAGATTAAGCAGATACAGAAATAAGAGAGCTTGAAGAGGACGGAATCTATCACCTCTATAGACTGACATATTGGAGACAGCGGCTGTTTTATGCGTTCACAGAGGTCATTCTTCCAATTAAGCATTCAGAGACATCACATAAGTGAATCTGCTCCTGCATGCATATACACTCCCTAACACTTCCTTTAATTTCCACCCCTCCCTTCTCTTCTTCCGTAAATGAGAATGCAAATCAGCTCAGCTCCGCTCCGCTGAGCAGAGGTACCAAGAAGTATTAGAGGTGACATTAAGAAAGAATACTTACTTCCTCTTCATTGTTTCACAACATCAGGCTGAGTGGTGCATATGTGTCTCGCCCAAGCAAGTAGACAAGGACAGTGATAAACTATAGATGATATCCTCTATTGCTTTGATAAATAAAACATGTTCCAGGCTTACAGGAGGGTCAGACAGCAGACTTTCTCAGATGCTTCTTTCTGCTCCTTTAACTTTCAGTGATACTTATTCTGGTCGGGAGGAAAAGAGCGCAGCCCCTGCTTTGGATTACTTCCTTGATGCCTATCAGATCCTGTGAGTGGGTTGTGGACACCAGGCCAAAACTGCATGCCGGGGGATTTATGGGGCCAATGCCAGTCATCAGCCGAAGATGGAGGTCAAAATGTGGGTGAGAATGCATAAGGAGTGAGGCAGCAGCTGGTTGAAAACCCATTACAGACACATTAAATCCTGAAGCATTCATTGCTAACCTTTACTGTGGCATCATCCTCAGACATGCTGGATGTTTTACGTTGCATTTTACATTAGGTTTCCCCTTCATGAATGCAGAACAACGCTTCTGTCAACAATGGTGATGCTCAGGCAGTTTATAAATAACAGGAAATATCAGACACTCATAAATAAATCATCAAGGAAAACATGAATATTTAAACTATTTTTAGTTTGTATCTTTTCAGCTTCTGATTTTCTCCCTCCTGCTGTTCATCTTTGTCTTTTGAAATGTCTAATTTTCTTTCACACACATACACACAAAGAACTCTTCTACTCTTTGTCTTTCTCCCCCTCCTATCCTTTTTAGTCTGGTGACCTGTTGGATCACAAAGCAATTTCAGGAAACACAGACGGTGTATTCACAGGTACTGATTTAGATCGCACCTGGATATGCACACACATGATCTCACACACCCTCAAAGCTTATTTTTACTTTCCCTTTTTTGAAATGGAAATGATTTTCCTCTCCCCTGGATCTCCTCTGCACCTGCAAACAGCAAACAAAAAAAGATTGCCATTTGTTGTATCCATCGCTGTGAATAACCATTTATCCACTTATAGATTTATTTTTCTTTTTGCTTTGTTGTCAAAACTAAATCAGTCTGTTTAAACAACTTTGGATATTATATCCAAGATAACTTGAGAAACTAAATTGTGAAGATTTTATTTAGAGTTACTCAACATTTTCAAATAAACCTGGCCCTATGTGAAAGCATCTACTTACTTATTCAGAAGTAAGTAGATGCTTCTGAATAAAACGGCAAAAATGTCTCTGTCTCCTCATCCTGACCCAAACATCGGTCTTGAGCAAGGTAAGAGGGTGAGGAGGAAGGTGATAATGAAAATTGCTCAGATGCCAGAACAATGAATGACTTTGTCTAGTGAGATAGAGGAGAGGAAGATGGATAATGCAAAGGAGAAGCTCACGTTGCCAGAATGAAGCAAAAACAGAGCGATAAAACTCAAACAAAATGCCACCAGCTCTACTTTTTCACATAAAAATCTGTTAATTAAAAAAAACTACAAATTATTTTCAAAACATATTGTAATTTTCTCATATTCTGTATTTTAGATTAGAGAGCTACTTTAATATGAGAGTCCCAGTAAGAAAATACATAAATTTAAATAAATGAACAGTGTCAATTGAGTACTTCACTTTTTTACTCAGTTTCTTCTTCACCTAAAGAATAGGACCATTCATCAAACCATTTTCCACTCCATTCAACCATCAAGAAAAAACTTGATGGTTGAGGATGACTCCTCAGTTGCTTTGACCTAGAATCAGAACTAGTCCAGTATATTGTCATAGCTTGAAGGAGAACCATAAGATCTTCAAAGACATTCTCAGAAATCTTTTATTCAGTGACTTGCAAGTTAAGAGTGCTGACTTGACATTCTCTAAAGTGGCAGCTTTATTAAGAGGGATATACGTTTATAAGAGGCTTTATACATTAATGTGTTTTAATGGCTGTGTTCATGAACTTCTATTATTCAGAAATTTGAAGTGGACGATGCACATTTTGATATGACAAACTAAAAGTGAGCTTGAATGAAAGATTTTTTGTGTCAAACCTTGTTTGACAAAGTTTAGAAAGTAGGAGATGCATAGTAGTAGAGATTGAGTTCAGATGCTATGCACAGTTTTGCTGTCTTTGTGGTGGCCTGATATATAAAGCATGCCTCTCCAATCACTTCACACTGGAGTAAAGTGCCTTTGGCTTTCCGTTAAATGTAATATAGTAAATTGAAGGCTCATCCTCTAATCATTAAAACTAATATCTTAAACTAAAGTGTTTCTGCACTCCACTTTATATTTGCATGACTGGAAGATACACCAAAAATGAGATGAGAAAGATGCTGAGGAATTCTGTTACTTCTAATGATTGTCTTATGCTGTTGTACTGGTATGCCTAGTCAACATACCTGCACACTTGTGCCTCTTTTTTCTGGTGCTAGTAGAGTGTACTTACAATGTTAATACAGGAAATAATGATATTGGCCATTAGTTCCCCTCAATATCCTCAATACAAGCCGTCCGCCCCTACAAATGTTGTTCATTTACATGACTGAATATTTTGTTTATTAATACGAATCAGAATCAGGGTTTTATTTATGTGAAACATTGCAGTGTTTGGATTCTCTTACATTAAATTACATACATATAAAGACACAAGGGCTGTATAATGGTAAAAATTGCAATGAGTGTGTGCTTCTGCCACTTTTTCCAACTTTGAATATCTGCCAGTAACTGCTGTGCAGTTCTGACAGGGCATGAACAGTTAAAGTACAAAAGGCATATTATGTGTACAGTCACAGTGATTAAAAAAAATACATATTTTAAAGTTACACATATGTGAACCTGTAAAGATCCTGAGTGAAAACATCTTCAGAGCAGAAAACTGATTCAAAAAGTATCTATTAATTGGGTGATCATGTTTGTATGTGAAATATCTTTGGACAAATGGGTAGCAGAAGACTGAACAAGAAGCAGCAAAACAAATTTAAGGCCGGTAACAAGAGTTAGGTGATGACACAATAAATTTGCACATTGGTGATTGATAACCTGAATATATTTTTTAAAACATTTGAGAAAAATATGCTTAATGAGTGCAAACTAGTTCATGTTGGATCTGTGAACTTAGGGTAAGAATGTTTAGGTTTTGAACTACAAAAATGAATTTACTCACCTTCAATTAACTTAAGTTAATTGATAAGTATGCCTTGTTAAGGCACAATTGACAATGGAGGAAAATTTTAATATTACATTTTCTGCACAGCAATGAGCATTCTGTTCATCTTAAGCTAGTCGTTTTGTGTAAATAAGAGGTATAGTTAATTACATTAAAGGCTCTCTCCCAAAAGACAATTTGGTTAGTCCTATATTAAATATGAAATGTATTTATTTGGCAGGGACAATGTACATTTATTAACATTGCTGTAAATGCAACACAATTAGCCAATTCTGGTAGATTCACACAATCGAAAGGTAGCCAATACAATAAGTATTCTTGAATACAGTCATCAGTTTAACATCACACAACATTTATCTATTGTTAGTTATATCTTCATAATTTTGGCCATCTGTGTTAATTTTACAACACTTATTACAGTGCATCCATATTTCTAATGAATTTTGTTTAAAAGTCATGCAGAAGTATATTGAGGCGCTGAGAGGAGCAGCAAAAACTGTACTTCAGGATATTGTCTTTACTGTCTGTCCTCCAAGGGATTCTGTGCTGCTCTGACTCTCTCAGAACGACACCAACAATTGCACTTCAGTCCAGAAGCCATGTTTTGTATTTCTTCACTAACAGGGCAATAACCCGATGTTGGAGTGGTTTCAGAGCAAAAAGGGGTTTGTTGTGAGAAACTCCTTGGGGACACCAAGATCACGAAAAGCGCCCTCAAACAAAAACATCAAGAGAAACCTTCTAGTTCCTCGTCCGCCCACACAGGTCCGCCAGTCTCTGCGCCGGCTCATCTCTGATCTCGTTCTCCCTCACTCACTGCTCGACTTTGGCTTTTAGTTAAAATACATCTCTCTGTGTGTGCTCTCTGCTTCCTAATTACCGTATGTGGTGCGGCTTGAAAGCATTTATGCATACAGTACCCCCTCACCCTATGTTCAATGCTAGAATCTTTCCTGGAGGTTTGTTTATTTCAAGTGTGGTTCAGCAAGGCTGCATTTGTAGAGAATAGAAATGAAAGCAGATTTCAAAAATTGTGGATTTGACTACAGCAAGCTTCTGGTGATGACTGTATCCCTCCCTTTTCCTGTCTAGTCACAACCTCTCCTCTTTCTTATTCGTCAAATTGTGACTTTTACAGTAAATGTTCCCTTATAGCAGAGTAAGTGATGGCTGGAAGTTGCTGAGACAGGAGCAGTCACTGTGAGGGATGCTGGGAAATATGGATAGTAATTTCAGATGAGCAGAAAGACAGCACAAGCCTCAGAGATTTGGGGTTTTTTTGCTTCTTTGGCCAAATCTGCCCCCATCTGCGACTGAGTTTTTATGCTAATCTAATTTGGATTCTGTCAGAAATTCAGTCGATATCAAGCATTTCATTTTAATCCTTATTTTGATTAGAGCATTGGAACACACATAGATCATTCTCTAAATGTCTAGATTACATGCCAATGTATATTTGTGTGCGTCCATCTATGTTTGTTACATGCGTTCTGTAGACAAAAACCATTTGAGTCAAGTGAGCCCAGAAAGACCACCACACAAGTCTGTCCTATCAAACGTTTTGTCCTTTAAAACCTTAGAATTCCAAGTACATACAAAAAATAGACAAAGCACCACATTTCAAATGTATGTATTGTTTTTCCAATAAGCAGGGGAAATGTTAAATTTAGCCAAATATTTTCTTAAATCAGTCAGCATCACAAAATGTGAGACAGTTTTGGACACTTCATTTCTCTGCAAAACGTAGAAAAAGTAAAGTACACAGAGTTTAATAAATCAGACATGAGAATTGTGTTTTCATAATTTTTTCCATTCAAATTTACATCAGTATTTGACAAATGAGAAGTAGTTGATGTATATCTGAGCAACTGAAGCTTTTTTACTCCCCCAGTCTTCCCATTTCCTGACATCAGTAAGGCATTTTCATCCCCACAACTCCTGCTCATTCAATACTTTTACTATTTCAAAACATAAACAATAAAGATTGTTGTGCATGGAAATACCAGTTGATTAGAAGATTGTAAAATACTCTGACCAAACGTTTGGCGCAATCAACCAGGATTGTGCCAAATTCAATCACGTTTGAATTCACTTAAATTCCCTTTAATCCCCTTTAGTCCCTATTCTAATTTTCAGTTTGTACTTCAGTAAATTGTCTACAACACATCTAGTAACATGTGAATTGCGAATAAAAAATTGTAAAGGTGAAATATAATGCAAAATTATCCTTTTGGAGCTTTATAGCTTGTTATACTGTTATCACCTCATCAAAAACATTAATGTAATGTTGCTTTTATTCTTTCATGCATGTTTGATAAATTCTTAAATCTCTCATGGCAGCTATTGGGGGCCATTAAACTTGATTTAACAAAGCGCTGCCTATTTCCACAAAGCTCCTCCCTAGAGCTTCAGTCTTCAGCTAAGTTGAGGCCTCACAGAGCACCGTTCCTGAATGCTTCCTTACACAGCTCCACTAGACTAGCGGTAGCAGCAACTAGCAAACACCTGATGGAACTGCAAGTCTGCTGAGTTTATAATACAAGCTACTTCTCAGTCCAACACTCCTAACAATACTCATAAACAGCAAAATGGAGAAACACTGTTGTCATAATATACTGAAGGCAAGGTGTCTGAAAGAACAGGAGTTTCTTAAAGAATCAAAGGCCAAATTTAAGTTATGTTTGAAATGTACTGCATCATTCTCTAAATGTCTAGATTACATATCATTGTAATCTAGACATTGTAATCAGTTTTATAACAACTGAAGATATCAGTTGTTATAATGGCTCTATGTGCCTGGAAAATACACAGTACTTTTTCAAAAGCATATGTTAAACGGGGCAAGAGCCATAACACTGCCTGGAAAAACTATGTAATGAAAATGTGGTGCTTTAGTAAGCCTGCAGATATCACAATGTTCCTTCAGTTATCTGAAATTTACAGGCATTTTTCCATTCACACCACTCTCTCATGAAAAATCCTATTTTCATTTACAGCATCATAGGCAGCAACACTTTCTTCTTCAAGAACAATTACTGTCTTTCCTTATGACAAAAACAACTGTTTTTAAGACCTAACCAGCCTTTATTAAGTATGAAGTCAGCTTTTGTGTTTAAGTAATCTTAAAACAAATAAGAAACACATTGACTAAATAAAGAAATAAAACACTTTACAATTAAACCATAAACCAGAGTGCAAAGCTTCAATTTTAAGGACTCCCACATATTTAATATAAAATATATCACTTTCATTACCCAGTCACTGTTTAAGGGATTTCACAGCAGCTGGTAGTGTGGTCACACCCCATGTGTAAAAGTTATAAAAGTGGTCTATGTTTTATGAAGGTAATGATTTATTATAACCATCCTGTTTCATGACCTCATACTTATTAAGCTAAAGATTTGAGTGAGTTTTTCACGTGTCACTTATCTTTAGGTGGAGTATTATGCAGAGTGCAAGTCATCCGGTTGTCAATAGTCCTACCAGATTATTGGTCTTGGCACAGTTAAATGGATGAAAACAAAACAAAAAAAAAACAGAAAGAGGTAGATATTGAAACCAGAGAGATAGTTTACCATTAGCCTTGGCTGAGAGAGAAAGATGCAGGAAAACAGTCTTTCCAGCTTTTCCACAGTATTCTGCTGTGACCGCAGTGATATAACAGTTTCAACTCAATATTCCTATTACAACTGCAAAACAACAATGCACTATTACATCATCTCCATTCTCTAAGAACAACCATAATTTGCAAATATGTTCATGTATTAAAGAACTCAAACGTAATCCAGATTTCCTTGCCCGAATTTAGTGTAATTTACAACTAACTAATAAAACAGAACAAGGGTCAACTTTTTGGAGAAGCAATGCCATGTTTGCTGCTTTGATTACAGCCCATTGAGTGATGTGGCTGTTTGTTTTTATATAAAGAGGGTAGCTGTGATTGTTGAACAGCAGCAGTAAAGATTGATTATTTAAATCTAAATCAGCCAGAATGCATGTTAATATCAGGTCTAAATAAACCCCAAAGTATTTCTTTGAAAAAAAAGAATTAGCTTAAATTTAGAAATGTAAAAAGATAAATAATATGTGTTTTTCAGGTCAAAGAAGGGACATTTTCTCTTTCAAATAAAAAAAAAAAACAAGACACCAGTTCCATAACCCATGGTGGAGAGTCAATGGATAGATGGATGAACGGTTAAACCATCTAGATTAGTTCAGAGACTATGACCCATAACAAACATCTGAGGGTGTGTGCATATTTTATAGCATGAGTAAGTAATGGTCTCTGCAGTGTGCCAGGGTGGAAGGTTCAGGAGGGAATACATGGTTGTGTGTGAATGTTTAGAATGGCTTGAGAGGGTTGTGAGATGCAGAGCAAACAGAGGAAATATGACAATGCATACCCAGCCAAAGTCCTCCGAAGCCGTGGGCGAAGTTCACTGAAGGTTGGGATTTCTGTTTCAGTACAGGGAGAACAGCATCTGTAGATATAAAGTCATAAATCAATAAGTCAGCTTTGATTTGAATTATTTATTTTCATAAATAATTAAAAGGAAATGCACAAACACTGTGAATTTAAGAAAATGATGTGACAGGAGAAATTAAAATATGTTACTTTCTAACACACAAAACGCTGGTCTTTCTGTCTAGTCCTGGGAAAAGTACCACTCTTATTTCCTCATAAGTATGAAGATTATGTAACAATTTTACTCTTATCCAAGATTTCATGTGAACAGCTTCTGAGAAAATGAGAACAGAAAAGATAAAAGTAGTATCTTAGTATCAAACTAAATCTGCTTGAGTAAGAATTTTAATGAAGCCTTTGATTTGATTTACATACAGTACATATTCAGTTCAATTTGTGTAAGGAAAAAAACAAGACTGTTACTTCAACCAATTATCTGCAGTCTTTAAACTTTATTTTTTATATTTTTATCTCTCTAACATCTTCTCTTTAAATGATATTGAGGTTCAAAGGAGTACAGAGTCATTATTCTTTCGAGCTATCAAAAAATAAAACTTGATCTTCTGCCAAAATAAACAAAAGCTGCTTTATAAATACAATTTCTAGCACTGCCAGCTATGACACTTGCATTCAGTTTAACCTGGGTTCCTAGCTTGGGAATAATTTGAGCACACTTTCAAATTACCATATTATGTTTTAAGTTTTTGGCGTTGCAGTTCTAATGCAAAATGTATTTATGAGTCTTTCAGGGAACTTATGGCATCATCTTTAGAAATACTGAGGCAGGAAGCAAAGGGTAAGGAAAGGATGAGGTTTCTGGGAAAGATTAAAAACACAGATTTTTTCATTACCTCAATGGTTGTCTAGCTATTTTCCCAAGCAGGATTAAAGCTCCTTGTGGGGGAATAAGTGTGGACATCTTGTAATTGTGCCTATATGCTCTATGTTGGGAAACTAAGGAAAGGTAGGTTTTTTGGGGGCACAAGTCCAAGTGTGAAATGCACTTGCTAAGCTTTCAGGAAGATGAAAAAGAAAAAGGTGCAACTGGTCCAAACTTTAACTATGCAATCTGTCTTTCTACTGGTGCATTAAGGAGAACAGTGGCCAGATGTGGGTTGAACTTCTTTTATTTTGTCTGTTTGAGAAAGCAACAACAACAACAAAAAAAAAACAGCAGTGACCACTCCACCCAATCTGGTCCAAAACACTTCCCTCCTGCTAGCCCAGAGCAGCATTGTTTTAATGTGTTTGGACATATTCAAAAATGTAACATATTCACATTTAACAATGACATTCGGTCACCCTTGTTATAATAGAACAGTAAAAACAAACCCAAACAAATTTTTGGACAACATTCACCACATTTTATAAAACCGATACATGTTTGGGATATACAAAATAAACAATCTGGTCCAAGACGCCACCCTTTGAAAAAAATAGCATCCATTCTTTAAATTTTGGCAAAATTTAAAGAAAAAGTGGTAAAAGTTAAACAACTAACCAAGAAAAACCCAACACAACTGCATGACATCAAGCTAACATAGCTCACAGCTGAATAATTGTACAGGAACTAGCATTAGCCTGCTGAATAAAATCTAATTTCGGCTCATATAAACCATATAACATTCCATGGTCAAAGAAAAGACATATCCCTTCAAACACAGGTACAAATATATAACTTATGAAATGTGAATTAACTAAGAAAAATGTCTTACATCTGGACCGACAGCGTAGCAAGACTTACCTGATGCTAGCCCAGCGCAGCATTTAGCCTCCTCCTGCATGCATCAGACTAGGTGACTACGCTGTGTGAGGTGCGTTCAAGTGCAATGGGAAATACTCAGTGCTCATTTCAAACAAATACAAACAAAAAGAAATAACTAATTTACAAAATAAATAATGACTGGTATTTTTAAAAAGTAATAAAAACAGCCTTAACCTTAACACTGTGTTTATAAGAAGCTAAGCCCAATACAAACTCTGAAACAGAAGTAAAAAATAGACATTTGAGGTTAAAATGAAAAGTGTGTTGTCTTTTTTGTCATGTTGGAAGTCAATCTTTGCAATATATTCAAAGTTGTGAACCCATGAAATCTGCTTACAAGCAGATAGCTTAATTTGGCAGTGGTTTACAGTGGCTGACTCAGCTGTAATAAAACATTAATGAAGATGTTGGGTAATTTGGACTGGCATTACAGGAGAGAGGGAGGGGGGCAGGCAAGAATAAGAGGAGGAAGAGGCAAAGGTAGTGAGACACCAGCTGCTCTTCCAGATGATCCATGAGGGGAGACACAGCTGTCCTCCTCACAACTCTCCTCCCTCTCCATCTTCTTCCCCTCCCTTTTATTCAGCTCTACACCAGCTCTCAGAAACCTCTTCAGGAAAACGACTTTAATGAAGATTTATTGCCACAACTAAGGCTTAATCCATTGTTGCCACACAGATCAAATCCTCTCACCTCCCCCACCTTGGTTTGGGTGGGAGTGTTTACCACCACCTCCATCATACTGAGCAGCTCCCCACTTTGTCAGTAAATGTTTATGATAATTTTGAAAGGAAAGCTGGCAGAGTGTAGGAGCAGTAAATGCCATACATGAAGAGCAATAGGTGAAAACAGTCAACAACATTTGGCAATGTCTACACTCATTTATCGTACTAAGACATTTGCAGTATAAACCAATATAATGTTTGAAGTTCAATTAGGAAATGGCTTTTGAATCTTAAAATAAACCTAGATTGTGAGTAAGTCCATTTACCTTACAATTGTGGAAGCAGGGGCAGTTTTGGATATGGAGGATATAGCTCAACAGCCAGGGTACAATATTATCAAGGGGTGGTGGCAGGATCACTTGATTTAAAAAACAAAATGGACAAAAACATTTGTGTGCTCCAGCCAAAAGAAGTGTTATTTTAGTTTCTTGCATGTCCAATAAATAAGGAGGACTTTCTATATTATATATTATAACATGAATATATGCCACAGAAGGGGCTCACAGAGTTGAAGTTAGTATTTGACTTGTACTTTTTTATTCTGGGTTTTTTTAAAATTTTATTTTATTTTTGAGGTGTGCAGTGTGGACATATAATCATATCATATTTAGTTTGACTTATAAAATACTTTTCAAAAGTAAACTCACTCTTTTGTTGACTAAGAAAAAGCAGCTGAATTTCATGACGTATTTGTGAAAATAGGAAACTGGACACATCAGGGAATTGTCTAGAGAACAGTCTTATCTGGAACCTTTTCTGCATGGGGAACACTTGATATCTTCAGCAGGATGCTGACTTTGGTTTCACAATTTCAGTGTCCATTTTCCAGTTGAACAGGAAATATGTCTTGATGTCTTCTTCAATTTAATTCATGGCAGTTGGCAAAGTCCACAGTGAAGTATTGCCTCCTCATTGTGACCATGCCATAAAGCCAGGTGCTGTGATTCACTTTACTGCAAAGAAAAAGTAAAAATTATATTATCGTGTTTCGTTTTATATCCAGAAATACATTTTTTTTAAACTTGTGTACGTCTGTAATATCAATCCATTTATTTTATCATATTTAACTCTTTTCAAACAGTTTAAAATGATCTGTTCCATCATTTTTTTTTCGACAACACTCTCTGGTTGACAGTGTCTTTTAATGTTGAAAGAAAAATTGTCTGCGTAAAAGCTTGTCTGTGTTATTATATCCTAATATATAATGTTCCAACCAAAACTTTCATGTAATGTTTAACCTTAGCTAACCTAAAAGATCTTAGTCATGCCCATTGGGGCTTAATTCAACTACTTTCTCTTTGTGACTCAAGGAATGCCTGGAAAAGGTCACCACTTGTACTGTAAACATTCTGAGCACTAGCTCCTCTTTGTGCACTCAGACGAGGATCACTTATCCTGCCTTCAGGCCCACACAGGTATGAAGACTCACATATTCACATACAATATCATCCCCGAGGCATGCTTGGCATTTTCAAACTTTCTTTATTTTGCCATAAAATCATTTAAAGTCCATAAATCTTAATTATGACTGCTGAGGGGAGTCAGTAAAGAGGAATAGAGATTTCAGACATTTGAACAAATCAGAAAATTAGGTGAGTACAGCAGTCTAACGCTTATTGTCTTGCTCAAGGCATTTTGAGGGCAGTAGTTAGTCATTTGTTCATTTACATGCAATTTTCTGGTTGATTTATTTTTCAGGTCAGACATCAAAACAGGTTCTGTAACCTTTGGCAGTTACCACTCCTTCCTTTAACTTCTAAAAACATGTAAGTTATAATTTTTGTCATATCTGAAAAGAGCCAGGTCCCTTGGTCTGTTCCTTCCTGATGGTTGACAAAAAAGGGACAGTGTTATCAGCTAAAAATGAGAAACAAGTATTATTTGACATCTTTAAAAACATATTCCAAGATTAGCCACATATAAAATGGCAGGTCTCTCAATTCATTTAAATACTCCACCCTCCCCACCCTCAGTTTAAATTGTACCTGATGCTGACCATGAAATTGCTGTTTTATTTTACATTTCAAAAGTCAAAAACTTCTGTTGCTCCTTGAGAATATACCCAATCTTTTTTTCGACCCCTCCAGGGGGTCTTTTGTGGGCTCTAGTGTCCTTTATAAGTATGTCTGACAGGAAAGGGGGGAAGACATGCAGCAAATATCGTCGGGTCTGGGAGTCGAACCCACAACGAGGACTCAAGGACTCCAAACATGAGTCGCGCTATCCCCTACGCCACCACGGCACACCCCAGATTATACCCAATCTTAAGGAGAAACATAAGCTTTAATTCATGCCACATGTGTAATACTCTGAAGGTATTTTTCAACCCATCACAGGTAGACAACCACAATCTGGCTAGAATCTTTCCCCCTTAATATGAGTAACACAAGGGCACCAGCAGTCACACAACAACCAACACACAAGCACCCTGCAGTCTTCAACAATGAGTCAGTGTTCAGAACATTCAGCCCAAAACACTTCAGCTGTAAAAGGGAGCCAGTTTTTATCACTTTTATCAGAGTACTTGAATGTGAAGATCCTACAGCCTACAGAGGTCTAAAGATAACCATGACGTAAAACAAGATTGTGAGTGTAATTGTACCTCATGGGAGGGAAACTACAGTTGTTTTTACAAACAAAACAACAACAAAGGTTTTAATACTACTTGAACTTTTGAACATTTTCACAATTCTTTAACATTACTTATAAAAAGCATTCTTAAGTATCCTTAATAAAATGAAATACCATCTCAAATCATCTAAACAGACCCCCCATCCTCAGGCCAATGGTTCTCTGCCAAGCATTTACTTCAGAAAAGTACACATATTCACATCCTTATAGAAATAAACCCTGAAGTAAAGTCAACATGCATGCATCATTCATCCACACGGAGTTTATTCAAGCATTTCATTTCACACCTCTAAATACTCCTGCAACTCCCAGTTGAGCTTGCACTCGCAGACCTGTAAACCACTGAGGTGAACTTTTTCATCTTCTTGAATGACTGTAGCTATAACTGTGGCAAAATAAATAAACAAACAAATAAATAAATAAACTACCCTGCAAAGTACATCTGTGTGGTGGGAAAAACTACAAAAGTTCCCTTCCAAACAAAGTATGTCTGACATTTTTGTATATACTTGTGAAAGCACTGAAAATGTGGCTGAACTGAACTTTTGCATTTATTTTGCAGATTAAATATTTGTGTTAACATAACATTGTAACCATGACCACAGCAGAAATAAAGTAATCCATATTTTTACTTTCCTGTAACAAAAATAAATATATGCCATGCTTATAGTATAAACAGAGATCCAGTTCACATTTTCTATGCTAGTAACTTCTCTTCAAAAAGGGTAGTTGCAGATTTCCCATTCAGTGTCTGATAAACACCTGCTTTTAGTGTTGTTTTTGTAATGTGCCTGCCAAAAGCTGCTTGCTACTGCATTAGCTGTTGTGAATTTATAGCAGTGTGCTCAGAAGAGGTAAAAAATGTGAGTGGGGGAATAACAAAAAATATAGCCTGTAACATTACTGCTGAAAATGTCAGTGTTGCTCTCAGCAACTACATCTCTATTAACAGCTGAAATATCCTGGTAAATTTCCCCATTCAGCCTTCTTTTACTTATAAATTCTGCCTGTGGCATATGCTGCATGACTGCTGACAGTCTGACATTTTGAAGCTGATACGCAAAGCTACTCTACACCCAAACATTATATATGGAATCACATTTAATGAGTTACATTTTAATCAAATGACCATATCCTATTGTTATAGTATTTTAATGGCTGATGTCTTCATTGTCTAATTGTCCTGCAGAAAACTTTAAACTAGTTTCAGTATGGTTTTCCTTAAGTGTGGAGTCTTATGCAGATGATGGTGTGCTGAGTAAATTAATCATTGGTTCTTTGAAAAAAGTGAAGGCACAAATTTAGGTTTTTCTCGCAAGTGATCCTTGACTGTTAAACAACAACTGATTATTCTTTTGACTCCCCTGTTAGAAATCCTGCCTGGTTACTATTAAAAATTAGCTATCTATCTATAGATAGATCTATCTATCGATCGATCGAAGATAGATAGATAGATGTCATATCATGGGGTGATATGGCACAAAATCAGGTTATCACATAACCTGATTTATGGACAAATATATTTTGAATTGTGTGTATTAAATATTTGGGTTGTTATCAACATCTGGTGTAGATTTCATATCAATATCCCTATTAGAAATACATTTAATAAGAAAATGTGCAATGTACTGTAAATATTTATGCCGCTCCATCTTAAGAGCCTTAGGGCAGATTTACAACAAAAGGGAAATTAAAAGTGTGTGAAAAAAATAAAATAAAATAACGACGTGTTTAACAAATGACTGACTTGTTTGAGAGACAATGATTGGCACTGAAGCAGTGGCCAGAAACCAAGTTGGGTCAGTGCCAAGTAATAGTTTCTTCACTATTATTTCTTACACAAAGTGAAGGTATTATTACTTTTTTCCTGTAGTAGGCTCACGCTTCACTTTCCTACATCTTTAGAATACATCAGATTGTGGGCCAGCTCAGTGTGAGTCAGAGCAAGTGTGGTGTATTTGTGGGGGCTAGTGCTACTTTGAATTACAAAGGAATGAAAAACATCAGTTTTTCATGAGGTGAAAATTAGTCGTTTCAAAAAAGGCTTGTAGGACCAGATTTTAAATGCAACAGTACTCTTGCACATGGCAAGAGGATGCAACAGCCTCTAAGCCTTGATTTTTTTCCTCCCACTAACAGAGAATCAGTTGTTAACTTCTGAGTCCAAAAAACTTTTTTAATGTCAACATTAATGTGTTAATGCATGCAATGAATCTAAACTGTTTAATGTATTTTTTTTGCTTATTCAGGATAAGGAGAGTCTGACATTATTTCATTCTTAAAAGGGACAGGGAATGCAGAAGAAGGAGCCTTTGTCTTTTATATGTCTACATAACACCTGCAGATAATCTTTAAGTGCTGGTCCTATAGTCCACTGCCAAACCCTTGAATGGGCTTTGCTAGAATGTGCTTCAATAAAGCACTCTAAGAAGTGTCTTATCTTTTTTGTACAAGGTGTCAATGACTGCAAAACTGTTAAGATGGCAGGCTTTACATTATTATTTAGGCTATAATATGGCCAAAACATAACATTCTTATATTAAACATCCATCATTATTGGTCTGGTAGTTTATCTAGACCTGAACATGTGTGGTATTTGCATGTGGAACGTCTCGCTGTTAATCCACAACGTGCAGTCACAGGAACTTATGCAAATGAAACAAGCTGGTCTGAAAAAAAAACAAATAAAAAAACATCAGAGGAACAGCAGGAACATTAGGAGCAACTGACATGTTTGACACCTCCAAAAAAAAAAAAAAAAAAATCTGAAGCGTAAAAGGCTTTCACATCTAAGGATGACAAGAGTGGTTTTGTTTCATTCCTTATGGTGCTGCTGTCACACTAGAGGTATTTTAGATTCAGAGTGCATCATCTGTCTGTCTTTTTGTCTGTGATGTTAAAAGAAACACATGTATATTGTCATATAAAGGCTCTCTTTTTCACTTCATGAACATCTCATTACCTGTTCTAATTATATTGACTATATTAATATACTGAGGAGTTTGTAGAGGGTGATTAATCTTTAACATTGAATGGATTTTATGCAAGGTTGTCTGTGAGCACCTGTCAGACATACTACTAATTTCCACTGTGTAGACATGCGCCTGCATCAGTTTCGTGTTCTCATTCCTAAATTGTTGTACTTCTTCCAGATCCTTGTTTACACTGTAAAAGATATTTATATGCACCATATCCACATTTGTTTTGAAACAATTTATTTTAGTATAAAAACACCTCAATTTGTATCAACAGTAAATTAGCAGGCAAATGGAAACATGGACATTGAATATAACCAGTTATAATAAAATGCAATTACTGCTAAAGATTATTAAAGATTTTTACTGTTATCTTGTCATCTTTTTTTGCCAAACGGAAGCAGCACTTAAAATTATAAGCTGAATTTCCCTTGCTAATTGGTTTTGTCTTAATTAAGGAACATTTTGTATATTTTAATTAACTTTTTTTGCTCTATTTATCTAAAATAAAAAACATGAGCTATCAAAAATGGCATGTAATATTTATTTGTATCAGTATAAAATTTGGTGTTGTGACAACTCTAGGACAAATAGAATTTCAGTGTCCTAAATGTAAACTCTTTTATGAGCATAATAAGTCAATGTATATTCAAGACAACATAAACAAGAAAGAAAAAGTTTTCACTAGAGATCAAATGTCAGAATGGTTGAATTAACTGAACAAAAAATAAATATTTTAACCTCCAAAAATTCAGAGTGGGTATTTTTCCATCTTTCAGAAGGAACTTACAGTACATCAGTAACCTAGCAAATCAAGAAAACATAATATTAAACAATCCAGAATCAAACTTTGGGATTACATCAGCGACTCTATACACTTTGTCTATTTGAATCTGCTGGTTGTTATTTGATCTGTCATCTCTTGGCTTTTTATTTCATCATGCTTAAATCCTGCTCACATCATCTTTCAGAAAGCAAAGACAGCCGCAGTTAAATGCAAAACCACTTCACCCAAAGGGACACTTTTGGACTGTGGAGCATTGAGTCTCGTTAACATAGCCACAGTTAAAAGCCCTTTTTCTAGGGTGGTGATTGAAAAGGAAATTGCAACAACAGGTTCAAGGTTAAACAAAGTCTGATGACTGCTGATTAAGAGTCAAACTCAATCTGAAAGAGACAACCAAGGCAACGTACATTTGATCGGTCTCAGCTGGTTGCTCCAGAGTTTGTTCAGTAGCCAATTCTACATGTGGCACCATGCTGTTTCATTTGTGTGAGATATGAATGACTGATTCTATACTGAGCTATGAGTCAGAGTCTGAGCACATCATTACAATCACTCTTCTCCAGAGATATGCATGAACATGTTGGCAAAACAGCCAGAGATTAATCTAACAAACTGTTTTAAAAAAAAACAAACAAAAAAACATGATGCAGATGGTTTGAAAAGGTGATGGACACAACAAATTTGTTTATTTCACTCTGGGGCATGTTTGAAGCACAAATGTGAAAAAATGTCACACACTGTGAATAGTTAAGAATTATTAAAACTATTTAATTCAGATTAAGTAAATGTTGAAATTTAGGGAAAAAAACAAGTAATAGTTGGCCTTGCCATTTTATGGCTACAGATTGTTGTATGGGAATCAATAATCTTATTTTAATTTCTTTAATCGCCGTTTTGTTAGACATAATGTTGCAAACCTCAGAAGGTGTTGTAATATAGATTGCAAGACTAGGGTTTGGATTGCGATGGTGGCAATCACAGAGTGTGCACTGGTGAAATGCCTTGATGACCCCCAGGCAGAGTCAGATAAACACTTTAGTTTAGGCAAATGGGTGTGGGTATATGTGTGGTTCTACAAAAAAGAATAAACTACAAATTACAATCCATCATAAACACCAATAATCATTTTTCAAGCTATAAACATATTACAAATTTATGCTTGTCTTTTAAACCTTATTACTAGGCCCAAAGGCCCTTATAACCTAAGCAATATTTGGTGAATGAAATAAAACATTCTTCTCATTATTCCAGTTTTATGTTTCAGTCACTGATAAAGTTAAATAAAGTAAAAGAGAGCAACTAAACAAAGAATTCACCATTTTAAAGCAAAACTTAGCTCTGCTCAGCCATAGCTTCTTCTGAGCAAAATGAGCTAACAGAAAATGTCTAAAGTAATAAAATGTTATCCGTCATAAACATAATCAGACTGTAACTTACCAGTCTTATGGACGCACACTTTCATAAAAAACTCATAAACTACCTACAAGCAACTTTTGCCTATTTGCACTGCTTCCTCAACAGTATCTTTACCTCTGAACAAAACAATGCTCACTTAAGTGCAGCGCCCCCTACTGCCGCAGCTAAAAACTGCAACACAGTCCTATAGAACAGCAGCAGTTTGGACAACTTTACTTTTTCAAGGAAGGTGGCTTTCATCAGTGACTAAGACTTCATCTGCAGTTATGTGGGCATTGCTTTAGTCTGTAACACCTGTAAACAGCATGTGGTTTCAGTTTTAAGATATTTTATAAGACATAATGATAATTATTATAATTCTGTTTAGTAGGTTTGTCTGAACCCAAACAAGACTCTGAAAACTCTTTAGTAAAAACATTATGACTTGGCACCACTAGCAAGCAGCTGTAGCTTTGCCCACCCAAGATCAAAGAGCTTAATTCAATTCTGATTTTTAGTCACGACAAAGGCACTTCACAAGACAATTGTATGTAAAAAAAACTCTGCAAATAAAATTATGCAGTATCAGTTGAAAACAGACAGTATTAATGACAGTCTGGTGATGATGATAAACCAAACTGTAAGCTGCCATTTCTCAACTGCCACACCAGTGCAACACTTGGACAAATAAATACCAAGCTGAACAAATAGGGGTAAACATAGATAGTAAAAACAGAAACCCCTCAAAACAAAATTAGAATATTTGGAAGTATTTGAAACTTATCAGTATTTCTAACTTTGATTATGATAACTA
The DNA here is from genome assembly GCF_002775205.1 of Xiphophorus maculatus. NCBI lineage: Eukaryota > Metazoa > Chordata > Actinopteri > Cyprinodontiformes > Poeciliidae > Xiphophorus > Xiphophorus maculatus. Next base: position 10,928,443 of record NC_036465.1, on the reverse strand, counting down.
CCTAGCTACCTAGATGGACATATAAATAGATTTTTTTTTATTCTAGTTTATTTGTATGATGACATCTGAGGCTGTTTCTCACCTGCCTCTCCTGAACACATGTCCCTGATGTCTCTGCATTGCTGGATTTAAAGAAATAATGAAAATAATGAAAGAAATAATGAAATAATGTCATACATTTTTCAGATAACAAATGACTATGAAGACTGAAGTGGAACAAGAACTGCTAGATATTTTTCAAAACCTTCAACAATAGAAGAACTTTAGTTGTGACTGTAGTGTGAAATCACTTAGTGAAATTAGGCAGCGATAGCTCTTCATTGCCTCTCGTGTTAGTTTTTTGTGATGATCTACATTTTCTGCTGTCAGAAATTGTAAAATGTCAACATATGAACTGAGTCTGATTGTTTTGAGAGATCTTGAAGAGTCAGATACTTTGAAAAGCTGCAGAAAAACAAAAAGCCATGCTGCGATTTGTTTCTAAATTAACAACCCTCTTTTATTTACCTGCTCTTATTGACATTTGTAAACTTAAAGGAAATTATTTAGATTTAAAGAATGAGGTATCTCAATAGTTTTCACATACAGTATATCTCAGAGTTAAATTTTTATACATAAGAGTAGTCTAGTTCCTTTGACAAAAGAGCAAAATGAATGTGTGAATGGAAAGCTTCTGCAACAGTCATGAGCTGGTGATCTGTAACGATGGATTTCTGACCAACCATTTCCTGCTCTTTTGGATTCCTGATTGGCCTTCGGTTTCACTAAATAGTTCCTCAGGGGGCTGGGCAAGTGGGAAATGGAGCCATTCGAAGATTCTTTGCTATTTAAAATCTCTAAGCTGAGACTGAACTGTTTGTTAGACCATTTGACTCATAAAAAGCAAGAGTACAGTCAGACATGGGAATGGAAATGGGTGTAAAGAAGTGACCTTGAAGTAGAGGGCGGGATATCATGCAACATTACTTACTTTTAGTATCATGGATATGTTCATTCTTTATGAGTTGGCATGTATTTTTTTCTCAAAACAGAATCCTTATTCACTTGCAGCAAGCACAACATGCTTATAGCAAGCAAAAATGTCCTGCATCAGTGAATGACTTCTTAACCTCGTTTGTGCATTCATGTATATCTTTAGCACTCAGCACAAAAATAGTGACCACGTCAGCAGAAAAATGTCCTCATTGTGACTGAAATTTGACAAGAGAGACTAAATTATGGCCACTTGAAATCAGTTGTAGTGACCAAGCAGATCATGTCTCTGAAAGCCTTTGGATATGCTGCTTCTTTGTTTTAGGCAACAATTTTTGAATAATTTATGGTCTAAAAAAATCAAATTGTGGCTGAAGATGTATTCTTTGTAATACATTTTGAGGAGGTTTAAGATTACCATGAGAGCAGTTTAAAAAAAATATGTCCCTTTAAAACCAATATTTTTTTTATTAATTCAAAGAATCTAAATTCAGTTTGTGGTCTCTAAACATCAAGCTAGAACAATTTATTGAAATTCGAAACAATAATATAAGGGGGCAAAAAGGTGAGAGACTTTAAATCTGGTGTGAGGGATCACCTTGAAGCAAAAACTCTTTGCTGACTGAGATTACTTTTGGCATATCCTGAATGATTTCTTTCTATTTCAAAGAGGGTTTGTTTTATAAATTAGCCCTGGTTTAAAGGTTCAAAAAACAAAACAAAAACTATCAGTATAAGCAAGCAAAAAACTGCTTGTTTGAAATAAAAGAAAATGCCGATGTAACCCCTCAGGTTATATATACAGCTCTTTTCTCCTACACCCCTTAAACATTTTCTTAAATATAATGCATTGTAGACCTTTTCACCTTAAACAGTAGTAATCACCTTTTACTTAACTTGGTTAATGTTTTACATTGACATATTGGAGGTTTTACATACTGGAAAAGTCCATAACAATATAATACACACAGGTATTTTCTGTTGGCTTAAAACACAAAGTAAATGTAGCGTTTTGTTAATAACTGTTATTTGCTACCGCCAGTAAATGCATCTATTTTACTTGTCTCTACCTTACTGGTCAGTCAAGGGCAAAATCAAGTTTAAGCAATTTGATTGGTTGTGATGGACTGGGGTGAGAACGGTCTGGAGATGTACGTGCCGGCTGCTACGTATAGGCAGTCTGCCGGCGGCCGTTCATGGATAAGATTAGGTCTATGCCGCTGTGGACTATTATTTGTTTGCTAACCAGTTGGAGCTACAAACTTTTCCTGAACCTTTTGCCCGAGTTTTGGAGCTGCAGATCCAAACCACGCTCGTGAGCCGGAACGGACTGTTGGACCGGAGTTGGAGCAGTTTTATTGCCGTTCGTTTAAAACTGGTAATCCATGGTGGGGTGAGTAACCCATTCCTCTTGGTTGTTCTGGGAGCCGCCATCATTGGAACTGTCCCATCAGGCCTGCAACGTTTGAAAAGCTAACGGACTGTTTTACTAATTCAAGAAACTGAATAGTGTGGTTGATACCGCCAGTTTGATACATTCAGCCTTGTTTGTTGTTTTTTATGTATACCACTTGTTTAAACGGTTGTTTTCAACCTAAGTGTGCACTAAGTGTGCTAAAGTCTTACTACTAATCTATTGGGGTTGTAATATTGAGTTGTAGCTCTTCCTGTGATTAATACCTAATTAATGGATGGGATACATTCTTTGCTATTGTTCTACTGTGCTGAAAATTAACTGTGCTCTGTTCATGTGCATTGCCCTTGGTTTATTACTGACCTGTACGGTTTATTAAACGGGTACTTCTTCAACTTTACCATTTTTCCTTCCTTTTTTTAGTATAAGGTCAAAGTCACACTACATTTAGATCTTAGTTGTAGTTATCTTAGCCTTTCTCTTGTGCTCAGTTACGCACTCTATTTACAACATACACTGTTTGCCAATTAACTTCACTATTTTCTCATTGTGAAGTATTTGATAGAGTGTAGGTCAGAGCATCTGGGCGCTGTTCATAGGGGAAACTAGAACAGTGGTTACACAGAAATTTTATGAGACATATTACCAAGGGCAGCATCCTATAACTGTTATAACATGTTGAGTTTAGTTGGAGAAGAAACAAATCATTAAAAGACAATCCAAGCATGTGCTTAAATTAGTAAATTGTTGGCTTTATAGATTTAATGACCTGTTAAGGCCGTGTTTTAATCCTCTATAATGCATGAACTATACATGCAGTTAAAGTTATACACTGCCTTTTAATTTTATAAAGGTTTTACAAAACATATGCCAGTAACTGTAATAATATGCTACAGTGTATAACTGTAGGAGTTACAGCATATTTTGTCATATTATGGAAATAGTGTGTGGAGATTTTGCATGGTATATTGGTGCATGGTTAGCTTTGCTAGACTCCTGACAAGGTACACTGTGACATGTTTGGTACTACTTTTATTCTATTAAATATCAATAATTATAATGATCACATTAATATTAATCAGCTACACTGTATCAAAATTTGTACCAAATTTACAGAAATATTAGAAGTAAATAGACCAGCTTATCAATGTCATCAAGCCAGATTTATTTGTGTCACAAAGTTCAAAGAGCTTTACATGATAAAATCATAATACATGACAGATCATTCTGCTCCAATTTGACTTGTTACTGTAGCAATTAAATGTGCTGACATTTCAGGCATAAGCCCAGATTTCTTTATTTTCATGTGTGTTTGAAAGAGAGATAAAAGAAATATAACCTCTTGTATTAAAGAAAGCTTCCTACACTGCACATCAGCCACTCACTGCGCATTATGAGGCTTGAGAAGAAAAGCATTGATCTCTTCTCATCCTAACCGTTTAGGGTCAGCTGCCAGTAAATACATCTTCATCCCCTACAATTAGTCTCATCAGCCTTTTTAAAAGCATCTATTACTGCAAATGCACGATCGACTGGCAAGAGCAGAACAGTCACTGATGAATAATCAGATACAAGATAATACTGATTGCCCAGCAGATCCAAATATCTCTTGAGCTTGTTGTACTTGGAACCATTTATTATGTAATTTTCTAATTTCTGTCAGTCAAAGGTGTTCATGAACTGGAGATTAGAGTAATTTTTGACATGTGCATTTTGAGAAACAAAAAAAAACGGGTATAGTCAATTCCCGCCAATTAACAGCTGTTCACAGACTGTGGCATGTTCACATGCCAGTGGCTGTAATTAGCAATGGAATCGCACAACACCATATCACCCATGTAGAGGAAAAGCTGCCATTGCCTGGTTCTTTAGCAGAGTGAAAATGTATGTTCATAACAATAAATGTGTCACGTTTGGTCACTCTGGCTCATTATTTTGCAGCTCTGTGTAAACCTCCACCCACTACATAGAATTGTTGGCATGATATTTTTTGAATGGAATGCTGTCAGATTGAGAACAAATAGAACATGAGACAGACTCAACAACAGTTTAGCTTTGTTATGTCAATCCACAGATATATTTTCTTGAATGGTTTCGCACAGTATCCAGATTTAATATTTTTTTCCTTTTTGCCTAAAATGCTTTTTAGTTACATTTGGTAAACAATGGTTTTTGCCTTGAAAACTTTCCCATGAAAGTCACTTTTGCCCAGTCTCCTTCATCTTGTAGTTCGGCCCTGCACAGCTTTTGTGACTGCACCTCCAATCTGGAACAGACTTACAGAAAACTGCAAAACCGCTGAAACACTGAGATCCTTTAAATCAAGACTAAAACCCCAATTGTTGTTGTTTTAGGATTAATATAAAAGAACAGAAATGACATTCCTGTAAACATCTGTGTTTTTTGGATTGTTGTACCCTCTGAATATTTACTGTTTCAACTGTTTTCACTAGAAGTATGTCTTCTACTTTCCAAGAATCTTGTGTTCCTGGTTGCATAGCCATTTAATTTGACAATATACTCTCAATCTGCTGTGTAGGTTTTATAAATACATGACTTTGTGGAGACAGTTCTGTGGAAAGGACGATAACATGCTATGAGAAGAAATTGGGCTCACTGAACACATAACATGAAGCTTTTGCTGTGTAGAGATTAGAAAAATGGATCTCTGAAATGAATGCAATTTCAGACTAAGGAATAAATGTGCAAGGAAAAACCAAATGACTCAAACTCTGATATTTTCAGTTAGGCATTGATGAAGGAAAACAATCTATTCTCAAACTAGGGAAACATAGTGCATGAACTGATCTTCCTTCTTTTATAAGATTTCCTGGTAATTTCATTTAATTGAACATGGAGTTTGTGACTCTTTTCCTTTTCCATCTCTACAAGTCTTGCAATATCAGAATAAGTTGGGTGATTTTTTTATGTTATTGGTTAGACCACAGTACTACATCAATAGTCAGCAAGAAAGCAGGTGATCATTAAAGAGTATTACCTAACTCTCCCTAATTGTTTTGTGAGTGTTTTTAGTTTTTGTTTGTTTGTTTTTACTATGACAGACTGCTGGGATCCTTTGTGGAACAAGGCAGCAGAAGTGGCATCGTACTCATGACATGGGGTCTGTGCACACTGATATCACTTAGTCATCAGGGTTTATGCAGGAATGGAGTCTGGCCTCATGCCCAGTCTACAACCTTAGCATGCTCACATTATGCTGGAAGCACTCCAACTAAGACACTGCAACACTTCATTCTGTGCGGCTGCTTTGCACATCTTTCATTTCTCTCCCTTGACTTCAGCCAAAAACATCACAGCACATTCTCACTACACTCACCAGTGACTGCAGCAACAAATCCTAGTTAGGGTCAGGTGTCTTGCACAAAGTAATCTATGAGCTGCACTTGCTCCTGGAGTTGGCCTTACAGATAGAGGAATGGACATACATGTTATAGCCTCAGGTTAGAAGGAAGTTCAAAGAGTTTCTAAGCCTGCAGCCAGGATGTGCCTGTACATACCGCACTGTCAAAGAAAACTCCTAGTAGTATGTTAACTGTTGAAGGAAGAGGATGAAGTGGGGGTAAATGGCTTAAAGCAGTGGTCCCTTACCCTGCTCCTCAGTGCCTGCTGTCCTGGATATGTTAGATGTTTCCCTGTTCCAGCACAGTCCTCCTTAGCATGACTCAGATTTCTACAGATGTCTGCTAAAAACCATTCATTTAGCCTTAACCTTTACTTAAATAGGTTGTCCTGTTGCAATCTAAGATCTTATGAACAAAAACATTGTGTATTATTTTTTTCTGATTGGACCCACCTGAGATATCTTTTACAGAAAGTTTTTCCTTCATGCTGAAAAACGTTGATGGTGTTACTTCCACCACACTTGGGCTGAGTCTGATGGTGGAGGCACAGGAACATCCCAAATATGTAGTGAACTCTTGAAGATCATGACAAAGTCATGGAAACAACCTAATGCAAGTTTGCTATGCGACTCAAAAAATGAAATGGAATAACGGACCACAGAGCTGAATTTTAATATTCCACTGCTTGGCTTTATGTGACCCAGAAATTGTTTTGCATGTAAAAGTGCAGGTTATATCTAATGGCACCATGACAACGCTAGAAACGCACACCAATTTGATTATAGACTTATTCAACACACAAATTTCCTGCATGCTGCAGCAGATGCTTCAGATGCTGTGCTCAGAAATGAGTGTCGGGATATAAAGAGACCGTCTGACCCTGTTTCACCCACACCACTGACAACTCATCTGTCTTGCCATCAACTCAGGTTAAGCGTTTGGGTACCTAATCCTTTCAGACCCACATCAACAATGTCACCTGGTCCGCCTACTTCCACCTACATAATATTATCCTCCTCCGCCTGTCTCTCTCCTACCGCCACTGTAGTGACGTGTGATGAGGTTTTGACAGTGGTGAGGCACCGACTCCCCAAGAGTCAGACATAAAAATCCCAAATCCAACATAGTTTATATATTACATTTGACCATAACTGATTAAAGCTTTTAGGTATGCTTTAAGAAAAAAATATTAAAGAATATTTAAGGTCAAATTACATTATTTAAAATGTTATTTTCTTTGACTGACCTCTCTTCTTTGATTACAAGTGAAAATTGTGTATGATCTGAAGTCCAAGCACCACTCCTACTCCATGTATATGAAAAGGCAATGCATTCAGCAATTTTATTTTACCATAAAAATGTTTATTACCAATAAAAAAAACTATCTCATCGACAATTAATGAGGAATAACTATTTTTGTTCTCATCTTGTTCTCACCTATTTTACTTCATATGTACTGTTAAGGAGAAAAGTTATTATGTTAGCTTAAATTTTGGAAAAAGCATGGCTCTCCTTTTCCTCCTGTTAGCCGGGTCGCGAGCGGATGTCATCACGGCTGCAAAAGTACGGCGAAACAGAATGACGTCACAGATCACAGAGTTTAATTCATACAGAGCAATCGACAACAAAGCTGCAGGGATACAGAGATATGCATTTTCTCATGAAAATAAAAACACACAAGGGAAGACAAACGAACACAGAGACAGACAAAGGCGCCCACGTGGAGAAAAGATGAAAAAACTCTCAACTCTCCGGTGCTGACCTGAAACTATAAACCAAAAGGGTGTTTCCCTATTTAATATATGCAAAGAAGGCGTTCTGCTCTTCGACCAATTAGAACTCCCTCAGGCCCCCAAAGAAAGTTGGGACTTCCTGATTTATAGCAAAGGTGTCTGTTTTTTATCTAAGCAAAGGGCGGACTACCCCGTGGTCATCTCTGCCTGATACGGAAGATCCCTGGCGCCAAGAAGTCTCTTCTGCTCTATCGGAATTGTAAATGTTATTGCTGTGTCTGTCAAAAGGGGGAGGAAAAAAGGGCCCTGCCTGCCTGTCTGCCATTCCCAGTTCCCACATGCTCAACAGAAAACCGTTCCAAATAAAAGTGTTGGCTATACCTTTACACGTGTCGTATATTAGCTGTATTAAGCACCAACAAATAATCATTTTCCTTTACAGTACCCATTTCTCTTGTCATGCTTACAGGTGAGGCAATGTCTCTCTTGATTCCACTTACTGAACGTCACTGAACCGAAAGACCAGCGTGATCTGGAACGTTGGCACAATTTGATGCATTCAGTGACTTTTAAACCAGCACATTTATTATAAAATCTGAGCTGCAGGGAGCCAGACATGCCACTCCTCTAAGTGGTAGTAATCCCATTTTGACAGTTATATAGTGGGACATGTTGATCAATCTGTTATCTATGTTAAAGTTGTTCTTCATTTTTTTTGGATAGGTGACCTGGTGTGCCCTGAAAGGCACCTTTTAAATAAAATGTATTATTTTTATCATTTTTATTATTGCAGACATTTATAAAATATACAAAGTAAATTTATATTCAGATTACCACAGTTTATTTAGCAAACATTGCCATTAAATGTCAATGTCCATGACAGATGGGACCATCATATGACCAGACATTCATGTCTGCTGCCATCAATAGGGTTGCATGCAGGAAAAGGTCAGGTTGGAAGAAGCTTAAGGGTGTGAATGAGTTTGACGTCATCATACAAAGTCTCACTGGACTTTCTGCACTGGGAAACATACTGAAGTTTGGCTTCAAATGCCCACAGGAAAAGTTTACCTATTAAATACAACATGTCTCAGCTCAGAATAAGAACTAATTGAACATTTAAACAACCTCAGTTGATTATAACTACAAAGTGACAGGGCCTCTACTCCACCTTGTGTTTTTATAACCACTGTTCACCACTGCAGTTACTTCAGGAGCAGAACAATAAATGGGACTCGATAACAGATGCATTGGAATTAAATGCATCTGAATTTACAAAGTAAATGTAAAATGATTAAAGATGACAGTCTAAGTATTCCCTTATGTGTTTGCTTTGTCAGACTGAGTCAGGATGTTACTTAAGCATTTGACATTGTGTGATATGTGGCAGTCAAAGTGTTCAGTGTTGTTCTCTCTCTCAAAAGTCCGTCGGTCACAAACACTGTTTCTTTTTGTCGAGGGATGTAGAAAACCTCAACACCGTACAAAAAATGAAATTTTAAGGAGCTGAATCAAACTTTTAGGAGCAAAAAAATATATATAAAGTTCAAATAATAATGGGAAAGCATCAGGAGAATAAAATAAAACCTGTCATGGAGGGCTGTCAGTCAAGGCAGTGCCTTAGAGAAAAAAATACTAAGCTGCCAGATTGTCACTCAGAAACACGACTATAGTGAAACAAAAGGACAAAAACACCAAAAACACTTCATAACATCATTGAAGGAGGTATGAATATTGTTCAAAAGGAAAGCTGTCTCATGTATTCTGAACTCTAAAAATGAAAGGAAAAACAATTCAAATCACAAACATGTTTTATAAGTGTCACTCATTCTTGAATTAAATAACTTGAACTCTTGGAGAATAAAGATTTGGCAGCATTTTAAATAATGAAACAGTTGAAGGAAGTTTTGAAGATTTTCAAAAGGTACCTTTGTTGTTTTGATGCAAAATGTCAATTTAAAAGCAATTTATTTTAATCAACTGTCCAACTGTCTTCTATACCTGGTTGGTCTTTATAGGGTTGTTGTTGCCTAGATTCAATGGTCAGTACCCAATATACAGGGTATAGAAACGCTGCTGAATTAGCTGTCGCCACTGGATTTCTTATGATTTTTGCAGCGCAAGTCTAATTGTCTATTCCTGACAATTAGACAGACATCTTCTGCCACTCAAAGAAAACCTCTGCGCATGTCTCGGAGCGCCGTGTGAGTGAAGGGGGGGAGTAACAGAAACATGTAATTGGTAAGTCACGTTATTGCTTGAATTTTAATTGGTGCATTTTGCATCCAGTGAAAACAAACATGTTAACAAATAAACTGGGCATTATGCTGTAAGTTTAGTGATATTTTCATAGTTGCGGTCTTGACTGGTCTTGAAATAAAATCCCGAGACCGAGTCAAGACCCAGACCAAATGCGGTCGAGTCCAAGACGAGACCGAGACCATCAAAAAATGGTCTCGAGACCAAGACCGGTCTTGAGTACTACAACACTGGCTCCGATGGGCCGTTTATGACTAGGAGCAGTGTATTTCTTCAGATAGTAGCACCAAGAAGAGGTTGGTTTTTCCACAGATTATCTTTCAAGACACAGTGATTGTCTTAACAAATGTGTCAAAAATGGGTTTTTATAAAAGTTACGCATCCCAGCTGTAAGTTCAGAGATGAAGACCATGAAGACACAAGCAGATCCTGTCCTGTTCATAGTTTTTCAAAGTACTCAATTTATATTGATTTTTGATATAAAATTATTACGTCAGCCTTATCACAAAACTCTGTTCAATTTAAAAACAAACTCAATGGAATAGTTTTTGTGAACTTTTTTAGATGCTTCTATAAGATTGAAAGGGTTTTTTTTTATTTCATATCTGATGCATGTAATCTGTATTATTCCTGTTTTACAAATGCGCCTCCGGTCTAAACGGGTTAATGGTCACATAATGGTCTGAATTAATCAAAAGGCAGCACACTGACCAGTTAATGTCTTCTCTTTCAGCTAAGTGGGCGTCTGGAGAGAGAGGTAGTCACTGTGATGTGGGCGTCAGACAGAGATACTAATCTATACTCTCTTTGTTTCCCTCCCACCTGCTCCATCCTTCCTCTGCTTTTTGTCTTTCCCTCCCTCAGTGGTGTCCCTTTGAAGAAATGAAAATGCTCTCTTCAAAGTCATATGTTATTAGAGTCGAAAAAGGCCAGAGCTTTTAAAGTCAGGCAGTTATGGACCTCTTGCTCTTTTATTCTAAGAATAGACTGCAAGAATTATGTGCATGTACTGCACAGAAAAATCCGATGCTACACACCAAACCAGTGTGACGTGATTATACACGTCTCAGTACTGCAAAACTTTTAGCAAGTGTATCACTACACTGTAAGGAAGAGCCAGATCTCTCTGTCAGTGATCATTAAGATAAATTACTGTTATTATCTAGCTCCAGAAAAAATCCCGATGCAGTGACTGAGCAGCATTCGTTGCCTTTTTTAAATCCCCTCCTCCAAATTACCTTTATTTAAACAACACACCTTTAACACAAAACCGCACATCCCAATGGAGCACACTGACTTAATATGTTGAGGTCTTATTCACACCACCTCTGTGTTAGAAAATATCCTACAATAATAAAGAAAGCAAAGAGCTTTATTCAGACAAATGATATAAGAAACTGTACAGTTAATGTGGGACATGCCAGAGATTTAAGAGGGAAACTCACATGACTGAAACACCTAATCTATTTTATACATATGTTAGGATCTCTGAGACAATTATAGGATGTCCTTTGTCATTTATACTAGTGGGAACTTCTCACAGTCACTTATGTATGTGCACAAACTCCTTTTTTAATTAAATGTGGTCAGCTTTAGGGGGAGATAAAGACAATACTTTACACACACTCACAAAACAGTGTGTGAAATTTTCAATTATTTAATTAACTTTTCAGGTTCTAAGTTTCACTCTGCTTTAATAGTACAATAATGCAAAGAAAAACATATTTTACTCTTGCTATTTTCACATCAAAAAACAAATTTCATTTTAAAAATATTTATTTACTGGAAATAAAGAACAACATACTGTATCTCATGGAGTACTGCAGTTTGTGCTGAGGGAACTATTTTATGGCTTCAAGTGAACTGCTTCAATAATGACCCTTCAATAATAACCCTGACTCATTCTGTTGACATGAGTTCTGGCTTTTGAGAAATTAGATATCCATTCTGAACAAGTGACTTGCTTTTGCAGGTTAAATAGGTTTTGCATTTTGTACTAATTATTTTGAGAAATGCACTAGCTGTTGTGCAAATGTTAATAGTGATATAAATGCACCAAAACAATCTCGCACACGCTGGCTCAATAGTGAGGAACGTGATGGAGCATGTGTTCAACTCTGACAACTCTTGCTCTGCCAGAAATGTGTCAAACTTGAGGTGCTTTTTCAGCTCTGTCTGTGTGCTGTAGGCGCTCAAACAACGTTCCGCCTCTGACTGCTGAAGCTAGGTTCTGTTCAAATATGAGATTGAGACGTAATCGAAGAGACCACAGGGAGACTAGAGATTCATTTTGTCCTCGAGAAAAAAATTTACTTTTATATTGAATCTATATACTGTACATGATTGATATACTTTTATTTTAATTAATAATTATAATAATTATATTATGTTTATATGATTACTATATTTATTAGGAGTTTTCACAAGCTTGACTTTTCTTTGTGACCCTCGTCAGAGCTGAGAAGTTTAGCACGAGCACGACCTGTAAAAAAAAAAAGAAGCTTGTTTTGATTTTCTTGATGTAGACATTAGTCTTTTGACTCTTATGCTAATGTTGAAATTCATTTATAAAATCTGCCAAAGACATTTTTGACTCTTGTTTTGAGCCAAAAATCTTAAATAGTTTGAGTGTTCTCCCTGTAAATAGTTTTAACAATTGATCAGGTTCATGTCCTATGTTGTAGTTAAAGCAAACAGAAACAGGATGCATTTCGCAGACTAAATTGATTAATTATTGTTGAGAAAAAGGATTAATTTTACTGCTTAAATACAGTTAATCTACAACATTTGTAACAGTTATGTATAATACTCTTATTTGGAACAGGTCTCGTCTGAGATGCAGGGCCCTTTGTCTCCCCCACACCAGAGCAATAAAATTTACATTCCGATGGGGGGGGGGGGGGGGGGCAAGAGACTTCTTGGCGCCAGGGATCGCCCGTACCAGACAGAGATGACCGCGAAGTGGTCCGCCCTCGGACTTAGATAAAAACCAGACACCTTTGCCAGAAGGAGGGGAGTTTTCCGGGGTTCTTTGGGGGGCCGAACAGGTCCCGGATTGGTCGGGGAGCGGAGCGCCTTCTTTGCATATATTAAATGGGGAAACGCCTCTTTCATTTAAGGGTACGGGTCGGCGAGCCAACGGAGAGTTTTTTTCATCTTTTCTTCACGTGGGCGCCTTTGTCTGTCTTTGTGTTCGTTTGTCTTCCCTTGTGTGTCTTATTTTGTGATAAAATGCATATCTTTGTTCCTCTGCAGCTTTGTTGTCGATTGCTTTGTATGAGATTAAACTCTGTGATCTGTGACGTCAACACGCTTTGTTGTTGTTTCGTTTTAGCAGCACGCGGTCGCTGCACGTCGCTGCACGGAGAGCGTCACTCGCCAAGGACTCGAGGAGAAAAGAGGAAAAGAGCCAAACGTTTTGTCCAAAGCTAGCACTAAATGATCCTCTTTTTTAATATTATCACCATCTTGGTTATCAGGACTCCTGTCTGTTTTAAACTCTGTTTCAATCCTCACCGAGTTTATCTGGTTCCACCTCTGTTTGAAGCTCAATACCACAAAGACTGCTGAAAGCCATTTCTAACTTTCAAACTACTTAAGACACTAAATATGGGTATATGCGTGGTGCAGTACAATACTTGTTCAAACTTTGTTGCTTGAACTTGATGTATTTCATCAATTAATAAAATGATCCTAAATATTTTGGATCAGGTGAACAGCTTGACTCTGTCCAATGATGATAATTGACTTTTTAAAAAATATTTTATTTGTTTTAAGTGATTTTATGTTCAAAGTGCATTTTTGCAAAGTCAAAAGCTACCAACATGCTTTGGCAAGATTTTTTTTATTATTTATCTGACTTTTATGTAAAAGTGGTGCAAATCATTATGGTTTTAATCAGCAACACAGGCAAAGAAACAGTATCTGCATTCCAGCGTACTAATAATTTGACGTTAACTGTGATGAATTACGAGTCTGATGTCCTTTTCAGTTCAGAGCAATGTTGGTTCTAACAGAACTCCAGCTAATGGTTAGAAAAATAGTTCATCCATAAATTTAAAACACTGGCTTGGGGAAGGCTCCACATAATATAAAAACAAACAAACAACACATTGAGGCCATGTTTGCATCAGGGACTTTTTATGTTTATATGTTCTGCTCTAGAGCTCTGGTTTTAATTACATAACCAGTGTTTATTTGTTTTTATTCAAACTTTTAGCAGCAAAACCTACTGGATAAGTTTATGCAAAAAATCTGAGGTCATTTTTTTCAAGGGACAGTACTTTGAGTGACTGTTTTCTATCCATCCATTTTCTGTACACCCTTGTCCCTCGTGGAGTCGGGAGGGGTGCAGGTGCCTATCTCCAGCGAACGTTTTGGGCAAGAGGCAGGGTACACCCTGGACAGGTTGCTAGTCTGTCGCAGGGCAACACAGAGACAGACAGGACAAACAACCATGCACACACACCTAGGGAGAATTTAGAGAACAGTCATGTTTTTGGACTGTGGAAGGAAGCCGGAGTACTTGGAGAGAACCCACACATGCACAGGGAGAACACTCAAACTCCATGCAGAAAGACCCCAGGCCTGATTTGAACCCAGGACCTTCTTGCTGCAAGGCAACAGTGCTACCAACTGCACCACTGCGCAGTCCTGACTCTGCTTTCTATTCTTTCAGAATTGAATTTACAATATTACTTTTTTGTGTATTTTATTTTATCAAAGCATTCACTGCAAGAGAGAAACGTAAGACCTACACAGAAGAAGTGATAATAAAAGTGCACTCTACTAATTTCATTAAAACCTGTCATGCAGAGCACTACTGTCAATGTACAGCATGAAAGCAGCTATGGTGGATATAAAAGTCTACACAATGGAAAAAGGATTGGAATGAATAATTTCAGAACTTTTTCCACTTTTAAAGTGGCGTACACTCATTTAATTTTGTGTAATCAACTTAATTAGTTTAAGGTTTAAGGGAAATAAATGCGCACTTTCCTGTAACTGGGAATGTATGTTTTCAGAATTAAGCTCATGTTCACCCACATGTAAACTCATTAAATAGGAGCGAGTTTACTGTTTAGCTCACTTTGAGCTTTTTTTATTAGGGTTTTTCTGTTATTTTCTCAGTTCAATCTTATTCGAAACGCCACGATAGATAAAAGCCAAAATTTGAGAATTTTTGCAGCATCAAAGAGGTCTCATTGTACAAGTATAGGTGGCATGATGGCAGCCTTTATTTACAAAAAATAAATACATCTAGCAAAAACAAATTCTAAATCTCCTGAAAGCATATGAAAAAATGTGTTCTTGAATGATGAAGCTAGAACTTTGTGGACATATCTCCAAAAGGTATGTTTCGAATAAAAGCAACAGCACAAAAAGGATTTGCCTTCAAATAAATCCCGAGACGAGCTTTTATTTAAATTTTAACTACCTATTTTAAAGTTCATAAAGTTTTACATATATATTTACAGTTTTTACATATTTGATCTTCAGTATTATACAATTTCATTTTTATACAATCTAAACATACACAAAGTATGACGAAGTGTCTGTTCCTAATTGTGTAAAATTCAGACTGTCAGTGATCACTTTCTTTTTCTTTCAAATGTGCTTCACAATCTGTCATCTTTTAACTGAAAAATTCAACAATTCTCAGCGAGATCTAAAAAAACAAAACAATCGCTAAAAACAATTGACAGCCAGCAGCTATCAACACATGCAGTCACTTAAGTGACAAAGTTTATTTACAAGGCCAATGGGATAAAAACATATTTTCTTTCAAAGGTGGGAAATCACTAAATAATTAGCATGTTTATTTATGGTTCAGTGCTTGCTAAAATCTTGATGTAATAATCCCTGCAGAACACCCTCCTCCTTGAGTTCTACTGTAGAGATAAATAACAAAGCAAAGTGACAGACTTTAGGGGTAGAGAAGTTCAGAGTTCACTTTTGTGCAACTGGCAATTTTCACTTTAACTTCAACTTCTCGTGTTCAACACTAACCATTTAACAGGATGTCACTGAGTACAAGCACCATCCTTCGGTGCAGCAAGCATGATTCAAGTGTTCAAAGTGTCACTGAGCACAAATTTTGGTTTAGATGGCAGGGACAAAGACTTGGAGTGGATTATGATGGCTTTGTGCTAAACAGCTGTAATGCGTAATTTTCCCGCAGTATCTCTGGGGAAACAATGATAAAGTAAGTAATCTTTTAAGAGGGTTGGAATGGACCCTTTTCACAGTGACGTCAGACAATGGCCGCCATAACTCAAAACTGGGTATCTTTACTTCCGGTGTGATTTTGCCTTGGGAACCAAGCTGAAAACTTCCCGCATTCTCATAATCTTAAGGATATAATAAAAGGTAAGTTTAATAATAACAGCATTTAAGTGTTAGATAGCTGTTACTAATCATTGTAAATTCACCATTCTCTATCTGTGTATAAAATAAACAGCCTCCGATCGGAGAGTAAGCCACCTAGCAGCAGCTTTAGCCACATTTAGGAAAAATATACTCTCTGTCAGCGCTGTAACGTTTAGAGGTTCACTTTCTGTGTTTTATAAAACAGTGTTTATGTGCTAGATAACCGTTATAAGTCATTGTCAATTTACCATTCTCCAACTGTATTCAAAGGAACCAGCCTCTGATCATGAGTAAACCAGCTAGCAGCAGCTTTAGCCACAGTTAGGAAACATATACACCGCCGCCTGTCAGTGATGTAACGTTAGAGGTTCATTTTCTGTATTAATGGAAAATAAAAACAAGACAAAAGCCACAAATAACAGTTGGGCTTGACGATATTTCTGTTTTTCCAGCAACAAAATGCGCATCTCCATGCACTGTTCATGTTTCTGTCACTGCTAACTGTCACAGAGTCTCTCCCAAAGACGCAAAGAAGGAATAAAAATAAATACACAAGAAAATATTAATGTGCAATGATTTGGATAAATAACTTTAATCTGATTACTGGATTTGAAATACGAACTCGTTAGATTATTCGTTACCGAAAAAGTGGTCCGATTAAAGGCATTACAAAGCAGCGGCGGCACCGGACATCTCTGCTTATAACAAACAAATCCCTATTTTATGGGATGAGTGGCAACTCCAGTCTATAATTTAATAATCTGATCAAGATTAGAGCCTAAAACGTTATAGTTCAAAAACAGTAAAAAGTTCTGGTTAAGGAACAGTTATGTCACGTAGTTAGCTAGCTAACAAAATTCACTAATGCTAAGCTAACGGTTACGCAAAACAAAAATACCTACCTTCATAGTCAAACAGGTATTGTTCGGTGAAGAATTTGTAGCCTTTGTCTAATTTAGATTTTTTTGTCAGAGAGAACTGGTTTGCAAATCGTGATATATCTTCAAATCTTATTTTAGGCAAATGTTTTAGAGACTGTGTAAACTCCATGCTCCGGTGATCTGTCTGATCAACATATGCTGTCAGATTTATACATCTCTCTCTCTCTCTCTCTATATATATATATATATATATATATATATATATATATATATATATATATATATACATATATATATATGTCATATATATATATATATATATATATATATATATATATATATATATATATATATATATATATATATATATATGAAATAGACAACTTTATCATTACTTACTATGTACACCGGAACTAAGGATACACAGCTTCGAGCCAAAACGGAAGTTGTGTGACGTCATGTGAAAAGGGTCTATATGCACAGTAGTAGAATTTCCATAGTTTTACTCAAACTTTGGGTTTGAAAACTGAGCTGAAATTAATGTAATATTGCTTCATCTAAGTTGAGACCAAAAGCTAATGATCTTGTTTCAGGTTTCAGAGGAAAAAAGGACGATACCTTGGAGATGTTAAATCATCTTTGGTATTTTTTATCTTTTACTGTCAAACTTAAAGGTAAAGTCAATGACTGATGGTGAAAATGTGTGCAAGACCTTGTTAAAAGTTTTCAGTCTGTTCCCAATTCTTCACTGTGCAGCTTTACAAAGAATGTGTCTGTTTGATCACATAAGGTATGTTTCTCTGGGGTTTTGTTCTCAGGAGTTGCAGGGAGAAACGAAAACAGGCAAGAAAAATTAGATCCTGCCTTAGATATCGATTTGCTTCAACATTAGTCTACTAAAAGAGGCCTCGTGCTAAGAGCCCCTACATTTGTGCCAACACACAATGGGAGGGGCTCGGTGAGTATTCAATGAACTGCATCTCTGTAGTCACGTAAAACAAGTGAAAGATAGATCTACGCATTTTATAGACACCTCCATCCGTTAGCACAGTGGGCTGCAAAGGGTGCTGCAGTGTAATGGATCTCTTTTTCACCTAATGGGTTCTCTGCAATCCATCTACCTACAAATGAAATTGCAACTCTTTCACAGGAGCAATTAACTCATTATTTGGTCATCTACTCTAACTAATGAGAGGTTACAAAGTAAATCTCTGATGCAGCCAAACAAAACAGATGTTTGAAAGGAGTTTAAAGCATATTAGGAGGCTTTTGTGTTATATCTTGTATGTAAAAATCGAACTCCACTGTTGTCTATTGCATTCCTAATTAAAGCACAGGAAGCTACCAATTAGAAAGTTTCGCAATCTACCAGCTCAGAAATTTTTCTGTTAAGGGTCATCTTTGTAGATTTCTTGGGACTAATTTATCACAAACTGGTGTTTATTTGGATAAAAGTTAAATCTGTGATTTATTATGTGGCTATTTATTATCTAGTGGCTAGTCCTGCTGTTCATGTGTATTTGGATGTATTTGAATCTTGTAACTGTGAATTAAGGCTCATGGCAAATAGGGATCCACACACACCTGCCATGATTTAAAAAAAGTTCAGCTGTTACAGGTGGGTTTTGCTGATGTGTTTTTAGTCCCATTATACAGGCCTTGGAAAGCTTCCCAAGCATGTGAGGAATCTCATCATCAACATGCATCAGTCAGGAGAACACATTTCTCCCAGATGTTAAAATAACAGCATCAAAACAGACAACTGATTATAAAAATACATGCAAATATTACTAAATGTCATTCTTCATACAAATAGTTACAAATACATAACATTTAGTTAGTGTTGTACTTGCTAAATATAAGTAGTTAGATGTTCCAATTCAAAGGGGCTGCATGAAAATTATATGTTTAATAATCACTCTTGGACTTCTGTGGCATTTTAAAAAAATAAGCCTAGGATCCTTACAGCACAGAGAAACAAAACGAGAATGCAAAATATAAAGTTGTGTTAATCTACTTATTATAATCTAAACAGAGGAGCAGGTAGTTTAACCTGTTGAGGGAAAAAAACAAAGTCAGATGCAGAAGTTAATTAGACTGTAACAAGCACACCACACTGCACAACTAATCTGCCCTGCTCTGCTTCTATCAATCACACATCCCACAAGATTTGCATTTGACTCACTGTGGTAACAACTAGCAACAAAATGAAGCTGAAAGATGCTAAGCAAAAGCTAAAAACAGAAGACGTTGTACTAACAAGTCAGCGGAGAGCAAACTCAGAGATGAGGAAGCATTTTAAACTGGCCGCAGTTTAAAATAATATGTTTACTATGGGGCCAGGCCTCTAATTAGTGTTAATTAGTCATGTTGTATTGGGCTTGGACATAATGTCTGTTGGCTTGGGTTGGGTTTGGTTGGATTTTTTTGGCTGCATCTAAGCTCTACATCAGGCTTCAGAGCATCAAATTAAACCCAAATGTCCACAATATTGCACAAAATATCACATGCCAAAATTATATCCCCCACTTTCTTGGGGTTGTACAGCAAAGCTCCTCCACTGGAACAAAAGCAGGACTATCTCTCCTTCAGCACAATGAAGAACTCTGCCCCAGTGTCTAAAACCCCCAGTATAAAAACCACCTGCTCTGTTTTCCCTTTTTAAATGTCATTCTAGATTCTGGAAAAGCTATAAGAAAAACCTTGGAAAAACAAAACTACCAAATGTTCAGAGCAGCCATATCAAAACTTGTGACCCATTGCCTGAAAGTTTGCAGCTCTATAACCAACTATTACATATTAACAGCACTTACCCTTAAGCAAAAAGTTTATTTTGAAGAAGCTCCTGGAGATTTCTATCACTTTTGCACGCTACATTGACACACCAA
The DNA here is from genome assembly GCF_002775205.1 of Xiphophorus maculatus. Classification (NCBI taxonomy): domain Eukaryota; kingdom Metazoa; phylum Chordata; class Actinopteri; order Cyprinodontiformes; family Poeciliidae; genus Xiphophorus; species Xiphophorus maculatus. The sequence goes on along the minus strand of NC_036465.1, from coordinate 10,908,565 downwards.
GGTTGGACAAAGAATGAGTGGCACTTTATGTTCCCTGAAGGTAAACTGCACACATGATCAGACAAGTGTTTATCACCCGAGACAGACATATGAGTGACTGTCATGTGCCATAAAACTTGACGGGGAAATTCTGCGCACTGACCTAGCCACACAAAGGTACATCATCATCATCGTCGTCCAAGAAAATATACAACGCAGGCGTAACCTCCAGGAGGTCCATTCATCTCACCGTTCTGTCATCAACTGTCAGGGGTGAGTGATACACTAGCAAGATGCTCCATGAGCTATGCAGCTATGGTCAGCTGCTTTATCCATTAAACCTGTCAGAATGAAGGTCATTGTTTTTGCTTGAATACTTAACCTTTTTCAGCTGGTGCAATGATTGACTGGAGCTTTGACTAAATACTTGCAGAGGTGACAAGAGGAGAAAGAAATAAAGATAAAGTAGCAGGTAAAATGTCACAAGAATGAAAGACTTAAAGGGACACTAAACAGAATAAGACAATGACTGGAAAATTATGCCCCTTGTTTCTTGCTACTGAGGTACGGTTAAATGCACATAAAAGATTAAAGTGGGCTTTCTAGCTGTGAATTTTCTGGCTAAAAGTTTCATAAGTATGATGTAATGAGTGAAGGAATGCCATACATTATGTATAATAATCAGGTACTCTAGGTTCCATGTTTAGAGGGGGATAAGGAAAAATATTCAAGAATCAAATATTCTTCAGAAATGAGACCTTTCTGCGACAAAGTTTGTTTTATATTCAAATGACTTCAGATAATAATGTGGACAGTGTTTTGTACAAATAGGCTCAAAGAGGTGTTTTCATTAGTGATTTTTTTATACTTTCAAAAACCTATAAACACAACAGTGCTGTTGTTTACATGGGGTACTCCTACTGACAAACAGTTGTTTAATAAAAATGCATTAAACATTTTTTGAAAGGAAACAGCTGCTGTCAACTGAGATTTCTGGCATCTAGTTTTTAATTTAAGTGTTGATTTTCTGAAGAGTTTAGATTTTAATTGGCCAATATGGGGATTGAACCCATAACCTTGGCATTACAAGCACCACACGCTGACCATTTAAGCCAACCAGCCATATGTAACGTTAAGTTTTCATTGATGTAAGAACAACTTACATGATCTTGAAAAAAGCTGTGAAATGAGACTTTTTCAAAATGAACATGCATAATGGTTTAATTTAAAGCTTCCTGCTATTTTGAAGAGTTCATTTTCTGAAAGACTTTATGTTTCGAATAGTCAGTGTGGGGATTGAACCCATGACCTTGGCACTATTAGCACCACGCTCTGACCAGCTGAACAAAAACTTACATGATCTTACCACAATGAAGATTGGAAAAATTCTAATATAATGTTTTTCAAAATCAACATGCTTAAAGGTGTATTTTCCAGTCTTTTTATTTTGAAGTTTTGATTTTATTTTCCAGCCTTTTTTATTTTGAAGTGTTGATTTTATTTCAGAGCCATTTTTCATTTTGAAGTGTTGATTTTATTTTGCACACTTTTTTATTTTGAAGTGTTGATTGTCTGAAAGACTTTAGTTTTCCATTGTCCAGTATGGGGATTGAACCCATGACCTCAGCGTTATTAGCACCACAGCAAGGCACCTCCCAACCCCTCTAAGGGACAAGGGTGTTAGAAAATGGATATATATATATATATATACTACTGAAATAAAGGGCATATAGTCTTTTAAGGCTTATTAATACTGAACAAGAGATTCAAGGACTAATCTTAGCTAACATTAGCATTATATTGTTACGGCCCGGCTCGGATGGCCGCAACAAAAGTAGGGAGGACACGGCAAACCCAACGGTTTTTAACCTCTTGCGAGGCATTTATTTAAAAACACAAGGTGTCAGCGCCGCCTCTGAGTCCGGATCTCGTCTGCTTCTGTTGTCAGCCGGCCACACACACCGATTGATGGAACGGCGCTCCTTATATACCATCCAGGTCTGGGAGGCACCTCCCACAATCAAGGACCTAATGGAAAAGCAGCCTGCACTATACAGCACACACATACAACAGCACCGCAGGGGCGTCACACCCCCGCCCATAAAAAAGCAGGTTCCTATATGGAACCCTGCGCCAACCTAAATTCACCACAAGTGCAAAGCAAACCCAGTCACCATTAACATGTTGCTTTTTCCCACATACTTAGCCAAGTTGATGTTAAATGTACAGGTTCTTTCCTCAGTTCACTTCTCCAGACCAGCAACTGGTGCACTCAGAAGCTCTTTTAAGGAACAGAGAAAGGGAACAGGAAGAAAAACAGGCACAAAAAAACAAACATGCTACAAAAGTGGAGCGCGCGATAACGCATCGGCCATGACATTGTCTTTTCCTTTAATGTAATGAATATCCAGATTGTAGGACTGCAGGAACAATGACCAGCGAATCAAACGCTGATTTGGACATTTCAGTGATGACAGGAACGTCAGCGGATTATGATCTGTAAACACCACGATGTTAACGCCACCACTTAAATAAACATCAAAATGTTTCAGGGCTAAGATCAAAGCAAACGTCTCCTTCTCAATCACAGAGTAGTTCAACTGATGCTTATTGAACTTTTTTGAAAAATAACTCACCGGCCTGCCAATACCCAGGTCATCAGTCTGTGTAAGGACAGCTCCAGCACCCACGTGACTGGCGTCCACGTAGAGCTGGAAAGGATGTTTAAGACGTGGTGCAGCCAATACAGGAGCAGCACAGAGGAGCCTTTTCACCTGCTCAAAAGCCTGTTGACAAAGGGTAGACCACTCAAACTTTACGTCTTTGCGCAGTAAATTTGTCAGCGGCACCACCACAGATGAGAAGTTCCGACAAAAACATCTGTAATATCCCACCAGCCCAAGAAAACGCATTAGCTCCTTCTTTGTAGCAGGAACAGGAAACTGCTCTACCGCCTGAACCTTTGCTGCAACAGGGCGGACCTCACCTTGGCCAACCACACGACCTAAATAGGTAACAGTCGCCCTTCCAAACTCGCATTTGGCCAGGTTGACCGTTAACCTCGCCCCCGCCAAACGAGTGAAAAGCTCCCGGATGCGCTCCACGTGCTCTTCCCACGTGTTGGAGTACACCACCACGTCGTCCAAGTAAACCGCACAACCAGTCATGTCACCAACCACTCTGTTCATTAGCCTTTGAAACGTCGCCGGCGCATTTCTCAGACCAAACGGCATTACAGTATAAGAATACAAGCCTGTAGGTGTAACAAACGCCGACACTTCACGTGCGCGCTTTGTCAATGGCACCTGCCAGTAACCTTTTAAAAGATCAAATTTACTGACAAAGTTAGCAGAACCCACCTGGTCGACACAATCATCCATTCTCGGTAACGGGAAACAATCTGGTTTTGTAACAGCGTTAAGCTTGCGAAAATCCGAGCAGAAACGCGGAGTGTTATCAGACTTGGGGACCAGAATACAAGGTGATGCCCAACTGGACATACTCGGTTCTGCAATCCCATTACGAAGCATGTAATCCACTTCAGCATCCAAGCGTTCGCGCTTCTCCAGACTCACCCTGTAAAATCGTTGCTTTATGGGTTTAGAGTCTCCCACATCCACATCATGTTCTATCAAATGTGTACGACCTGGCGTGTCCGAAAATAGGCATGGAAATTCTCTTATCAGCTCTGCTAACTGCATAGCACGACCCGCAGGTAAGTGAGCCAACAACGTGTCCAATTTACTCAAAGTTTCGGAGTTTTTAAGACGCCCATGAATCAGGGAGCTGTCCAACCCATCCGTGTCACCGTCATCCCCCACAGGTGACAGAGCGCTGTCCGTGGTGCTGAAAGTCTCGCTCCTCCCAGCAAGGTTGTCTACGGCACACGCAGGCGTGGCAACATTACTCTGTGGCTGAAATAAATCAACATCACGAGCATAATACGGTTTTAATATGTTGACATGACACAACTGGGTTTTCTTTCTCCGCTCTGGCATAGATATTAGATAGTTCTGATCGGAAACCCGCTCCAGAACTGTATACGGACCAGTGAACTTCGCCTGAAACGGAGAAGTCACGACTGGACACAAAGCCAACACTTGATCACCCGGCAGAAATGTGCGCGCCTCAACACGCCGATCGAACAAGCTTTTCATTTTCTTCTGCGCCACAGTCAATTTCTCCTTAACGAGGTCCCGTGCCAAATATAAGCGTCTTCTGAAACCATTAACATAATCCACCAGGTTTTTCGGTGGAGCAGGCTCCGTCAGCCCGTCCGCCACCACAGCCAACGGACCCTTCACGGTGTGCGCAAAAACCAGTTCATTCGGGCTAAACCCGGTGCTTTCCTGGGTTACCTCTCTGGCGGCCAGCATTAGCCAAGGCAAACCTTCCTCCCAGTCACCCGCCAGTTCTGTACAGTAAGCGCGCAGGAGAGACTTCAGAGACTGGTGGAAGCGCTCCAAGGCCCCCTGACTTTCTGGATGATACGCTGTCGCTTTACTATGTCGCACCCGTAGCTGTTTCAGAACCTGACTGAACAAATGAGATGAAAAATTAGTTCCTTGGTCAGACTGTATTACTTTAGGGATGCCAAACACCGAAAAGAACTGAGTGAGTGCACGTACAACTGACCTAGCAGTAATTGTACGTAACGGATAAGCTGCTGGATAACGTGTAGTCTGACACATCACAGTGAGCAGATATGATGACCCAGCCTTTGAGCGGGGTAACGGGCCCACGCAGTCGATTATCAAATGCTCAAATGGATCAGATGCGGCAATAATTGGGCTTAAAGGAAACGGTTTCAAAACCTGATTAGGCTTGGCTATGAGCTGACAGACATGACACACTTTAACATAAGACGAAACGTCCTTTTTAAGACGCGGCCAGAAAAAATGTCTTAGAACCCGGTCATACGTCTTGCGTACACCAGAATGGCCAGCCTCGTCATGAGCAACTTTTAACACTGCGGAGCGGAGTTTACTGGGAACCACTACCTGAAACACCGGCTCACCCACAATGTCAGCATGTGGTGACCATTTCCTCACCAACAACGCGTCCTGCAGGAAATATCCACATGCACAGTCCGCTATTTCACTCAGCGGGCGCACCTGATCGAAAAGAGTCCTCAAAGAATCATCGGCTCGCTGCTCCGCCGTGAACTCACTGCAAGACAGAGACACAGGAAAACTGGACAAAGGCAAATTAATTTTATTCGCACATTTCCCCTCTTGTCCGCTCTGCGCGCGCGCCATGGCCCGAGTAACTGCACATGCGGTAAATACATCTGAGAATTCCCTGCGATTCTCATCAACCTGAGAAATGACCCGCTCAACTGGCTCCGACGAAACCAGGCCATCCCACGGCACAGTGTCCACCCACAAACGCGTTCCAGCTAAACCGTTACCCAAAATCACAGAGACTCCGTCAATTGGCAAAGCAGGGCGCACAGCTAATTGTGCGACACCAGTAAATAGTTCGCACTCGAGAGACACTTCATGTAATGGAACAAACATTACGTTCAATCCCATTCCCCGAATCGGAACACAGGCACCTGTCTCAGACTCTGCCGAGAACGGCAACACGTCAGCTCTAATGAAAGAATCAAACGCCCCAGTGTCCCTCAGAATCTTAACTTGAACCTTTTCCCCGCCGTTTGGCAGAAACACAAACCCCTCACGAATGAAAGGCAGATACGAGTCACCTACTTCAGAACAGCGAGCGCTCCTGGTGGTCATTGAAGGACTCCGCACCGGCGCAGCCAAGCCAACTCCTTTAGGAGCAGTTTGAAACTTTTCCGTTCCAACCTTGAGCCGATGACAATCCGCTTTAATGTGTCCACGTCTGTGACAGTAGTGACAAACCCGACTATCTGAGACCGGACTTTTAAACTGTCTCGCCTCAAGTTGCCCAGCAACACCAACCCGATCAACGCGGCTCACGTTTCGCCCAACAAATTGTCTGAAACCCACATGATCTGAAAAATCCTTATGAGTCAGCACGTAATCGTCTGCCAACACTGCAGCCTCTGACACATTCTTAACTTTCTGCTCATTTACGTAAGTTGCGATGTTTTCCGGTAAGCCATTTTTAAATTCCTCCAACAAAATCAGGTCGCGGAGCTGATCAAAGTTCCTAACGTCCTGTGCAGCGCACCACCGATCAAATAAGGCTGTTTTAATACGGCCAAATTCAGTGTAACTTTGAATGGCGGCTTTCTTATAGTGGCGAAATTTTTGTCTATATGCCTCAGGCACGAGTTCATAGGCTTTTTCCACTGCACTCTTCACCTTATTATAATCTAAACTGTCACCAGCTGACAGCGAGGCATAGGCTTCCTGTGCTTTACCAGTAAAAACGCACTGCAAAAGCAACGGCCAAACCTCTTGAGGCCACTTCAGTGTCTTCGCCACACGTTCAAACAAGACGAAATATTTATCCACATCCAACTCTGTAAAGGGTGGAATCAAGCGAATGCATTTGTTTACGTCAAACTCTGCCCGCGCAGAAGTACCATCCAGATCAACAAAAACGCGCGCAGACTCGCGTTTCGCAGCCGCATCTAATTCCAATCTGCGCATCTCCACTTGATGGTGCAGCTCCCTCTCACGGAGCTCCAAACGGCGCATTTCCAACTCCAATTTACGGACCTCAGCGTTAAACGCCCCAACCTCACCCAAGGTAGTCGGTTCGGGAGGTGGCAAAATGTGTTGCTCAACCAACGCGGCATACAGTCGCCTTTTAATAACCTCCTTTTTCTCCTGTTTAACCACAGGTACTTCAAACTGAGCAGCAATAGCTATGAGATCATTTTTAGTAGCCACACTAAACTTCTCTAAAGAAGGCTCAGCTACAAAATCGTCCAGATCAAACTCCATTGTTAAGCAAAAACGGTAATCGCACACCACAGGAAGAGAAAACAAGCGAAACTGCAAATACAGTGAAAAGTGAAAGTAAATTGAAACCAGTGCACAACGGGCCCAAAGTAATTATGTCCCCACTATACTTAACCTGCCTGCCACGACTCACCTGCGTAACTAATACCTGGCACTTCACGTGGATCGGCGGCGGGTTTATTAAGCACTAACCCAGTAAGAAATTAATCTTACGGATTGCCCCCGAGATCACTGCTTGCACAGTGAACGCTAACCGCAAACCCCCACGACACTACCAAAAAACAAACAGGTGAAGTCTAAAGCGACAGCACCTCTTAGCCTAGCAGGAGACACAATCACTAGAACAGAACCAACATTGATGCACAAGCCCCAAAACATTCCACTCACCTGTACACCGGACCAATCCACCAAACAAGCCACAGCTGCCCACAACAAACAAACCGGTTAAGAAAGCCGCGTCCCACCTACAACGATGATGTCACCGCGTACTCCTCTAAATAGGAAAAAGATCAATGAAACACGTCATGCACCCAAACCCACAAATTACCAAACGGTAGAAATGTAGTTTTTGACGAGCCCCCATTTGTTACGGCCCGGCTCGGATGGCCGCAACAAAAGTAGGGAGGACACGGCAAACCCAACGGTTTTTAACCTCTTGCGAGGCATTTATTTAAAAACACAAGGTGTCAGCGCCGCCTCTGAGTCCGGATCTCGTCTGCTTCTGTTGTCAGCCGGCCACACACACCGATTGATGGAACGGCGCTCCTTATATACCATCCAGGTCTGGGAGGCACCTCCCACAATCAAGGACCTAATGGAAAAGCAGCCTGCACTATACAGCACACACATACAACAGCACCGCAGGGGCGTCACAATATCTTGACTAGATCACATTAAATCACTATAAACAGCAGAGCAGCTAACTTACGACGTGTGTAAAAATATCTGTAAGCTACTGGTAATGTCACAGCTTTTGTAGTTTATGCAGCAGAACAGCCATACAAGTCTTGTGTAAAATTTGAAAAACTGTCAAAATGGGATTACTACCACTTAGAGGAGTGGCATGTCTGGCTCCCTGCAGCTCAGATTTTAAAATAAATGTGCTGGTTTAAAAGTCACTGAATGCATCAAATTGTGCCAACGTTCCAGATCACGCTGGTCTTTCGGTTCAGAACTTCTCTCCTTCTCCAGAATGAGCGTGAACCAAACACGGAGAAGCAGCATTCCGTTTTAATCAGGGGTCTCAATCTCCTCCTTGTGTAGATCAGTTCTCCAGAGCCTTGCTAATGACCTAATTATTCTATTCAGGTGTGGTACAGCAGAGGCACATCTAAAAGTTGCAGGACTGCGGCCCTGGAGGACTGGAGTTTGAGACCCCTGGTTTTAATGCTACTACAACCTGGAGCAAACATTCAAAAAACTGGAAAACTACTGAAACACCGAGTTTTTTTAAATCAAGACTGAAAGCCATTTGTTTAGAGTTGCCTTCAATTAATACTAACTGGAACATTGTATTCCAACATTTCATTATTTTCCTTTATTTTGCCACTGCAATATAATGTAATTTGTCTGTTGTTTTATTTCCATCATGACAAGCACTTTGATTGCCTTGTTGCTGATATGAGCTGCACAAATAAACGTTCTTTGTGCAGCTCTTTCCCTGTCAGCTCCAGATTGCCTTGTGCCAGTGCACTAACTCTGCACATGTGCATAAATTACCCTCTATTAAGGTTGGGGGATTGAATTAATTTATCGGCCGTTGATGATAGGTTGAGCCCTTCAACTGTTGTATTTTAAGAGCAATTTTTTTAATTTTTTGGCCCATGAGTTACTCGCTTAATTAGGGTAATAACAATGCTTGATTGAAGCCAAAGGTTCACAGAAAAATCAACAACTAATGGCATTTTTAATGGTGCACACAAACTCCTTCCAGCTGCAAGCAAAGCTTTTACTTTCCACAGAGTGCCTCCAAATGCAGTGGTGATTTATTTACTCAAACTTAGAATAGAAAAGCAGTATCCTATGTTCAGAAAATATAGATATTTAATTAATAACGGGAATGTTGGGATTAAGACTGGCTGTTTCCCTAGTATAATTGTGAATGTAGCAGTGTGCACAATTAACAATTTTAACAACTTTACCAATGGTGCTAAAGACAAGTTCCAAAGGTGTGCAAGTTCTAAACACACATGAAAGCTCATGTCTTCCTACCATTTGTGACATCAATGGGAACCATTTTTCAAACATTTCTATTTGCAAGATATTTAAATTGTGCATCTGGAACCGTCCTTTTCATATTCAAACATATTTCCGCTGCTGGAAAGCTTTTTCAGAGCTTGTTGATGGAGTTGCAGCACCTGGTGATAGCGTAATCAGCTGGATGGTGAACATGTCATGCTCATGAATATTTATCATGTTTGAGTCCTTTTGCTGAAACTGCACAAAAGAACTTTGGTTGCATCCTGTAGTTTACTTCTTCATCCTATTTAAAGTCAAAGTAATCCCAAATAGGTGACTTTGTATGTTTTGGCAACTAATTCTTACAATTTTGGACTCTAGTATTCTAAATTGGCAAATCAGTGGTGCATGTTTACATTGTTCTGCCCCCCAAAAAGTTAAAATGTCACTTGTGTGATTATTTTGTCCACAATCACTTTTTGGATGGAGAAATATTGGATGGGAAAATGTTGCATATCTACCAACTTTACCCCCCACAACAGCATGAATACTGAGAAACCACATTTACTTAACATTATCCTCATCAAGGTTGTGCCCTGAGCCCACTCCTCCAGCACCTTGAAATTAGCAGATTAAAACTGCCGTAGGTCTGAAACATTCCCTGACACACGTTGAACCAATCTAATGATTCCTCACACATCCAGTAATGTAAATGTTAATGTGGAACTTTGGGGTATGAATCAATAATATTAATATTTTTTAACCACTATCAGCGAGGAATTTGAAATGTATAACAAAGTTTTGTTGTATATGTTTTGTGTGGAATTTTAATATCTCAGGTATTATTTTGAAGTAAGTAATTTTTAAAGGGTGAGGAGAAGTGAGCGCAGGTGCAAAAGAAATCAAAGACAGATAGAGTGCCTGAAAAATCCACCACATATCTAAAACATCAAAATGTAGCCCCCAGGAAGGCATTGGGGCTTCCTTTAGTAGAGGCCATTTTAGAGCTGAAATAAAATATTTCAAGTTGACTCAGGATTACTAAACCTAAAAAGGGAATCTTACTCTGTACCTTAATTTTATTGTGAATAGTATTTACCGGATCATGCTCAACATCAGAGAGAACATAGGCTTTGAGGGTTTAATATTTTGCATAACGCAACAAATGTACTGAAAAATGCAAATGCATTGGCATACTCCCAGCAGAGTGAGGCACACAGCAGTAATGAGGAGGGTTGAGAGAAAAAGTAGAGCCATGGGCCAAGAGCCAGCTGCTAAACAACAATAAAAAGCACTTGAGTTTGATAGATCAAGCTGTGAGAGGAAGACGAAGGGCACGCAGGGGTCAGATGGATAGAAAATCCTCTCTGATCTGTCCCATCTTTCACAAGGACCATCTGACATTACAAGAGACACTGAGGAGAGAGAATAGCAGACAGACAGCAAAGATACAGGGACAAGAAGAGAACGAAGATGTAGAAAAAATGGAAAAAAAGGCAAAATAACAGGCCCCTCAGTGCAGATGTATAAAACCTCCACCATCCCTTTCAGACAGAAGCAAGACAGGATCACTTAGATTAAAAGAGACAAAAGAAACAAATGAAGAGTCACTTTCAACTGTAGCTTTTACTTCCTCTACAAACATCTGGGAGATGGTGTGTTGACCTCCAGAGACTGTGGCACAGTGTTTTCAGAACACATTGCATCCAACCACTAAAACCGGTGAGAAAGAAGGGGGTGATTGTGCAAAGTGGGAAGTGGAGTTCAGGACATGGAGAATGTGGCTGAAGCTTGAACTGAATTTTTCTCCCATTTATCATGTTCTACACAGAATGAACGTGAGCAAATGGCCCGATCTGCTCTCCGCTGCATCTCGAGAATGATGGAATACAACAAACAAATAGGACTTTCTGGAAAAAAAAGTCAGCAGGACTGGATGGTAAAAACACAAAAAGAAGATGCTCTTCAGAGGGAGACATGAGGGATTGTATTTCACACAAACCAACCAAATGCTTTGAACTGTTTCACTTGTTTGCTGAAGCTTGCAGGCATCTGCCTCCTTCTAGAAATCAATTAAAGTACAGCTCTACGAAACGTTGCGAATGGGACGACTGATGAGTATTTAAAAATCTTTCCATTTCTGTGTGTCTCCTCTGTTATGGATCAATAACTCTTTTATGCTGTGTGTAATTGAAATGCAGCGAGCCTGGGGTGGTTTAGTTGGCTTTAATTTCCTTGTTCGTCATGAATACCGATAAAAGCCCAAGGACATCAGATCTCCATCCGTCTACAAACTGCACACCAAGTAGTACACACATTTATCTTCATTTTAACTGGTGTAGGCTTCAGTAATCCATTTCTATAATTACAAATGTATAGACTGAAAAAAACACAACCCCACAAAGTTTTCCTTTGCATTAAAAATAAGTGTTTCTATGTATTTCATCTTCCAAAATAATAAGAATAGAGTGCTTTCAAGCATGATAAGATTATAAGATGTCTTCATATATGGAGAAAGTGAACAACCAGACCATTTCTTTGAAACTGAAACATGAAACTGTACAAGTTTAAAGTTTGACAATTTTTTTTACTGTTCTCATTACTGCAGTAGCTTTTTAAAAGGTTTAATTACTTAAACTTTAGACCAAAATGATTATTCTATATTATTATATTTGAAATGATCAGATGGAAATACATAACATCAGCACAATCAACCATTTATGAAAATATCATGTGTTCAGAACTTCTCCCCCTGTATTCTTCTACACTATATTTAAAACATGCCAGTTAAATGACTGCAGTTTCCCAGCTGCAGTCATTAGTTCATGCCAAATACCTTTATAGATGCAAAAGATCGATCACAGTAGACACATCTGGTGGATCCTCGCTGACAGCAGAATCATCACTGACTGTCACATAGACATCTGGTTTGTTCTCTGTGTTTAAAAGTTGTTGCAAAACTCTTCAAAGCTAATTAAAACTTTAAATACACTTTTTAAATCTATTCTAGCAGAGTGCTTTTCCTGACAGCAACTGCTAACTTGTGCCTTTTGTTTCCTTTAATTTCCCCAGAAATAAGTTCAGCTTTCTAGCCTGTTTGATTTTGGATTATCAAATCCACTAAACTATTGGATATGCAAAATTATCTTTTGGGTCCAACACATAAACCTTCTCAACCAAAACTCTTGAGACACTTTCCAACTCTACGTACATCAGCACCGTTTCCTCTCATATTATGCATGAACATCACCCATCCATAATTTTGTACCTTCATAGTTGTTTTTTTAAAATAACTTCTTTATAAATAAAATGTTGTTGTCTCCTTTGGAAGGTTTGGCAACCCCTGGAACTATCATTTATACCTAATATGATTTAAAGAAATTATATTTTGTTCATTTATAGTCTACTGTAAGAAAATGTGATTATATGTCATGCAAATTTTCACCTTTGAACATTTTTTTGTTAATTTTGGCTCATAAATTTTCATATTTACCAAGAATAAAATGACCCAAACTGGCATAAGAGCCAAAACAAAATAAAGGAAACTGTTATAAAAGACTGAATTAAAAAATATAACTTTTGTGAATATTTAATCGGTATCACTGTAGCTGCCACACCAACACCCTATCGATCTCCTGATATTATCTTTACCTTACTCGTAAACAAGATCCTGAGATACTTAAAGCAATATAACATGAGTTAATTACACGGGTCCGAAATGGTTTGCATATGGCAATCTGAAAGGATGAAATGGCAATATCTAGATGCAAAATAAGAGTTCTAAAGGGGAAACAGATTCTATGTTTGACCATGTGTTGAGGTAAGCTGTGTTATTCAAAAAGAAAACGAGATAAAGGTGTTAAAATTTAATCAAGAACATTCCATTCATAATGTGGCTTATAAATTTTATTATAAAACTCATTTTTAGCATATGTTTCACTGGTGGTAATGTTCTGGCACAAAACTTTTATTCCAGTAACTTTTTTGTATGTTATCACAACAGACAAACCTCTTTCTGGTTTCACATTGTGCTTTCAGCAGCACATTGTCCACAGAGAAGACCCAATTTGTAAAGCTAAATAATTATTTTTAGACTTTGATGATCAGCTGGTTAATAATACCGCAACACTTTTTGAAAGTCACCTTTAGAGTAGGCGGCTCAGTGGGTCGGGGTTATTACTGCACATTACACAGTTGTTTTTAATGTTATGACTTATCGGGGGAAACATTCTCATTGAACATATCACCTCTACTCCAAGCAAATTCACATCCAGAACAATTTGTCTCCACGAAGCCCTAAAGCTGTTTGAGAAGTGTGCAGGTTCCTATTTATTAAAAGGTAACCACTTCCCCTTTCTTTTCAGCTTGAGTGAGACACCTGCATATTCTACTCCTGCAGAAAGGTGAAATTACGAAAGAGAGAAAAGTGGTGGCAGCGTGGATAAAATAGGAGGGGAAAGAGCTGAAGGAGTGGAGGACCTTGTTAAAAGCCTCTCTGTGACAGACAAGTAAAGGCTGCAGCTTGGAGCCATTAAAAGTGGCTGTAGCTGTAAAGTCTGATTGAAAAAAAGGTGTATTGGCAGAAAGAAAAGGGTTTTTTTATAGACACATGTCACACAATGAGAAGCAGAGTGCTAGTTTTGAGAAGACGGATCATGTAGCAGCCCACAAAGGTAAGCTTTCTGGGAAAAGTGTGGAAGCAAAGAAATCAGAAAACTAGAAAACTAACCATTCAAGTAAGAAATTGAGGCTGCTCCTATCTTTTACCACAGACTTTACTGTAACACTGAAACTCAATCCTCCATTATGGCTTCTTTAAAAGTGTTTTTTTTTTTTTCATTTGTGCTACCACACTGTTATCTGAACAGTGAGGGGAAAAAAATTGAATTAAAGAGTTTCATTTGATTGTTTTATGACATTTTGCATTCATATCCTTATTATTTAAACCCCACAAACTATAATTTTATCCACAATTCACTACTTAAATACACATGCCACTGTTTCAGAGCAATGTTACAGTCAAGACACTCCAAAATGAAAGTAAACCAAAAAACTAGAAGTCCCATTTTTAGTCATCAACTCTATATCTTCACATATGTGAAGGTAGGAAAGGAGAGATATTTTTTGGCATCCTCTTCAAACAGTTGTACAGGTTATGGAGACTCTGTGACCAAAATATTTCACTCCTGGCTCCTCTTTTTTTACCATCTGCCTCCCTCTGTGAAGTTGAAATGTAAACATATAGTTCCTTCTCTATATGTTTTAAAATAATGGCCTAACTCATCAAAATTAAGACATCTCCTCTATTGAATGGCAAGTTTTTTTGTCTTTCCCATGTTGAATAGTGGCAAATAAGGGGATTGTGTTTCATGTCATACTTATTAAAAATATAAAGCATACAAATTCCAAGTCAAAGCTAATGTCTCCACTATTTAAAATACAAAAGCTTACGACATTTAAGCACTCTTAACATACTACCATTGGTTTAAAACATTAATTCAACCCCAATTTAACCCCAACAACATCTAGCGATGTTGCTCACTTAAAACTTATCTACTTATTAATCGCAGTGAAGTAATAGGCAAAAAATCTTAATTGGATAATCACAATTCACTATCCTGCTTGTTGTAAATGTAACCCTGCTGATTTAAATTGCTGGGTCATTAGCAGACTTTTGCTGATCTTATTGACATGCTGAGAAAGTAATTCATTAATTTGCATCAGGTGTGTTGGAGCAGTGAAATATCTAATACATGCCGGACAGCATGAAGTTAAGTTTAGGGCTGGTAACCCATATCTGTTAGATTTATAGACAGCGGACCCTGGGGAGTCCTTACAAATGGGAGACATCAAAAACTACCTATGTGAATGAATCTGCAAACATTCAGTTGTCAAATTCTCAGTCACATATACTGAGACTGACGAATGGGGGAAATGAATAATTCAACACTTGCAGCAGCCCGGAGAAACAATCTCTTGTGTTGTTTGGAGGCTATCTCAGAAAGTGGTGTAAATCCAGCAGTCACTAGACTTTTAATGAATGAGAAGCAAGATAAAATAGCCTATAGCTGCCTTTACATTTACAAAAAATCTCTGATCTTTTAGATCTCCAGGCATTACTTAAGGTTTTAGAAAATGTCTGGCTGGATATTAATGCCTGAGAGTTGCCTGGATAGAATTAAGAGCAATTTTGACAGTTTAATTTATTAAAACTGTTCTCCAGACAATACACTTTTGGTCCAGCTGGCTTTTCCTGCACAGCTGAGAAGGTGACAATTCAGTTTTCTATTGTGGTTCAAATGTCCCAGATTAATCCTTTCTCCCATGTGACTTTATCCCTGACATATTTTTTAACTCAGCTGCAGCCTGCCAAGTTAAGAGGAAAATGTTTCAGGCTGCAGGAAGCATAAACTGATTCAAAGATGTAATTGACTTTCCTTGTCCCTACTTTTTTTTGACAATCTTAATAAAAAAAAATCAGTTTCCACAGAGCCTCTTTCTAATCCTAAAAGCCTTACTTTTCACAAAAGCTCAGGAAATAAAGAACAACTTTTAATCAGAATATCCTGACAGATATGGCTGTTCTTACAAGGTTTTCATTGTTACATTGTAGTTTTAACAAGATGGAAAATCAGAAACGAGAAATTTTTGGAAAAAAACAAAGAAAGAAAACTCTCTGGCTATGGCTTACACCTCGTATCTTAGCTTATCTTGGCAAATATGTTAAATCCCTTTGCATTTAGTATTCTTCAAGAGAAGCCTTATACTTGCCTAATTTTATTAATTTGTTATGTTCAAAAGCAAAATACTTATTTTTGTGTAATGTTTTAATCTAACTTTTTATATTTAATACAAACACAACTGAACAAAACACAGCAACCAAATCTACTGAACAGAACAATAACCGAAATGGAACCAAAGTCTGTTACCAAACTGTCTTCTCCTCTGCTATCACTATATCTTTAAACTGATGCTGCTTCGTTTATGAACAGTTTTAAAACCTTGCTGTGTGAACCAGACATGAAGTTATAGGTAAATTCTGAAGAATTAAAAATAGGAAAGCAGAAATTACACAAAAGCCTACGAGAGAAGCTTTTGAATGGTTGAAGGACGCTTTAATAAAACGTTCCATTTTTGCCTGAGGGTTGAAATATCCCAGGTTAAACTTGGAAAAATTAACAAAAAGAATTTCTAGAAATCAGAATTCTGAGTGGGAATGCTGCTCAAAAACCAATATGGTCATATTGTGTCTTTGCTACTCAGTGGTGGTTGTTGTGTGTCTTGTCTCTATGCTGCTGTAACTGTGAAATAATTTCCCTGCTGGGATGAATAAAGTTATTCTATTCTATTCTATTCTATTCTAACACATACTTATATTGAAAGTAAAGCAAAATATATATACTGTATATATATTTATTTGCTGTATTTGATTTTCTCCAAACATGATATTATATATTTTCCTGATCCAAGAGTTGTTGGCTGAACTGACAGACTCAAAAGTTAGCATTTCCCATGAGTGTAATTATAATAATCAGCGTCTCAAACCTACATAAAATTGCAAGAAACAAATCCAACCCAAAGAAAGGATGTTATCCAGATCCTATAGTCAGTCAATCTTGCTTGCTTGCAGGTTTAATGTAGAAGTATAAATATAAAAGGCACAAATATTTAAACTCATTTTACAATATCCTTTAACAAACATTTTAGGAACACACTGGTATGTGTGTGTGAAAATCATAGAGATATTAACTCAGTAGAATCTTTTAAAACAACATGTATATAAAAAGAAACGCCATCCACCATTATATGGGCGTTTGTTAATTTAAATATCCTATATGTACACAATTTAGCCTGTATTGCTGTTTTTCAGCATCCTGTTATGTAGTTCCAGATGTTTGGACCAGCTGCACAAACCAAGCTAACACTGGATTTGTACAGGTTAAACATGAGCAGACAGCTAGCAAGGATCATCAGTAATACAGCGCACACCATGTCCTCAAGCATTAAGAACAGCTCAAATCTCTAATTCATGCATCCAAGGTTAGAGCCTGCTGAACAGGGATAAAGGGAGCAAAAAAGCAGTGGTCGATGAGGGACGGAGGGAGTCAGAAGAGAAAACATGGGAGGTGTGAGGTAGTGATTCCTTCTCATCTTTTGATGAGCCTTTCATTGGCTCATAAAGAGGAGGAGAAGGAGTGGGTTGTGGGATTTGGGGGGCTTGGTAGTGGAATCCCTATCTCACCCAAATTTCTTTTAAATATTTCATTAGAGCTGAGAGACTCTGGTGAGCAGGAGCAGACTGGGATTAAAACCCTGCCCCAGACTTTCTTCTAAATAGACCCACCTGGTTGCAGCTGAACAGAGCTGCCCTGATGTCTCACAATATCACACATCCTGTGGATGGAGCTTCTTTTGTGCTCCTTTTTTCTTTGACTGACAAGCTTTCTATCATCATTTCACCTACAGTGCCTTGCCAAAGAGCAATACTCTGAACTTTTTCACATTTTCTCACTTGACATTTGACATAAATCAAGGTGTTTTACTGGGATTTTATGACAGACCAACACAACATAGTGCATATCTCTGAAATGGAAAAATTTTTGCCAATAAAGATCTACGAAGGGAGTTGTACATTCAGGTTCTGTGAGTCATCATTACTTTGTAAAATCACCGTTAGAAGATTTTTGGAGCACTTCTGAAATGTTGGCACTACAACAAACATTGTTAACTTGTGCTGCTCAATAACATAAAATCTTATCAAAAGTGATTTCAACATGTACAAATAAGGAAAAGCTCAAGAGGGTATTAACTCTGACATCTCTAAACAAGACAATATTGTTCAGAGTATTCAGAAACTGCCTACAAGGTGAGCTGGAGAAGGGCTGCATCTAAACATGAAGTATTATTGCTCTTGAGGGCTAGACTTAGGCCATAACATTTCTTTGCAAAAATGTTTTTTTTTGTTTGGTTTTATGTATGGTTTTCAGGAATGTGGAAAAAATACAAGATATCATTGTGTGTATAAAATCTGTAATAGTAAAGGAGATTCATATTTTGAATTGAATTAGCAAAATAATTTCAATATAGAAATACACAAAAATAGTAACCTGCTAAATGTTCAAACCTTTTTCCTCATAGACACAGGAATACTAAAAGCCTTTGTTTCCCTATGGAACAAAAGGATGATGTTGACTGCACAGCTTTGTGTGTCGATTCCCACAATTCACTTGTCATGTAAAAGTTGTTGTGAATTTTTCATTTTTCTGTTTTACAACTTTGAATCCACTGGCAGGTGAAACTGTACATGAAAGGAGTTTCAGACAGAAATACACCAGCAACAGTCAAAGAGGAATATAAATTATGCACAACTAAATAATCACTGGAGATGCAGGCCTTTGATATATAGATTTGCAACATTTTTTTTTCCCTTTGTGACCAAGCTCAGCTGAAAACGAAAGGTAGAGGGGGAAAAAGGTGCTGGCGGTGTGTGCCTGTTAAGGGTTAACTGTTTTCAGAGCAACGAGGAAGGCAGATCACATGACCAAAGTGAAACAGAAAGAAAAAGAAAGACGGGGACAAGTTTAAGCTTCTCTTACGAGTTTCACTGAAGTCTTTATACATCAGGTAATGTTTTTGTTTCACAAGTTTAAAGTCTTGTTTTATACTTATTTGTGGAGTTTTATATATGAACTTAGATGAACATAGAATTTTATGATATAAAACTTAATTCTCTCTTTTTTCTTCTAGAAATGGCTTCTGCCACAAGTCTAATGACTGATGATAATTTTTCTTGCTCTATATGCCTGGATGTGTTCACAAAACCTGTATCAATTCCTTGTGGACACACTTTTTGTCAAGATTGCATCACAAAACACTGGGAAACAGTTAATCGTCTCATTGAATGCCCGCTGTGCAAAGAGACATATCTCACCAAGCCAATGCTCCGGGTGAATATTTTCATTGCTGATATGGCGGAAAGATTCAAAACTGCAGTGAGAAGGAAGTCGTCTTCACCCCTTCAAGAAGCACTGGTTGGAAAAGTGCTGTGCAATCTGTGCATAGACCCTGCTGTGAAGTCTTGTTTAGTATGTTTTATGTCATTCTGCACAACACACCTGCAGCCTCATCAAACATTACCCAACTTACAGAGACACAAGCTCATCCAGCCAGTCAATGACCTCCAGAACAGGTTATGCAAGACACATGGCGAACCTTTGGAGTTCTTTTGCAGGGGAGATCAAATGTTTCTCTGTTTGTCCTGCAAAGTCAAAGACCATAAAACGCATACGGTGGTGACTTTAGAAGAGGAGGCAAAAATAAGAAAAACTAAGCTGGGGAAAGAAAAGGAAAGCACTGATCAAATGATCAAGACACGTCAGCAGATAATTCTTGACATTCAATCCTCTTTGGACAGGATCGGGAAAAATGCAGATCAAGCACTGTCATACAAAAACCATGTGATGGCTGCTGTTGCGGATTACATTCAGAGAAGCCAAATTGAGCTGACTGAGGTAATCAATACAAAGCTGCAACAGATTGAAAAAGAGGGGATAGATTTCACTACGGAACTGGATGCAGAAATTTTGCAAATAAAAGAGAAAAAAGAACAACTGGATAAAACTTCTCTCGCAGATGATGACTTCGCATTTCTCGAGAATGCCCTTTCTTCTACTGTATCTTCACCCAAGGTAAAGGACCGGCCCAATCTGAAACTTAACACTGCCGAGTTTGCAATACAAGACGCCATAGATGAGCTGCAGAGATCAGTCAAAAGTAAAATAAATACGCTGTGCGATCCTACCTTCAGAGAGAAGCAGCAGTATGCTGTAGATGTGACATTCGATCCTGACACAGCACACCCTTTATTGAATGTTTCAGCTGATGGGAAGCAAGTTGCCACTGGATACCAAAAAAGGAATGTCGACAACAAAGAAGAGAGGTTTCAAAAGGTCCTCAATGTTCTGGCAAAAGAAAGTTTCTCCTCTGGAAAGTTTTACTACGAGGTTCAGGTGAGAGGCAAAACTCAGTGGGATTTGGGAGTGGTGAGTGAGTCTATCAACAGGAAGGGGGATATCAGACTGAGTCCGAAGAATGGATACTGGACCATCTGGTTTAGAAATGGAAATGAGCTCACAGCCAATGCTGGCCCCGCTGTAAACCTGCCAGTGAGGCAGATACCTGAAAAGGTTGGAGTTTTTGTAGACTATGAGGAAGGACAAGTTTCCTTTTACGATGTGGACGCAAGGGCAACCATCTTCTCCTTTACGGGAAACAGCTTCACCACGAAGCTTTTCCCTTTCTTCAGTCCCTGCGTCAATGAGGGAGGAAAAAATTCAGCTGCCTTGATCATCACTCCTGTAACAACCAACCACTGAGAGACTGTTGAAGTTTCTGGGCAAGCATTGTAACACACTACAATAGCACAACCCAATTTTCGCCACAGTAATCCATCAGTTGCAGTTTTTATGGTACGGTTTGATGCTAGTCTCTCAAATTGAGTTTATTTTACATGACATGCACTCCGCAGGGTGAAAAAGAGAAAAAGTATCTGTGCAAGTTAAACTTGTTGTTCTGGCATCAAAATGTTAAGTTTCTGGTTTACATGTTCAGCAAAGCACTGTTAGGATGTTACAGTTTTAACCACTTGTGCAAGTTGTGACTGATATACATTTAATGAGAGTTTTACTGTAGCAACAGTACAAATACAATCAAAGAAAAACAATCCTTAATTCAATTCCTCAATTATGTTCAGATTTGCTTATGAGTAATATCCTATGAAATCTATTTCAAAAATTCACTTTGTTTTTGTTGGTCTTTTGTTCAGTGTTTTAGTTTTTAAATTATGTTTTAAAACATGCCAACTGTGCATGCGGTAGCTAAAACAAAAGGACAAAACTGGGCAATTAAAAGGAGCACTTCTGGATGACAAACCACTGACATGTGTCAGCACATTTTAATAAATGTTGTATTTCATGTTTTGTGTTGTTGCTTAAAGGCTGAAAGTATCAGCATTCTGGAAGTTACAGTTTAGAGATTCCATCAGGTCATAAAAGAGATGGAGAATTTTTCACAATAAACATGTAATGTTCAATGTAAATGTAGTTACCATTAAAAGTGTTTATTATTCAATTTGTAACATTTAATTAATACACTCAGAATGAAAACCTGACCTGATTGAGAAAACTGGATGCCATTTTGGGATTTAGCAATGCAAATTGTCCTACTTCACTTGAAAAAACATAGACAACTTCCAAAACATGTTTTTTTTGTAACCCAGTGTTATTTGTTGAATAAAGTAATCCTTAAAACATTTTCTATTGTTGTTTTTTTTTGTTTAAAATATATACAAACATTTTTTTTCAATCCAATAAAAAACATTTTGTAGCAAATATTTCTAATTGATTCTGAAGTTAATGAGCAGTCAAATTTCTTCAGGTTTTTTTTAACTGTCACTTATGTTACATCTTGCATAGTACAAACAAAGGACTGATATCATCCTGAGACTAAATAATACTTTTTTTTTACTACCATTGGTTAAATAATCACTTAGAGGTTTGAACATTAAGTGATGTTACAAAGCAGATTGCAAGCTTTACTGGTTTTTCTTCGACAACTGCTTGAATAACAAAGCATAAAAGGGAAAGCATAGCATATTTAATAACAACTGCAACATTGACCAAAGTCCTGTAGAGAGGTACACTATTTATAAAACAAATGCCTGAATATTTTTTATAGATCATCACAGTACTGGTAGTACTATATTACTCACTTTTAATTTATGAGCATAGATCAACATGAAAAAGGTACAATGAACACAAATGGACATTTTTGTTCAGATATTATTAGAATTTTAAAACTTGAACGCAAAAGAATAGTCTCTGTAATGTTATATACCAGAATGGCTGATTGCACAGAATACACAGCTGGACAGGTGGTGTATTCAAGCTACAGTTTAGCTTGAATGACTCTTCTGCAGGTCAGAAGAGTCATTCAAGTCATTCAGCTTTTGGCTATGTGGGGATTTTAATGTCAAGTTTTATTTATCTTGTTTGAATCAATAAAAATACAGAAGTTTTGTGAAGGTGAAATATGTTAATATATGCAAGTTAAAATAAAAATGCTTTTTGCCCAGAAGCTCAGAACACAATGCTTACATTGGGTGTGTATTGATGTGCTCAACATCTATGATCATTGTTAAACTAATGGATGTCTTATTACTTTGTTTAGCTCAGGTTAAGAAAATGATTCCAAGTTTGGCTTTTGTTAAAGTCTTATAATTCAAAAATATATGATGGTGCGTTTTAGTAGGAAATCATTAAAATCTAATCATATCCAAGAAAATCCATTGTTTCACGATATGTACGTTCACATTACAGCACAGACAAAAACCTGCAGTATAAAAACAACACTTATTTGTCATTTAATGTGATTCTTTCTGTTGATATCTAGGGCGAAGAGACAATAACTGCAGGAAGCAGCGTAAAAAGTTTCAGAACTCCAAATAATTACTTACAAATAATTGAATAAACAAGTGTTTTGCAAACTGTGCAGGAAAACAATGTATAACAAATTTGAAGATTCTTTTAACTGCAAACTTTATTTTCACAAAACTTTTGAAAGGTGCAGAGTTTTAAAGCTCTAAGGTCCAAGTAAATACCCGCCTTGCAGTACAGAAATAGTTTGGGCAAGTGGCCCAGCTCTGGCGGGTCAAGCACTCAGAAGATGCTGATCTTGGGCGAACAGCCAGGTGGAAAAATAACTGAAGCCCCAGTAGTTCACCAGAAGGCCTGGCTGGTTAGTGATTGAAGCACTGGAGTTTTCAGGAAATCTACAGTCAAGCAGAAGACGACTGCAGGTGAGGTGAGGAGCCAGCCTGCTGGTTCCTGCAGGTTCTGGACCTCAGCAGACTTTCAAAATGGACTGAATAGAACCGATAAAAACCCTCGTACTTAAACAGGGGATTCTCTACAAGACTCTTCTGCCAAAACTCAGACTAAATACACTTCAGAAAAAAGTGGAGAAAAAAAAGTTGACTTAAATAATAAGCAGCTCTGAAAAATTATTTTGATACCATAGATTACAAAATTTTATTTGAAAAAAATGCAATTTGGAATTTGTGATGGTGGTAAAAAAAATTGTCTTAGTGAACAATTCCAATATGTGGAACAAAGTAATGAGAATTCAACTTCTGTAATGGAAAGTGGGTTTCATAATTAGTAGATCTTCAAATTAAGGTGATAAGTCAATCACTTTCAAACTATGTTCAAAAGTTGTTCCAAATCAAAGAACATAATGTGAACATAGATGAAGTTGCATGTTTGTATACTCAATAATGACATTTGTTTTTAAATGGTGTACTTAGTTAAGTTTTGTCATTTCTAAATTTCTATTTATTTTTTAAAAAGTTATGATTAGTTAAAATCATCTCAATTTGTGTCTGAAAAAAATTATTTGTTTTCAACAGATTCTCTGTTTCACCTGAGCTGTAGACTCTCTCCCTAGAGCCTAAAAAATTACTTTCGAAACATCTATATTTACACAGATAAATTATCCCTCAATGGACAGTTACAGAGTATAGAGTACAAAAATATTTAGTTTTAGGAATGAGAAATGATGTGTCAAATAGTTTATCCAGCCAACATGTTTCTAACGACTTTTTCTCCCTGTGCTTCTTGTGACAGATTTATCAGTGTTAATTAAACAATAACTCTTGGTGTTACTTTGTAATGCTGGGCTTCATAAACAAGTTTAACTATCATTCAGTCTTACCATGAAAAGCTTATTCATAGGGACCCACTGTGGCTGCATTGATCTGGGTCATTACACTGTCTTGATGAATGGCATTCTGAGAAGCAGCGTATAGTGTGTGTAGATGTGTTTCTGCAGGTGCGCGTACCTTTTGTCCAACAGTATGTGCATCTAATGAGATGCCAAATGTAATGAGACAAATCTATCCATTAGACTCCCTTAACAAGAATGAATCCGCATAGCTGCTAATGATTCAGGGCTCCATCAGAGAGAGAGAGACTTGGCGAGCCAACAGACCTGACTCAGGCTGAAGATGACCCGAGGCCCGACAGAATCCAACCTTCTCGACCAGTAAATCCTCCAGCTCCAGCTGTTCTGCTCCTGGGAATGACTTCAAATTAACAAGCACCAACAACGCAGACAGACTCCATTCATAGCCAGGGAAAAAAAAAAAACTAATCATCTCTAATCATTGATCTGCCATTACTGGGCCATAGTCATTAGCCTGATGGAACAATTCTCTGATGAATTCACTTGTTACTGGAGCTAATTTTAACCTCCAGGCTGGAACTGTGTTAAACAAGTGCCTCACATTTATGCATTAAATGCAGTGCAGGAACTTGTAACTAATGTGAAAGCGCAGGGCTGATATGTTTCTCCAAGAAACTGGAGTTAAGTAATGTTTGACCCCTGTAGCTATGATATTGTTTATTAAAGAGGTTCTTCAACAGCAATTGCTTCCAGAAAAAATGTGTGTTTAGTATGCAAGTAAAAATAGACAAAAATAAAACAAGAAAAAAAAACTGAAATATTTAGCAACTATTTAATTTTGATAAAATAAAACAACAAAAAATAACAATAATCAACAATAATAAAAATACTAGAGTGATTAAATTTTAATTTTTCTGAATTGTTTCATATGCATTGTTTTATCTCTACATAAAATAGAACACATTAGCAAACTAAACAGAAATAAATCAAGTTTCTAATAAAACAATATGTAGGTATAAAACTGAAAAGCTGCATATTCATCTCTTTGGTCTCATGCCAGAAAATAAGATGAGCTATCTGGCCTTTAGAATTATACTAAAAAGCAAAATTAAAGCCATACCTGTCCTGATAGAAAATTATTTTACCACAAACTTTATGAATATATAAACAATAATATTTATATTGTTTTTGAGACATTAGATGTTTAGTAGCCATTATGAGAACATAACGGTGCTGCTCTTGGTGTTAAAAGACAATAAAAAACACAGAAAAAGTAAAAAAGTAAAATAATAAAATAATGAAAATGTATATAAGTTCATCTAAAATATCCAGTTGTACTGATTGTTAATATTGCATATTGTAGTTGGTGAATTAATGATGATTAAGTGCAAAAAGGAACAGTACTAGCATAAGAATGTGACAATGAGAATAGAAAGTGCAGTAGACCTGTTAGTTCAAATGTCTCCAGCAGTCCTTAAGCAGTCTTTAGGGTCACTGTACCCTAAAGACTGCACCAGTTGCACCAGTGACCAGTGTGTCTGGAGGGGGCAGAGGAGAAGGAGGTGGACAGATGATGTTCACAGATCTTGGGGAAAAGCACAACTAACAACAATGGAGCAAGTGGTTTCTGAACGATAAGACAACAAAAAACACTTGTCTTTTCCAGCAGCCATTATATTGCACATACAGAAGTAAAACCAACTGACCAAACAGGTGATGGGCTAGAGCTGGAATTGTTGGGTAGCTGGACGTTTCTCATTGATTGTGACTTAACAATCGTGAAGTTTTTGAAACTGCTCTTTTTTCTGACACCAGAAAACTTTAACTTATTGCCAAAAAAGGCCGGGTGTCTTCTTTTAGGCACTTGGGCTGATTTTGGAGACAGTTGAGACCCAAATGGAAGAGTAAAAACATGTAATATTGCCATAAACAAGGCATTTAAAACATAGACGGAACCTAAAAGCCAGTTCAAATTAATCTATGATCAATATGTTGATTGACAGAAAAAAAACTGTTATATTATGAAGCTTATCTTAAAGGTAAGAAGACATATCAACATGTCAGTGGTGCACTTGCAGTATTATTGGCACATTCACAGTCTAATCAGAGTGTTTTTAACTTTACAAACTGATGTAGTGAAAAACAATGGCTGAGTGACTTTGCTCTCCATCTTTGAGATGGAAGAGACAA
The DNA here is from genome assembly GCF_002775205.1 of Xiphophorus maculatus. NCBI lineage: Eukaryota > Metazoa > Chordata > Actinopteri > Cyprinodontiformes > Poeciliidae > Xiphophorus > Xiphophorus maculatus. The sequence continues at coordinate 10,882,580 of NC_036465.1, read as the reverse complement.
AACTGCACGGCTTTCCCAGTGACAGATTAGATTTGGGCTCCACAAAAGCTTTGATCTTAAAGCTTTCTGACAGGCTTTAACCTGAGCAGACTACACACACACACGCACCTACACGCACACACCCCGGCACGTTTTTCTCCTGGCAAGCCATAATACACAAAACAGACTTATTTCCAGCTGTCTGCTTGTGGTTTGGAGAAAACCCAGAGTATAGATGGTGCTGCGGAAAACTTCTCCTGAGGACAATGAATAACAAGCAACATGTTAAAAGGCGTGTGTGTGTGTGTGTGTTGGGGACTGGGCACTGCTCACTTTTTTCTGTAAGTTGAGAACTAGAACTGCAGTGTCACTGTATTGCAGCTCTAGATTTACCACCAGTCATTTACCAAATGACACTGCTGTAACATTTTACAGTTTTTCCTCAGTATTTTGCTTCCACAGATGGCATCTGATTCAACAAGCTTGTATTTTTAGAAAAAAAATTTGAGCCATGAAAAAGGCAACACTTAATGGCATTTAAACTACAAAGAGAAAAGGGTAAAAGCTGGAAAGAATATGATGTTATCCATCTCAAAGTACCTCTTTGACTTATCAGTGTGTGACAAAATGAAAGCTGCACTTGAATCGAATGATTACAAGATGTTCCTGTAATCTGGAAAAAAGCGATTATAGAGGAACACTTTTTATTCTCTGTAATTTGCACTGTACCAGAAGAAAAAAATGCTCCATAAAACAAAAACAGCAAAGTGTATGAGATTTTCCTCTTTTGTAAAAAAAACTGTATATATGCATATAATTGAAAGGAAGAAAAAAAAAACTTTAAATGTATTATTTTATTTTTTTCAAATGCATTTTAAAATGTCTTTACACCGTGTTCCAAATTATTATTTGAGTGATAAGTAAGTGTAAGTAACCTCTTAAATTTACTCACAAGCTTTGTGGTACTCACAGTGTCAACACTGTTATTTTCTCACTAGAAAAGGAAATGAAAGAAAGATTATGTGAAGAGTTTTCCCTGGGATCCCACCTCATTTCTACCCCACTGAATTTCATATTGTCTTTGATGTTTCTGTTGACAACAATCTTTGGGGGGTAAAATTAACTCTTTAGCCTTGAACATGGCAATGTAAAGTTCAACAGACATCAACAATCTTTTGGATGTGCCTTGAAAACCCAAGATATTTGTGTTTAAATCCAGTATTACTATTATTGCTGTCGCCCCAGCTGATTGTAGCATCTCCCCGTCTCTGAAAGAACTTATATTCACTCCTCCTTTCTCAGTCAAATAAAATGCCACGTGTCCACATGCTATAACTTACGGTACTTAAAAAGACATGAAAGGGGACAGAAGGACAGAAACTGTATATTTATGTGTTCTAGGACAGGATAGACAAAGCAGCCAAAGGCGTCAGTGGATTTGATTGGCAGGAATGAAGCAGCTTCTTCTGACTTCCAAAATGTCCAGACAAACAGAGCCACAGGCTGCAGAAAGTTAATCAAAAACAGCAAAGAGTAAACAAGGCCACCTCTTTCAGACTCTCTCAGAATAACAGGATAAGAGTTTATCTCCCAGTAGCAGTTATTCATGCAAGCATTTAAATTACATTCGATCAGGAGAGATCCAACCAAAAGTAGTAGCAAGAAGGCTCTTTAAGAAGAGCAAAAGACATGATGGTTTAGCAACATTTTTACGCAATGAGAGGAAAGTTTTCTTTGGTGATTACTATTAATGTTATAAGGTGAAATATTAGTTTAAAGGCTGTTGTACATTGACAGCAATAATGGGAGTATTCCTCCACTCTGTCATGGCAAAGAAAGAGATAAACCTAGTAGCAGGGCTCTAGTCTGTACTAGCCTGTCTCTATTCCTTTGTTATGGTCTTAGGAGGCAGATCATGGCTGAAATAACAAAGCTAAACGCTTGTTCTCATAAAGCACTATCTACTCATCCAAAGCTTCTCTTTGGAGCTGCAGCATATGCTTCCACCTCACCAAGAACCCCGCACCCTCCCAGCAATTAGCAAATACCTGATGGTGCTGAGCTTATTATACAAACTTCTTCTCAGTCCAATGCTCCTGCACAGGTGTGATGACATGCGGAAGGCAGGGAGTGTCAGAGTAGGAGCTTCTTAAAGAGGCAAGTTTCAAAGCATAAACTTCCAATATAAAATTTATTTCAAGTTATTTGTGATATATGCAGCATTTTTATAAGACAAAGTAACATAGTTATTTGATAGTGCAATTATATAGCACAATGGGCTTAGAAACACATAATTTTGCCCTTAAAAAAAGCTATTCAAACATGCTGTGAGAATCTCTTGGTAGCCCACACATTTTCCTGAAGCTTTCTCTGTGATTCAGCCTCTGAAAATTGATCCAGGGATGGATGGATGGATGGATGGATGGATGGAAGGAAACAGAGAGCTTTTTGTGCTTTATCTGTCTGCATAGCGGAGGGTAGTTTTTGTCAGTACTGTGCTGCATTGTTAAAAAATGTAATTTTATATTTTGTGTAAAACTGCATTGGGTTTTACCACAGTGAGGTAAAGCAAGCTGTGCATTAGTGTGATGATTTAAAAGTAATCAAAAATCTCAGTCTGAGAGTTTAATTGGATTTTACATTGTCAAGGTCATACATGGACCAGAGAGCAACTTCCTTGTTTTCTGACACTTTAGTTTGTTAGTAAGTATCTTGATTAAAAATAAAATATCTGAAAATTATCCATCAAAAGTATACATTAAACACATGACACAGAAATCCTGCTGAGCCTCCCGAGCAATAGATCCTTCAAAAAAGAATTTAAAAATAGACATCCAGAAGATGAGAAATTATGAATAATAAAAACAAATGTAGCAGCTGAAAATTGGTGTCAGCATCCAAATTAAATTTTGTCAAGACGAGCAACAAAGTATCTCCAGCTGGAATACATTATTAATATTAATATCTGTACTAACTAACTAAATGTAATGTGAATAAAAATATTTTTCTGGATTTCAGGGTGAATCATCCAAAGCGGCCAAATGGGTTTTGAAGTTATACTGAGCTCTATGAATACTTCTTTTTCACTTGCCATTTATCTTTTTCTGCCCCTTAAACAGCCTGACACACTTCAGAGTCATAAATGAAGTCCCATCTCTGAGTAATAGCAGCAGCAGTAATGCTAGAGTCATTCCCAAATCCCAGGGAATGACAAGTAAATGTGCTGTAATGCATCATCGAATTTTTTTCCGACTACTACAGAGATTTAGTGAACTATGTGCTTGCTTTTTGCTGCAGTAATTCTCAATAGGAGGTAGGAGACTCTGATAATAATCTTTTCTTTACTTTGTACTTGAAAAAGTGTCTTGTTTGATTACATTCTCACTTCCCTGGTTGTTTAATGTATGTTTGATACTTTCAGCTCTCACAAAATGAGCTACTCTGAGAGTCTGATGCTTTTCTAATTAATTATATAAGCCCTGAATTGTGCATCCAACTGTGATCTCAGCCTTCAGGGAACTATTGTTTTCACGTTTGGTTTTTGTGCAATCCTTATTAAAAGTTGCTTGAATAGGGATTTCAAATAAAACCTACATATACCATCAATGCTCATCAGTATTTTTTTTCAAACCTAATTTTCCAGTGACATCCTTGCATACAGATATTTAAAGATTTTTTTCCCCCCGTAACTTCTAATAAAATGATTATGCAGCAGGACTGATGTTTCATCTACATGTACAAAGAGTGTGCATCAAAACCTCGTGGCACAATGTTTTACACACAACTTGGCATGTACTCATTCAGTAGTATTTTACACAAGGAGCATCAAAGCCAATTTCTTTTCATGACTTTAATATTTTGATGAAACTAAACCACACTTTACTTCATAAAATAATGTAAGTCAGAAAAAGAAAAAAACTTCTTCCATTTTGACACATGTAGATGTAAACGCATCTGTTTGTGTGCCGATGTTCAGGAAATGCATGCACCTTATCAGAGGAGCACTTTAATTCCCAAAGACAAATAAAACAAAGTTGGATCAGCAGATTAACTCCAAACAGGTCAAGTTTGATCATTCTTGAGGTGGACAAGGTGTAGACTATCACACAGGTACATAAATAGATCCATAAAATGTGTGTAATTATGGAGCAATGGCAGCTTTGGCACCGCTGGAGGACATTGCCAATAGAAAGATTCAGAGATCACACTGACCTGAGTGGCTTACTAACCACTTCAGGCTATGTGTGGGATGTGTACTTGCAGCTGTAAGTAATTTATTTTACTTTACAAGGGTTCATCATGAGCAGGAAGAAGGCAGCATGGTTTTGCCATTTTTATGAGTTTTCCGTGCCTTCTAATGTCTGTTAAAGACACAAAAGTACTGAAACAACAAAAAAAATACTTTTACTGCCCATATGCTCGATTGAGCTTTGCTCAGCCCATTTCTCAAAGCATGAAGCCCATGAAGACAAAGAGGAGCAGGAGTGACAACTGCAAACGTGCAAACTTTGGCAGCTCAGCATATGGATCATGTCAATGCACCGGTGGTAATATTTTCTTCCTCTCTATCCACGAATCTGTGAAACTTATCTGTAAATCCCCACAATTTTTACTGAAATACTGCTACATTAAGACTGTTGTGATTGCAAAAGAATTTGCAGTTGTTTGATACTGGAAAAGCATCTTTTTCACACTACCAGCATTTTTGTTTTGATTTTTAAAACCAGCAGTTTTAAAATTTCTGAATTAGGACTACCTAATTTCATAACACAAACTCTAAACACAGTTTTTGATGACAGTGTTGATTAAAAGAAATTAAACCTACAGGCCCATGCGAGAAAATGATTTGAAAAATCTTTGGATTTTATTCTACACTCTCAAAAAATATTCTCTCTTACATTCTTAGCATTTGAATTTTTTTTTCCCTTACAGTTGCCTTACTGATCTGCGTCTTCCCTCAGTTCTTTATCTATTTCTTTTCTTTATCCAGTGCACTTTCTGCACATCAGGATGCATAGAAAGTTGCCAGCAGATGCTGACATGAGATTGGCCTCATGCATTTATGGATGCATCTCAGAGTCTCCATTGCTGTTATGTCTTGGCTCTTTATATTGGACAAGACCAGACCTTTAATGTGTTTACAAGGGAATTTGGAAGCTACCTTTTTTCAGCTGAGTCTCTTTTCCATTTGCTATTAGACAAGGACAGATGGAGACCTTCTCTGCATGGTCTTTCACAATCTGTCTTGTGTTTCACTGTGTTTAGCAGACTTTGCGTCTTTGACTTGTTGTTTGTTATGTAGGTTCTTTCACATGCCAGCCTATTAGTCACACTTTTATTATTTCTGCAGCAATGAACAGCTGGATATTTCTTCAAGTGCTTACTGCAAGAGCTTGATCTGATGACAGACTTCCTCTTATGCAGTACAGTAGATAGAAAATAAACACTTACATTGTTGTTACTTATAACAATGAAGTAAAAAGTTACTGTGGCAGTCTAAACTTGGAGGGAGAACAGAAAACTAATGAAAACTATAAGGTGAAGTCTGAATAGCACAGTAGCAGATCAGATAAACGAGACTGATCAAATTGAAACATCCATCCATCCATCTTCTTCCGCTTATCCGAGGTCGGGTCGCGGGGGTAGCAGCTTCAGAAGGGAGGCCCAGACTTCCCTCTCCCCAGCCACTTCTTCTAGCTCCTCCGGGGGAATCCCGAGGCGTTCCCAGGCCAGCCGAGAGACATAGTCCCTCCAGCGTGTCCTGGGTCTTCCCCGGGGCCTCCTCCCGGTGGGACGTGCCCGGAACACCTCACCAGGGAGGCGTCCAGGAGGCATCCTGACCAGATGCCCGAGCCACCTCAACTGGCTCCTCTCGATGTGAAGGAGCAGCGGCTCTACTCTGAGTCCCTCCCGGATGACTGAGCTTCTCACCCTATCTCTAAGGGAGAGCCCAGCCACCCTACGGAGAAAACCCATTTCGGCCGCTTGTATCCGCGATCTCATTCTTTCGGTCATGACCCAAAGCTCATGACCATAGATGAGGGTGGGAACGTAGATCGACCGGTAAATCGAGAGCTTCGCTTTTTGGCTCAGCTCTCTCTTCACCACGACGGACCGGTACAGCGCCCGCTTGACAGCAGACGCTGCGCCAATCCGCCTGTCGATCTCCCGCTCCCTTCTTCCCCCATTCGTGAACAAGATCCCGAGATACTTAAACTCCTCCACTTGGGGCAGGACACCCCCCCTGACCCGGAGAAGGCACTCTACCCTTTTCCGGCTCAAGACCATGGCCTCGGATTTGGAGGCACTGATCCCCATCCCGGCCGCTTCACACTCGGCTGCGAACCGCTCCAGCGAGAGCTGCAGATCACGATCTGATGAAGCCAAAAGGACCACATCGTCTGCGAAAAGCAGAGATGAGATCCTAAGGCCACCAAATCGGATCCCCTCAACACCTTGGCTGCGCCTAGAAATTCTGTCCATGAAAGTGATGAACAGAATCGGTGACAAAGGGCAGCCCTGGCGGAGTCCAACTCTCACCGGAAACGAGCCCGACTTACTGCCGGCAATGCGGACCAGACTCTGACACCGGTCATACAGGGACCTGACAGCCCGTATCAAAGGGCTCGGTACCCCATACTCCTGGAGAACCCCCCACAGGGCTCCCCGAGGGACACGGTCGAACGCCTTCTCCAAGTCCACAAAACACATGTAGACTGGTTGGGCGAACTCCCATGCACCCTCCAGGACCCTGCCGAGGGTGTAGAGCTGGTCCAGTGTTCCACGACCAGGACGAAAACCACACTGCTCTTCCTGAATCCGAGGTTCGACTATCCGACGGACCCTCCTCTCCAGGACCCCTGAATAGACCTTGCCAGGGAGGCTTAAGAGTGTGACCCCTCTATAATTGGAGCACACCCTCCGGTCCCCCTTTTTGAACAGGGGGACCACCACCCCAGTCTGCCAATCCAGGGGAACTGCCCCCGATGTCCATGCGACATTGCAGAGTCGCGTCAACCAACACAACCCTACAACATCCAGAGCCTTAAGGAACTCCGGGCGGATCTCATCCACCCCCGGGGCCTTGCCACCGAGGAGCTTTTTAACCATCTCGGCGACCTCGTCCCCAGAGATTGGAGAGCCCAACCCAGAGTCCCCAGGCTCCGCTTCCTCAGTGGAAGGCATGTTGGTGGGATTGAAGAGGTCTTCGAAGTACTCTGCCCACCGGCCCACAACGTCCCGAGTAGAGGTCAGCAGCACACTATCCCCACTATAAACAGTGTTGGTGCTGCACCGCTTCCCCCCCCTGAGACGCCGGATGGTGGACCAGAATCGCCTCGAAGCCGTACGGAAGTCTTTCTCCATGGCCTCTCCAAACTCCTCCCACGCCCGAGTTTTTGCCTCAGCAACCGCCCGAGCCGCATGCCGCTTCGCCCGCCGGTACCCATCAGCTGCTTCCGGAGTCCCACAGGCCAAAAAGGCCCGATAGGACTCCTTCTTCAGCCTGACGGCATCCCTCACCGAAGGTGTCCACCAGCGGGTTCGAGGGTTGCCGCCGCGACAGGCACCGACAACCTTGCAGCCACAGCTCCGATCGGCCGCCTCGACAATGGAGGCACGGAACACGGTCCACTCAGACTCCATGTCCCCCACCTCCCCCGGGACGTGTTCGAAGTTTTGCCGGAGATGGGAGTTAAAGCTCCGTCTCACAGGGGATTCCGCCAGACGTTCCCAGCAAACCCTCACAACACGTTTGGGCCTGTCAGGTCTGACCGGCTTTCGCCCCCACCACCGGAGCCAACTCACCACCAGGTAGTGGTCAGTGGACAGCTCCGCACCTCTCTTCACCCGAGTGTCCAAGACATACGGCCGCAGATCCGATGAAACGACGACAAAGTCGATCATCGAACTGCGGCCTAGGGTGTCCTGGTGCCAAGTGCACATATGGACACCCTTATGCTTGAACATGGTGTTCGTTATGGACAATCCATGGCAAGCACAGAAGTCCAGCAACAGAACACCGCTCGAGTTCAGGTCGGGCGGGCCGTTCCTCCCAACCACGCCCCTCCAGGTCTCACTGTCATTGCCCACGTGAGCGTTGAAGTCCCCCAGCAGAACAAGGGAGTCCCCAGGAGGAGCACTCTCCAGTACCCCCTCTAAGGACTCCAAAAAGGGTGGGTAATCTGAACTGTCGTTCGGCCCGTAAGCACAAACTACAGTCAGGACCCGTCCCCCCACCCGTAGGCGGAGGGATGCTACCCTCTCGTTCACCTGGGTAAACCCCAACGTACAGGCGCCGAGATGGGGAGCAACAAGTATGCCCACTCCTGCCCGACGCCTCTCACCTTGGGCAACTCCAGAGTGGAAGTATGTCCAGCCCCTCTCAAGGAGACTGGTTCCAGAACCAGAGCCGTGCGTCGAGGTGAGACCGACTATTTCTAGCCGGAACCTCTCGACCTCACGCACTAGCTCCGGCTCCTTCCCCACCAGAGAGGTGACATTCCACGTCCCAAGAGCCAGTTTCTGCAACCGAGGATCGGACCGCCAGGGTCCCCTCCCTCTGCTGCCACCCATCCCACACTGCACCCGACCCCTTTGGCCCCTCCCACGGGTGGTGGGCCCATGGGAGGGGGGGCCCATGTTTCCTCTTCGGGCTGAGCCCGGCCGGGCTCCATGGGTAAAAGCCCGGCCACCAGACGCTCGCCATCGTGCCCCCCCCTCCAGGTCTGGCTCCAGAGTGGGGCCCCGGTGACCCGCGTCCGGGCGAGGGAACACCAAGTCCAAGGTTTTCCTTCATCATTGGGGTCTTCGGGCTGCTCTTTGTCTGGTCCCTCACCTAGGACCTGTCTGCCTTGGGTGACCCTACCAGGGGCATGAAGCCCCAGACAGCATAGCTCCTAGGATCATTGGGGCACTCAAACCCCTCCACCACGATAAGGTGGCAGCCCATGGAGGAGCAAATTGAAACAATAAACTAATACTATTAATCTTTTAAATTCCCATGCCCAGGGAACTAGAGCCCCCTATCTCCAGTCATTAGGTGAGAGACTGGGTACACCACAGACAAGGTGCCAGTTCGTTCAAAGAAAACTTTAAAACAACCACAACAGACAGCTATGAAGCCACGTACTTACACTTAAGGACAACTTAAAGTTGCTATTTATCCTAACAAGCATATTTTTAGAGAAAAATTCAGAGTACCTGGAGAGAACACATTCACATATAGGGAGAACAATCAAAGTCCAGGCTGAAAGACCGGATTCATTCCCAGAGCTTTCTTGTTTCATGGTGGTAAAAAGTTAGTGCCATCAAAATTTAGCCCTTTGATATGAAGTTTTTTTTTTAAAGGAAATAAATTCAATACCTGAAACATTACTCAACTCAGTTTTCAAAGCAGACACATCCTACTTGGATAAAATGTGTATTTTACCTTTGTTTTACAGCTGACACTGCCTTCATTTTAAAATAAAATGTTGAAATATAAAAAATAGAGGGCTGTGCAATGGTTCAGGTGGTAGCAATGTTTTCTTACAGGAACAAGTTCTTGGGTTTGGTTCTTAAAGAATCAAACCTGTATGTGAATAAAATTTTCAATGGTTGAAAAGGAGAAGCTTAATCAAGACAAAACTCTAAGTTATTTTTCTTATTTACTTTTCAATTGGATCGGTGTTGAAATCAGTGATGCATGCTAAAATAAAATAAGAGTCTTAGACATTTATGCAGAGGAAGTTTAAGTGCAACTGATTTTATACCAAATTAAAGAGTCAACTGATTTAGGCATTAAATTAGGATGTCTCCAGTTAAATCCTTTTGCAAGACTTTTGTACAATCTTAAGGAACCCTGGGAAAAACTGATTTCACCCTAAAACATTTAATTGTTTATTTTTATCATCATGTGCTCTGAATAAAGGAAAGCAAAACCAACATTTTTCAATGAATTTTTAATATATTCATACTTTAAATATATTTGTTACTTTTTGTAGCTAAAACAAACAGAATGTGCCATTTAAAGTCTTGATCAAAACTTCAATGATGGAACAAAACATCGTATGAACACATAAATCATCAAAAAAATTAATTTGGCTAAAGTAATTACAGACCGTGTGGATGCAGTTGCATTTAACTGTGAACATTTACATAGTAAACCACAGCTTGTGACACTAAAAGCCAGTTTATTCTGCAATCGATTACAACAAACTCAAAAGTCCCTAAGTAGTCTGTAATGTGTACATTTAAGGAAAAACAGAGATCTTATGGGATCCTTCTGACAGCATGAGTGAAAATCTGTACAAGCATTTCTGCACAAAAAAGTCCTCTCATCAAACAGAACTCTACAGTGACTAGATCTGTCTTTCCTTAGATGCTGCTTCCCATCAACATCCATCTGTCTGGGATTTCTCTCCCACTCTGCCTTTTGTCGCATGACAGACGGAGAACAGTTTTAGTGTGTCTTTGCTTTCTGATTTGATATTTTTGTTGTCAGCCTATGAGCTGATATCTGACTACTTTTATCTAAGGCCATAAAACACACAGAGGGAGAAAAACAAGGAATCAGATGGTTTTTGAAGAGAATACGTGGGCAAAGTAGACACTATGCACAATGGTTCTCTCATCAATTCTGGGCCTCAAACAGCATGCTACAATATAAACCTTATCATAATGTGTCTAACATCCCTCAGAAACCATTCTTTGCTTTGGCAACTGAAAAAAACCCTAAAAAGTTGTCTATTTACGCCATTTCTTATTGGTCCTCTCTCTCTCTCTTGGTGAGAATTGTTCCCATATTTGGCAGCTAAGCAATGCATTGAGGCATCTAGACATGGTGAAGGCAACAAGCTAAATCTCAAACTGAATATCACAATGGCAGAGAGGGCAGATGTGAAGGACTTAACATGGTGGGTTGTTGGTGCCAAACAGGCTTGATTGAGTATTTTAGAAATTGATGATGAATATACCTTCTTGATGTCAGAGGTTGGAGGAGAATATGTAAAAAATAATGTCATTACAACCAAGAAGGTGGAAAAATCATCTTTGAACACATACATACACCTGCATCAAAAATATTTAATGCTTCTTAATGCTTCTATAGCAACTGAAGTGAACCATTGTCAGAAAACTTTATTTATTTTTAGAATGAGTATTTCCTGGAAAACTCTGCAGAAAACTAAGACCAAACCACAAAAAGTTGCATATGAACTAATTTTACAAGAAAGGAAATCATGACAGCTCTGAATATATGGGTGTTATTATTGCCATCAGTCACAATGCCATCTCCCAAGAATATACTGAAACATATCAATAAGATTATAAATTTACTTAAAACCCATCTCCTAATCTTCCAGTGTGCACCAAACAGACCTGTGAACACACGGTTCAGGACAGCAAGAAAATTTTACTTTTCATCAGATGATGCCAGTGACGGTGTTTATATCCTCATCAAAAAGAGGAAAAAAATGTTTAAAATGAGAACATCTAAACTGAATCTTAATACCAAAGTTCTGGTTAGCCTTTTCACTGCATTACTGCGACAGGAATTTTAAGAAATATTTAGAAATCATATTTAGGTCAACAACATCTGAGAAAAACTAAGATGGCAATTTTTTACTTGTAGTACAGAATGTACTTGCTTGAAGTACCTGTTTAATAAAACAGTGTGAAATCTGACCACAATCATCTTGCAAAAGTTAAAAACCTGTTCTCAGTAAGGCACAACCCTGAGCGTTTTTCCTCCTCTTTAGTTTCTGTTCTTTGATTAGATCAGCCTTGCCCTGTTTCTGTTTTTCTTTTGTTCAGTCCTCTTATTTATTCTTGTTTAACTATATTCCTTGTGTTTATTTATTCTTTGTTACAGTTAAATTCATTTTCTCAGTTCTCGTGTTTGTGTACTCACCCTCTCTCCCCTCAGCCTGCCTTCTGCTCTCTCCTTTCACACATGTAACCTGTTAGTCAATCAGCCCAGTCTATCGTTCCAGCATTCACCCTCATAGTATTTGTACACCTCTCTGGCTTTCACTACTTGCTGGTTCCTGTTACATCCCTTCGTGTGCCTCCTTGTACGTGCTGCCTTTTTTGTTCCTGCTTTTTGTGTCCTCCTGAGTCAGTTTTTGTTAATTATCTTTTTTATTTTCATTAAAAGATCACCATCCACTCGACACCCACGTTTCTTTTCATGTGGCTCCACTTTAATCCTCAACGACTCATGACACAGGTGTTTGTCTTTTGCTGAAAATAAATGTTTGTCCTTTCACATCTTGTAATGTTAGTTTCATTGTATTAAACTGCCCATAAAAGAAAATGGCATAGCCAAAAAGATTCTGAAACTATCAGGAAATACATTTCCGATAAACAGAAGAAGGATGTTTTTACGTGGGGCAACTGAAGTAAATGCAATGCTGATTCTCAGGTGAAATTTTTTCAAGTGTTTTGTCTCTCACAAGCGTAGGAAGGTGAAGGTTTGCGGCGCTTTTATGAAAGAAGCTGGCGCAGATGGGGGTTTTTTTCTTGTTAAAACACTTTTACATCCTCCTTCTCTGACTATCTTTTATGAAATAATTTTGAAAAATGACAAATTACATTAACAGACACGTGAACACTTCAGAGAATGAAACCGACAAAACCAAATTTCTAACCAAATATTAGGCAATCTGATACACTTGTTAAGCCACATTTTGCTGTTTTAAAACTCAGCTTCTGAATTGTGGGTTTCTTTCTCTTTGGATAAATTATATGGGGCAGAATGCGTTACTGGATCCTTGTATTATATTTTGAAAGGTGAAATATTATGATTGAAATTTTTTGTGATTTTATTTTGTTTGTTTCATTATAAAATTTCTACTCACTGCGTCTCTTACAAAAGGATCATACCAGCATATTGAAGATCAATATTAGACAGATGTAATAAACATTTCTCAGGTCATTTTTAATCATTAAATGGTCTGATGCCTACTCACATCTGTGTAGGTATCAGCTTTAACAAGAACATGCAATGAAACTAAGCCTGCAATGACCTTTCCATTATTACTTGAATAACCGCTTCACAACATGCTGAACATAGACACCCAGCCATAAGATACAAATAAAATAAAATGAATCAATCATGCTGACATTTTCATAGTTATGGGTAAAGCTTGTCAATTTCCTGCTATTTATTATAGCAGGAAACTGTTGATAACATCAGGAGGGGTTTGACTAGAGGATCATTCAGAACATTTGTAGCAGATTTGACATTTTCCTGCATCTTTAGATATAGAGACCTTAATCACAAGAGGTGAGAGGCACTCATGACCAAAGGAAATAAAACACTTGACAATCTAAAACATACAGCTACAAATTAATGACTAATGAGTCATTAGCTTCTTCACTTTATATGTCTTCCTACAGGCTGAATCCAACACATTTAAGTTTAATTTAGGTAAGAACAGTAATTTTCTTCGAGTCAGCTTCAGAAAGAATAAAAAATGTAAAAGAATAGTTATCAGTAGTTTCTTATTGTGTTGACCCATCTTTAGCCTTAAGTAAAGAATTGAACAGCTGAGGCAGAATATCTTGAAGCTCTTGGCACAAAATACCCATCCAGTTTTAATATTGCTTCTGTCCTGTAATGTCCCTGAACTCTGAACAAGAAAGCTTTCTTCTTTCTGTCAAAATTTACAGTATAAATATTATGTTTTAATAAACTAGCAGCCTTTCCAACTTTTTATTCTATATATTCAAACTTCAATTTACAGATGTCTATTTTTATTTAGTTTTGCTTTTGCAAAGGAAGATTTATACCAATTCTGGTATCAAGGTTTTCAAAAGTTTGTGCTTTAAGGTTCCTGCACTTTAAGGTTGAAAACCTTTGAAACAGATAAGAGACCAACAACAACAACAACAAACATAAGAAATAACTAAATAAATAAAATAAAAAAAAAACTTTATTATCACATCCAGTCAAACAAAAAGCATGCTAGTAAAATCAAAAGAAAATTTTGAGGCTAAATGTGTGAGGGGCATTAATGATTTTGGGCTTAACTGTCAACAAAATCAATTTTGTTACATTAATATTTTAACAAGAGTCTGTTTATCAGTGTAGATTCAAACCCAACAAAACATTTCATATTTTAATGTGATTCCTTGCTGTACATATATTTACATATACATATCTGCATTTTTTAAAATCTTTGCAAGGACTGCTCTTAAGTTGCTTTTTATATTAACAGCATTTCATATTTTTACAATTTATAGCATTTTATATTTTATTTTTAATTTTTATTTTATCTACAACTACTACTCAGTGGTAGTTATTATTGTATCTTGTCTCTATGCTGTAACTGCGAAGTAATTTCCCTGCTGGGATGAATAAAGTACTTCTATTCTATTCTATTCTATTCTATTCTATTCTAAAAGAAAGTAAAACCTTTTTCAGGTTTACTTAAAACATAACCACGCTGTCATGGTTTAAATAAATTGGTAACGCAGAGGTGGATATCCACAGTGACACCATAACCCATGGTGACAGATATCTCTTGGCAATTGTATCAGCTGCCGTTGTTCAATTTGACTGTTTCCATGGAGAGCCTCATGCAGGAGCGCTGAGGATCTCAGCTGTGCCAGCTGTCAGCTCCAAGGTATCCACACAATGAGGCTGCAAGAGACATCACATACATCGCCTCCCTCAAACAAAGAGACACACGCTTGAGCACGCCACCACACATGGTGAGCCACATAAGGGCACACAGCAGGCATGCATAAACACAAGCTCGAGTCTGCTCTCAATTCCAGTTCTTCACATGCTGCTCTGTCAGGACCCCTTGGTGTTATATTGTGCTACACTGTGTACCCTATTGTCTTTTTTCATAATGCAATGAGAGAGGAGGTATTTTTAAACAAATGCATGACCTCTTCTTAACTCCAGATTAATTATATTATGTAGGAGTGTCGCCTTGTGAAAGTTTGTTGCCAAATCCAACCACTTTTACTGCAAAATCTGACAGGGAATGGATGTAACTAACTAAAATCTAAAAACTGTGCCCTCAAAGGTGGAAATATGAAACAAAACTCTTCTACTGCAACTGTTTCTATATTTGTTATATCTGTGTGAATACTCTTTAAAGGTAGTGTTTGCACACTGTCCCATAATGCAGCAGTTGGTACAACATAGCCCCCATGCCAAAGGATTCCTTGTGGGCATGTCAGACACACTATCTACTACGACAAAACAGTTGTATTTGATACCTTGAGAAAAAAAAAAACAGGTTGCAAACACACGCCTACATGATCTCTTTGTTTTTCTGTATCATACACAACCACATGGACTTTCACTGCCAACACTGGCTTTTTTGCCAAAATTAACAACTTACCAAAGCCTTACATTTCTGAAAGAAAAAGAAATGGTTTAAAATGATTTATTGCACAGTTCACCTTAGAGCTACCTGTTCTGACTCCCACTTGCAGATTTTCTGGTACAAAAAAAAAGGCTGACATGGGTTCTGCAGGTCAAACTGCTGGTGCAGTCTCTAATCACAAAACATGAACTTTTAAATTGTTTCAACAAATGTTAATGGATATATGTTTATCTTTTTAGATTTGCGTGACAAATAAAATTGTCCATTAACCCCAGAGCCTGTTCATATGTGATATTTGCACATTCGAGTTACAAAAAAATCTGTAAAAATGGTTCTTGCTACATTTTGTGGTATTTAGCAAAACGAAAAAAAAAAAGATTGGTGATACTACCTTAAAATAAGCAAAGTTTTGTCTGATTTAACTTTAGACAGTGAGAACAAATTTGCATAATTTCACACTATATAAGGGCATAACGAAACTGTCTCAACTCTGAAGTTTTGTTTGAAGGGTAATAGATTCCCAACTGATGAAGTGACATTTATAAACAGGACTAATAATTTATAGTGTTCATTATAAGCCAAATAAAAATATTGTTGCTGCTCATTGTGGGACTGCATCTTCGTTGACATATTTATGTTTTTCAGGACTCCTTGTGTAAGATGTTTCAGATTACCAGACGAAGATTTCTTGCATTCCTTAGCTTCTTCACATGATATTGGTTAACTATGCTATGTAATTAGCAGGACTCAATCTCATAAGAACTCTTGTTAATGTAACAACTTTTCTTATAGTTAATTTTAAAGGAAAAGGCACATCCACAGGTAGTACATGTGATGCATTTGAAGACATATTGATACCATTGTGACAATATTATTCAAGTTTATTTTGGTAATTCTCCATCTCTCCCTGATCACTACACAAGCCTCGTCTGTTCGGACAAATTCCTGTTTACCTAAAGGTTAAACGCGATCAGTGAGCATTCGGGCCACAATCGTGTCATCAGTATTCATTACATTGGTGACAAGGAGAAAATTCTCCCCCAGCCTCCTCCTGTCATTCCCCCAGGCCTCTGGGAATCCACTGAAGGTTAATTTATTTAAATCCTCCATCCACTCATCTCTGTTCCATTAAACTCCACTAATAAATCTTTGCTTTGCCATGTAATCTGTTTTCAACTGTCAAAGGCTCAAGCCTTGGCTTCATTTCCCATGTATGCTTGTGGATGTGGTCTTAACGATAATATGGCAGCCAATAAGGTCATGTTAAATTCATTCGATGTCATGTGTTTAACTGTGTGTAGATGTCTGCCCTTTGAACACAACCAAAACGTCTGGAATAATTAACCCAAGTGCAGCTCATGTTGGGGGGCAATAAAATCCTCTAAGAGCCTTGTGCTGCTACAGTGTCCCAAAGGTCCTGTAAAAGCCTGAGCTTATGGCCTGAAACACAATTTCCCATCTGCCCTCTGCGGGGCTTTTATCTGGTCATACCTCTCTGGTCATGATAGCGACGATTAGTCTGAGCAACAAGGGGACCTTGACTATATGGACAAGTGGTGTATCATTATTACAGCATGTCAAGTCAGCATTACACAGATGCTCCTATGATAATGACTGTTAAAAAGCTCAGCTGTTGGTTTAATAGTGGGTGAAGCCATTCACAGTCTGTTGGGGAGGATGTCTCACTGATGCCAACGTGTTTCCTGACCTGTTTCTTTTTTTTTTTTTTAAATTAAAACAGTCTTGGAGAAGCCTAAGAGAAATGGGCTCATACCATGTTCCCTAAGATGTCAACACAAGTGAGCATCTGGTGAATTATCAGAGTATAAGTCAGCAGACTTTCTCAGCAATTTGTAATACTGTCCCAGATGAAGTAATTATACATTTCAGGAGACCTATAAGTTTCTTGGAAAGTTGATATGCTTCCAGTAGATCTTTGGTCTTGTCAGCAACTCTGTTTTGTTTTGTCCTCAGTGGAGTTTTCACTGGGAGCATTCAGGAAGTGCCAAATACCTCTGCCTGCTTTTAAACAACTCTGTATTTGTTTCTTTTAGATCATTTTAATACTCCCATCCAACTACAGTGAATTTTCTTGCATGTTAAAATAAGGCAGGAAGGCAAACAGATAAATAATTTTGCAGCATTGTTTCCCTTTACATTTTAAACTCTATATCAGGGGTGTCCAAGGCCTTTCTACCAAAACAGGTTACGGGTCTTAGCCTGATTTGGTGGCCAGCTGTTAACTGGGTCTGTACAAGAACTGGTTTGCTTTTTTTTTTCAACTGAGTCATGTCAGAGCCATGTCATTTTGTAATCAAGAATGCATCATTTATTTATTGTTTGACCACCTACCTGTTTTATTCGGTGTTGCTGTGAAGGGTTGCAACATGCACAAACATTTTGATCACATAAATAATATTTATCTATATATTCCTGGAAACAGATGTTTTAAACCATGTGAAGTTCACATGTAACGTAAGGTTACATGTGAACTGTGTTCACATGTAACTTCAGTTGTTATCACAAAGTTGTATAAAGTCAAGAAAACTATCAAATCCTGGTTTCTGGTCTCACATACACAACAACTCTTGACCTTGTCCTGAGGGGAAATAAAAATGAACAAAATCTGTGTTATCAGCGTTCTTATTTAACCCACACAAATTTAACAATGAATGTCTAATAAGTTGAAACAGGTAAATATGCAATATTTTTTATGTGTCCACTGCAAGTATGTCTGGACAACCAAAATGCACTTAGCACGCTCATACAAATGAAAAACTGCAATATAACATGTTGCACTGAGGAAACTCAGTCTGACCACTGAGGCCACTTGTACTTTCTGCTTTCAAATGAACAGCGAATAATGTTCACACAGCATGATTCTTTCCATCCCTGTTTACCAGGATGCCATAATATTTAAGTATCATTTTACATCCAACTTTTGTTTAGAATAGCATATGGTGTCAGTCAGCATAATGCTTGTAAGTCACATCATGATGGATGTGATGTCAAAATGAGATTCCATAGTTGCTAATGCTCCCTCATTCAAATCTTTTTTTTAGTCCTTAGCACTTTATGTATGTATGTTTTGTTTAAATAAGGTCTACCAACCAGATTATATGTTACAAATATGTTATATGTTACAGATGTTGTTTCTTTTAAATGATTGAAAACTTGACAGTGTTTTGATCTGGTTAACACTTTGATTTAACAGAGTTCCTGGTTTGAGACAAGAGTAAATGTTCAGAGAGAATCTTTTAAATCAGAGCTTCCTCGTTTTTTGCTATATGATGTCTCTGTTTTAGTCACTTGACAACCCATTCTTTCAAGATGACAGGTGTACTTGTAATTTAATGTAAAGCATCACCTTTTAAAATATATTTTTTTCTAAATGCTGGATGGACTGGCAACCTGTCCAGGGTGTATCCCGGCTCTTGCCCAAAATGTTTGCTGTAGATCGGTACCAGCACCCCTCCCGATCCCAGTAAGGACAAGGGTGTTAGAAAATGGATGGATTTTTCGAAATGAAAACCCAGTAAGTTTCTTGTCCTGGTCTAGTACCCGTACAAAACCTGGCATGCAGAGGGAGTGTCCCCTCTGAGCTGTGAACTTCTAAAAGTCATCCACAATTATAATGGTCAAATTAAGTTTAGGTGGATGTCTCTAGTGTAAGAGCTGGAGCATAAGCATTTTCCTTTCACACTTTAGTACTCAGAATTCCCTAAAGTGCTCAATTTTTCAACGATGAAATAATTAAGAAATTAAGAAATTGCATTTTTCTTCACCGGAGAATATGAATGAATCAGAGTAATTCCTCTGATGTATACGACCAAACAGCCTCTAGGAGGGAAGCAACATTTGTAGTGTGTGTCTTTGGTCAACAATGTCTGTCCACAACCCTACGCTAAAAGTCTCCATGGAAAACAGCTGCTGTACTGGCCAGTGATTTGCTGAAGTCTGCACCAATCCCATCATGGCTTTCAGTGTGATCTCAGATCATTTAGGTTCTTTCTTAACCATTGTATTTTGTAATTTCTTGTATGGATACATGTTCCTCCCAGCTGCAGCCCCTGTGTGCTGACCACCTCTAAAACACCACCCAGCGCTGCCGCAGTAGGACCACCCTGCTAGCATTCCCGTATTATTTAGCTTCTGCTGTTTAAATTTGTACTCACGACAGTAATAATCCCCCTCTGTTGCGTTTCTCTAACAACAAAGTCTCGATGGATTTTTTCTTTAATCAGGCAGAAAGCAAAAAGAGCTTAACTTTTTTTTCTTCTATAAAAGAAGCGTGATGATTACGTATGATGAAATCTGAATCAAGATGAATAACCTCAAAGCATGGACACAGGGGAGAGCTTTAGTGCCAAAAGCTTTCTTTTAAAAGAAAAGGCTTTCTCTTTTAGATCTATTCCAGTTTGCAGCTATTAAATAAGCTTAGGGAGAAAGGTAGCCAGATGGCTGCTTGTCATTCACTCTGGGTTTTATAGCTTTCAACCCTTCAAAGTGAGAAGAAATGCATTAGCATTTTGAGTTAAAATCTCCCAGAACTTTTGCAACCATGTTTTTCAGTAAAAAAGTGAAGATAATATGATAGAATAAATAACTTAATCAAGGTTTCATCACAGCAAAAATATATTTTAGAATACCACGAAACAATTTATACCACCTTTGCTAGTTGCATACTTATCAATATGTTTTGTTCAGACAATAGTGGAATTATTTGTAAATATATTATCATATTCATAATAAATATTATTGCTATCATGTCTTAAGGAGTGTCAGTGTGCCCCTTTTTGGAGAGCTGCATATGTTTTTTAAGAATTGCATTTCAGTATTTTTTATTTGTTAAACAAATATTTGGACCTGTAAAAAGATTTTGTCCTTTATTTTCAATGTATTATGGAGTATTTCATTGTATAATAATTGTAAAAAAAATAAAGGCTACTACTTCGTGGATTTCGCCTATCACGGGTTCTTTCTGGAACGTAACCCCCACGAAAAACGAGGGATCACTGTATATATATACATATATAACTTTTATATGCATAGAAGCGCTGTATTGTTTTTAAACATTTTGATAATTATTCCGGGGTCTAGGGCTTAGCTCTTCATAAATCTGCTTCATTGGAGAGAACATTTTAGAAAATTTAAATGAAGACAAAGATCGACTCTTTAACAAACAGAACCTGGACTTTTATAGTCGACAAGCTGAAACGAATTGTTTAAAACAACGAAACGCAAGGGACAGAGAGCACAAATTTGACGCTTGCCTTAAGGTTGGCTAAGTTTGGATGCATAATATTGGCTTCTAATCACATTTTGTGTGAAACATGAACAAATGTAATATTTGCAGTTTGACTGTAAAATGAGGAGGTGGTTAGGTGTTGTGTGGTTGCATTTCTGGTGACAGTGTTGGCAGCATGCGCAAGAGACACACTTAATCAGTATCACTACTGCAGCGATCATCTGCAACATGGCATCCCCTTTGGTTTGTGTTTATTGAATTTCTAATTAGTTTCTCAGTATGACAGTAAACAGGACAAAACATGCTTTCATACCTTCCAAGCAATGTAGGGAGTCTTTTAGTAGCCATGGCTAAATTTATAATGCAGTAAATTAAATTTAATATACAGATCTACAAAGTGCTTTCTATCAAAAATACAAATTGATAGAACAAAAATGAAAGAGATGCAAAAGTCAGTATCTGCCTTACATAAAGATCTAATGAAATCAGACACTCCACTAACGTACTCAAAGGAAAATCATAGAAATATCCTGAGTGTCCTGATTACAAGCTCTTCAAAAGAGGCTTATATTTTGGTTATCATGCATGAATCTGAATAAAGGTGCCTTGAATAAGCACAAATTGTCATGATTTCAGCCCTTCAGCTCTACCTTGACTGTGCTGATTACTCATTACCCTCACCTGCACTGTGCTTCTCCCTATTTAAACAGCTCCTTGTCAACAGGTCAGTGGGAGATCGTCTGTTGCCCCAGTCACAGCTTTCAAGCCTTGTTTCATGTTCTACAGAGTTTTCTGATCCGGCCTGTTTTTTTGACCACATATTTTTGCCTAGTACTTCTGCTGTAGGAAGAGTTCTGACCTCCTGTTGCTGAACCCTGCCTGTCTCTGACCCTGCCTTCAGTCTTCTGATTTCTGATTTTCATTGCCTGAGACTCCCGTGCATGACCCTGGATCGATTCAACGACTCAACCTCTGGTTGGTGGATTTTGTCCCTGTCGTCCGTTTGTCAACTGAGCCCCCAAGGCCTCCCACTGTCCATTCACCCTACCCTCCCCAGGCTCAATTCCCGACCCCTGAAAGCCTGTGGATCCCCCATTCCTGACCTACCAGTGTGACCACACCCTGTGGAGTCCCTTCTACTACATCATTTTTGTAATAAAACGTTTGGTGAACCGTACACTTGTTTTGGGTTCTGGCTTATTTTGATTTAACGTTACACAAATAAAACAAAGATTTCATGAATTGCAATTTGTGTTTCAAATAGTTAGGGTGTGCCCAGTTCTCAAGATGTGGTGTTCTGCACCATTTAGATCAGGGGCCTTAAACTCCAGTCCTCGAGGGCCACAGTCCTGCAGTTTTTAGATGTGTCACAGGTACAAAACACTGGAATGAAATGGCTTAATTACCTCCTGCTTGTGTAGATCAGTTCTCCCAGCCTGGCTAATGACCTAATATTTTCATGTGTGGTGCAGCAGAGGCACATCTAAAAGTTGCAGGACTGCGGCCCTTGAGGACTGGAGTTTGAGACCCCTGATTTAGATGCTTCTCTGGTATGAAATACTACTGATCTTTAAATTTCTGTCTGTCCTTATTGGTGAAGCAGTTATGAACCTTGAACATCATCTCCAATTGAAGACATGCTTTGAACTTTCTTCTTCTGTCTCTGCTCATTGGTCCTGCTCTGCATCCATGAAACCTTCAACTCCTCTGGGATTTGGGACCATAATTTAGATATTATTTAGTTGAGCTTCTGAGATGATAATCACCTGCTCTGTTGTAAACAAAAAAAAAAACAGCTTGTTACCATGACATAACTGTCAGGAGGTGAAAAAATTGAGGGCAAAAATCCCTCCAGCTCCAAAACCAAAGAGAATAATTAACATATGACTCTTCACAAAAAAATATGAACAAAGGTCCATGAAAATAACTAATCAGAACTAATTTAACAGAGCTACTCCACATGCTGCCACCATTGAACCTTTTTTAGTCTATTTCTCTGATTGCTTGATTTAAACCATTTTATATTTTCTACATTGCATACAATAGTAAGTGTAGTGCACAAAAACCTAAACAGATTTCATTTAATTGCAGACAATTTTGCAATCATGAATTCCTGAAAAGAAGACTACTCAGTGACTGCAACTGAAGAAACATCAGCTAATATTTAAGAAGCATTATTTTAAGCTTTGTCATAGAAACAGCTGTTGTGCTTCCACTTGGCATATTTACTTTACTCACTCCTACAGAAGCAGACTAAGAAACAGAAATGCCTTGCCAAACCGCTCATGCAGTCATGTCTTATAATCATTTTTCATCTCTCTGACAGAGAGCATAGTTCAAATTATTCAAGTTAAATATTCTCTGCAGGCCACAGTGTGTATGTAAATAGTTGACTCAGAAGTTTAAAGCGTGATAAGAGGTCTCGAATGTGAGGGTAATTCAGCAGTTCATGTTTATAAATTGGATGATGACATAATGGTGTAACACAATAGAGAAGGAGGTGCTGATTTTCACATATGGATCAGTGGATTTATGCACATGGATAAGATTTTAAGGACACATTTTAAGCTGCACTGTGACTCATTTCAATATAAGAACAGAAGGCAAATTGAATTATGTTTAAAGCCATTCTGCAACAAAGAGAAATAAACCATGCGGTGAGTGGTACAGTGATTCAGAATGGCTGCAGGACAAACAGATGGCTTCCTTCCCAAAAGGTTGTCCTTTTTTCATATTTACTATAAAAAAACCTTCATATTTCTAACAGTGAAAAGGGTGTGCAAAAAGATTTCATACTGTGTGTCTGTTGGGAATTCGGACAGAGAAAAGGGAAAACTACCGCTACACTCAGTCAGTGAGTAATAGTGTAGTTGTGTCCAGTCAGGTCCCCTGAGCTCCTGTCGTTGAACTTCTGCTAAGAAGAAAGGAGAATAAGCTTCCTACATGTTTCTTGTTTTAGTACTTACCAATGTCATCCTGCACATGGACATACATGTGTGTTACCTTCGTCAATCACTCATGTATTCCCTTTAAGGAGATGACCTATAAATAAACAAATAATAAACATTAATGGTGGAAGACATAACGAACAACAAAAATAATTAAAATGTTATCAATGCATGGAAATTGTGCAAATCTTATTTAACACTAGAACTACCAAAGATTCCCAAAATGGAAATCTTCGTCCAGGTACCAGAGAGGGGCCAGTTTGGCCCTGTCCCTAGAGCTACCAAAGAGGGGCCAGTTTGGCCCTCCAAGAGAGGGTGTGAAGAGGCGCCTTTGTTATGTAAATAAGGCCATTACTATCCTGTTCCAAGGACAATCAGCGTGAAAGTTGATGTAGTGAGTTTGGCTCTCCTCCCCCCTGCTCACCAAATGCAGTATATTTCAAGTCCCATTCATAGTTCATCCTTTGTTTACGGCTTTTTTTTTTTGCAAACTTTACAACAAAATTAAATGTCTTTTCTTAGTGGTTAAATTATCAGTTTTATTAGTGTATCATTCAAATAAAGTTACATTTTTACAAACAGCTCTGGAAAAAATTAAGAGACCACTACACTGAACCCCATTGAAAACCTTATGGCTATTCCACCAAATATTGATCTCTGAACTCTTCCTGAGTTAAAACATTGGTATTGTTGTTTCTAAATGAATAGGAACTTGATTTCTTTGCATTATTTGCGGTCTGAAAGCACTGCATCTTTTTCATTATTTTGACCATTTCTCATTTTCTGCAAATGAATACAAAATTTTTGCTTGGGATTTTGGAGACATGTTGTCAGTAGTTCATATTATAAAAGAAAAATGTTAATTTTACCCACACATATATCTATATAAAGTAAAATCAGAGAAACTGATAATTTTAAGTGGTCTCTTAATTTTTTTCCTAAGTTGTATATTATTACTGGTTGAGATAGGGAGATAATTTGCCAGTCCACTGAAAATAATTAAGCATTTTTGAATAAACCTTCAACATGACTGCAAACATATAACCTTTTTTTATTTAAGAAATCTCTGCTTTAGAGAAACCAATGACCAAAAGCCAAACAAACTCAAGCCTTTTGTCACTTCATAGCTCTTGTACTGTCTAAAGCAAAGTATGGTCTTATTCTTAGAAGAAGGCAGTTTACGTCATCACATGCTCTAAATATGCAAGTGAGGCTATTGCCAGGATACAGAACACATAAAAACGGAAAATCATGTAGTTTTTAAGACATATACATAATTTGGAAAAAGCCTGCCTTCGGTGCACTTTCCCTATCACTAGCTGCAAAAAAACATGTCAGTCCTGACAAGCCTAAACAGGATTAGGAGGGTGCACAGATTAGATGATCTTTTCAATTTAATTTTATTCACAGTATTATTTCATTTTAAAAAATATGCCATGCCTCAAAATAGCATGAATACCAACTGAATTTTTCCACATAATGTCATATTGTAGTTGCTTAAGTATTTATTATCTGGATTTTGTGATGGACAAACACAAAGTAGTGTGACATTTTAACTAAAAGGAAGACAGTAGCTGGTATCAAAAAATTTAAAATCTGAAAATTGTGAAAATTATTCCCAACCTTTTTTATTCTAATTGAAATCTAGTGCAATAAACTATAAGATGAATAAATATAGGGTTCATTGGGACCCTATATGGAAGTCTTAATCTTCCATAAAGACTTCAGAAGTTTGCTTGACAAAATGACAATCTTTCTATATCTTAAAGTTTGGAACATATCAACTGAAACAAAGCTGGACAAAAAGGTAAATATGCAAAATATACATGAATGCCACATTTTTCAGACAACACATGGTTGTTGTGAAACAGCAACCATGTGTCATTCTGTTTTCTGTTTTGTTTGTACATATTAAATTAAATTGTTTCTGGTTATATTGCAACAAGAGTCTAAAAGTCCAAGTAGTCCAATAACTGTTTAAGCACCCAATAAAATTAATTTGTAAAAGGAGGTCATAGAAAAACTCCAGTTGACGAGAAGGGGGTCAGTTCTTCATTAGTTTGTCTTCAAAGAAATATTTGCTCACAGCACAATATGCCAGCAGAATGAACACTGGCAGTGCACCGTTTATTGTCAAATTCAGTTAGATTCTTCCTGAAAGCCAGACACTCAGATGAGAGAGACTTAATTTGAATAATTTATTGGAATGTATTTGGAGGGCTGAGTGAATGTAAACAATCAGAAACTACAGCAGGTGCTTCAAAGACTTCCCAGGTCTAGAATACATTTAGTGTATTAGGGAAAATCAACAATCCCATCTTGTTAGAGTAGAAGTACAATGCACTGAGAAAACATGTGTCTAAAAGAAAATAACACAGAAAATGTGGTACACTGAAATGAATCTTAATGCAAACATACACATATGCTTGTACTTCACTGGGAAGATCAATATAAAGTGACACAAAATTGTAAAGTATTGAAATTTTAGTTTGACTGGTCCATAGATTTTGAAATAAAAACTGGGAATTTGTTCTGTGCATTTGTATTCAGGTCTCCTCAATTAATAATTTGAGGAACTATCCTTTTACTATAGTCATTGCTGCAAATCATTTACTGTATGCCTCTAATCAACCTTTGGCATCTAGAAACTGAAATTTTTTGTTTATTCTTTGGGAAATTGTTTAGGCCACATCTAATGGAAAGCATCTGTGAACAGAATTTTGATTGAGCAATTGTAAAGCATAACATGATCACGCTGTTTAAAAGGAACCTCACAGCATGTTGATGCCATCATTTTTTTAATTTTTTTTTTATAGTGCTGGCTTTTACCTATCACCAGAGTAACAGGTCCAAATGTTTCAGATTTTCATTTATGCAAAAATGTTTAATCAATTATTTTCCTTACACTGATATTGCTCGATGTTGTTGTGCTGTATTACTTAAAATGAAATATCTTCAGGTCGGTGATGAAATCTGAAAATTCTGAAGGAGTATGAATATTTTATAAAGAACTGTAAACCTAAACTTGGATTATTAACTTAAATGCAACCGAATACTAATCTGTTGGGGTTGAACATAAGCACTGAAAATCCTGATTTGATTGACAGGATGCTGCTCACTAGGTTGTATTTGTAGGCGGGAAAATCCTGGGTGTGACTCTCTACATTGTTGTAGTGGGTGCACTAACAGGAGTAGCTGACTAAGCTTGTGTGTGAGGGTGCGTTTCTCTTTTGTGTCCCCTCAGGTGCCATCCCTCCTTCCAGCTGGAGTGGGGTCTTGTGTTCACTTGTCTCATCTCATTAATCAGAGGTGGGAGCTCTAAAACAGAGGAGCTGCAACCTGTGCCAGCTGGCCATTCGACAGCATTAATGTTGGACATTAGAGGTTAGGAATGGTGTGCAAATAGACTTTATCTACATATTTTCTCCTGTTAAGAATTACTGCTGTAATTCTCCGCTCCATTGGTCAATTATTGCAGAAAAAGAGAGTTTTTATCACTTCGATTTAATGGAGTTTCTATTGTAGATCACAAATCCTGTTGCATGGTGACAGAAAGCAAAAGTAAGAAACACAACAGCAGCTGTGGTAAAACATAGTCTGTTTTTTAAGCTTTACAGTCTTATTATTCATGTGAAATTATTATTTTTCATAGGATGAAAAGAGAGTGACACAGAACAACTGGTTACAAAGTTTATGTTCCTGACATTTGAACCTTTCTTTAATTGCAGATTTAAAGATTTTGCAATTAAATCCATCTAAACACCTTTTTGTGTTTAGATGGATTATGTTATTAATGTTATTTCGAGGGACAACAAAGAATCTAATTAAATTTGATAGAAGGATGGATGGAGCAAACTAAGCAATCCTGAAAGACCACCTGTTAGGAGCTCTCCTTATATCCAACTTCATCAAAAATGCATTGAAGTTCACAACAAAACAAAATACAAAAAAGATCAAGGGATGAGAAAACAGGTGGAACTATAAAAAAATGTTCTTACTGAATATCTGTCCGAAATTACACAAAGCTTTTATTTTACAAAAATGGTAATGCCATATACTGTAGTTTGTTTCAAACCACTTCTTTTTGCACAGTAAGTAAATTCTGACACGTTGTTGCGAGGAAGTTGAGGAGAAAGAAATCATAGATAAAGATAAACTCAAACTGTAGGTTGGGTGGAAGATTTTAATTTGGGTGGCTGCAGTTGAGAAAATATCTTGGTATATCTTTGTCATAGCTTTTGAACTTTTGAACTCATATATAGCACATAATATGCTATATAAAAACTTTTTTATGATTAAAAAGTCCAAGATGACTACAAATAACTTGAAAGCTGACACAAAGCTATTAAAATATGAATATGCACAAAAGTGTTCTGACATTACAGACTTTTTCAGCACATATCTTATACACCTCCACATACATGGGATGAATAGAAGGAATGTGAGCAACATTTATAAAAGAAGGATAATCATGCAAAGCTGCCAACTACCATAATAATGAAGATGACAGGTGACTTTCAGTTGGCTTTTTTCCCCCTTTTTACAGTATCAAACTACTAAATGTTGCAGACACTGGATTGAATAGTAGCACTGAAAAATAGACAGCTTTAATAGCAGATCTGTCACGGAACGACAGAATCCCCATTTGCTGAATCAGTTCTGTGTCGTGTAAAGTCCAATCCAATAACTCACTGCTGTTGACATATTTAGCAAAGTGTTTTAGCTCAAATTAATCATGACCTGGAACAAGGTCATATTTACTGACATTGTAACAAGCTACCTGATAATTCTTTTTTTTTTTAATAATGTACCAAGTTTAAATGCCATGACAGTTACATGTTAACAAGAAAATCTACCTGAAAGCCACGATGCGTTGGCTAAGGACTCTGGGTCGTACAGTTTTAGTTGTTTGTGGGATTTATCAGAGTCTGTTGTTCATATTATCCAAATGATTGTTGATATAAGCAGCTTAGCGTCTTTTCACTCAGAAAAGATCAGCATAGGGCATGACCCATGTAGGATGGGTATTTGCAAAATAATCAAAACTGTCTAAAACATTGGTTGACTTTAAGGAAAATATAACAGCTGGTGTAAATATTCCATGAAAAGCCTGAGCTGTGGATTTATATATTTTTGAAGTGTTTTACTAAGAACTCCTACTGGGAATTGATTATCTGAACTGCGTTATAAAGCACCTTCTAGCACATCCCCTGTAGCCGCTCTTTGAAATGGCTTCACAGGAGTTATGGTGGTCAATGCAAATTAATGTAGCAGTGATTCATGAGAATGCTTCCCTTTGGTGCCCCCTGTGTCATTTTATGGCCATTATAAAGCATAGTCTCCATCCACCTCAGTACATGTTTTATGCAACAAAACCAGATGTGAAGTAGGGCAATACAAATGAGAGCACAAGGGGAAAAAAGGCAGTAAAAAACGCCAAAACGTCTCAGATTGAGCCACCAATCTTGACTGAGTTCCCATTTTGTGTTCACATGACAGCTCTGCCACCTGATCCCCATGTTACACATCAATAGAGTGCTGTGAAAAGTAGTTGGCCTCATTTTTTGGTCACACTAAAATGTTTCAAACAATTAAGCAAAGATAACTTGAAAAAACACTTTTTTCATCGCTGTGGTGGAGTTTTGACCCATTTTTCTTTCAGGACTTTCAAGCAAGAACAACCTGTATAAGGTTATACGTCATATCAAAGAATTTAAATTTAATTGGTGTAGAATACATCCCTCCAAAATAAGAATGACTTACTGGTTTGCTTTGGATCATTTTCTGGGTGTCCCAGTAGAATTTTCTGCTAAGGTTTTTCAAATTTCGCCCATTGACAAGTTCCTGAATCTTCACAAAGATCTAAAATCATTACTCTCAAGTCTTTTTGGGAAATATGATTTGTGCCTTTGTGAGTTTTTTTTTCTCTCTGCAGTAGTTTTGGCCTTGGATACCATTTTAGTGTCTTTCTTATTGATGAATCATGAACACTGGTATTAACTGTGCTATTTGATCTCTGCAGTGCTTTTTACACTGTTTTAGGTTCTTTGATGACTGGGATGAGACATCTATGCCACCACTTGACTACTGTTACTCCATTTGTTAACCCTAAGCTCTCATTTGTAGCTTAGGGTTATTCATTGGAGTCCCACAGCCTTACAAATGGCTTTGAGTCTTTCTCGTCTGATGGAAGTCAATGACCTTGTTTCTCATATGTTCTAGGATTACTTTAAATCCAGGCATGATGTATAGACTTTCATTTTATTTTTTATAGGTTGTTTCATGGTGCTAGTAGCCTTTATTTAACAATAGCTTGACAGGAACAAGAGAAGAAGAAAGGGAAGATGTGCAGCAAAAGGCACAGGGCACTTGCTCTACTACTGAGCAACGTGATCCCAAATTGTGTTGATTGTTTTAGATTTTAACTTAATATCAGACAGGTTCTGTTTAGGTGGTTTCTTTATTTTACATTTCTGGGAGTAATCATTCAACTTTCAAAAATGTGGTTAATCATAGCCAAGTAAAGATCCTACATGATAACTAATTTTCTTAAAGCTGCAGTGGGTGACATTTATAAAAATGTGTTTTGTTTTTACATATTTGTCACTATGTCTTGACAGTGTAATATGAGACAGATGATTTATTGTAAATATCAGACCACCTTTGCTTCCTCTGTGTAGTCCTACTGCCATCTGCAGAAACACACCGCTCCCAGTCAGAAGCAACCAATCAGAGCCAGGATGAGAGTCTTGGCGCTGTCAATCTTCCTTGTGTATGCGCTACATCTCCTCCCCATCAGTGGAGCTTGCAGTGAATGCTCAAATTAGAAAGCATGGACACTGAAGACACTGGATAAATAATTTTCCTGTATTCTTAGATTGTTTTTTGTCGGTTTGCTGCAGCTCTGCTAATGACAATCTTGAGCTCTTACACCGTGTGGTATGGAGGGTGTGAGCAGCATCTACACAAGCATGATTGCTAGTGTATGAGGGGCCGTTTAGGACTAAATTTACGTTTTGTCTCTCACACACTACCAAAAAGTCTCGCATACTCCAAAAAAGTAGCCACGCACACTCCAAAAAATTACGTTTTGTATCTCACACACTACCAAAAAGTCTCGCATACTCCAAAAAAGTAGCCACGCACACTCCAAAAAATTACGTTTTGTCTCTCACACACTACCAAAAACTCTCGCATACTCCAAAAAAAATAGCCTCGCACACTCCAAAAAATTACGTTTTGTCTCTCACACACTACCAAAAACTCTCGCATACTCAAAAAAATTACATTTTGTCTCTCACACACTACCAAAAACTCACGCATACTCAAAAAAATAGCCACGCACACTCAAAAATTACTCACGCACATTCAAAAAATACTCAAATTGCGTATACACACACTACTAAAATGTCACACACACACACACACACACAAACGTTAACTTTC
Organism: Xiphophorus maculatus; assembly: GCF_002775205.1. Lineage (NCBI taxonomy): Eukaryota > Metazoa > Chordata > Actinopteri > Cyprinodontiformes > Poeciliidae > Xiphophorus > Xiphophorus maculatus. The sequence goes on along the minus strand of NC_036465.1, from coordinate 10,851,633 downwards.
TTGCTCACATACACTACTATCAGCTCGCTCACATACACTGTACTAACAGCTCGCACATTCACAAACGTTAACTTTCTCGCTCACATACACAACTACCAGCTCGCTCATATACACTACTACCAGCTCGCGCACATACACACAAACGTTAACTTTCTCGCTCACATACACTGCTAACAGCTCGCACACACACAGACGTTTATCTCTCACATACACAAGACTAAAGTTGAACACACACACAGTACTAAGACTCATTTTATGTATGTGTGAGAGCGAGACTTTTTATGAATGTGTGAGAGTCAGACTCTTTTTGAATGTGTGAGAGCGAAACTCTTTTTGAATGTGTGAGAGTTGTCACGGAAGAGGCGGGGCATAATTTTTGGATCAAACTGCGCATGCGTAGATCCTAAACTATAAGTTTCGATTGTTGACTCACTGTATGTTCTATTACTTAGTATATTTGTGCTTTTAAATATATATAGAACGTTTAACTTTCTTGTAGATTAAATGTGCTATAGAAATAAATGAATCTGATTGATTGATTAAAAAGAGCAAAATTGCTGTAGTGCAATCTGTCCACTGGGTGCCAGTATTACAGGAATTATTAACCGGTGCCAACTAGTGCCGAAGAAGAAAGAGTTTGCTATACCGAACATGGCTAACTCTAATTCGAAACGAGAGAGAATTGGTCAGGCAGCTGCCATTTTAAACACCGCTCCGGAACGGAACAGAGATGAGAGTTCTGAATCTACTGTAGCACTGCGGGCAGTCGTTGAATCGTTTAATGCGCCTGTCAAAGTGCTGGTTGCCTCCGGAGAAGATAGAATGGTGTTTAAAATGGCAGCTGCCTGACCAATTCTCTCTCGTTTCGAATTAGAGTTAGCCATGTTCGGTATAGCAAACTCTTTCTTCTTCGGCACTAGTTGGCGCCGGTTAATAATTCCTGTAATACTGGCACCCAGTGGACAGATTGTACTACAGCAATTTTGCCTGTTTTTAATCAATCAATCAGATTCATTTATTTCTATAGCACATTTAATCTACAAGAAAGTTAAACGTTCTATATATATTTAAAAGCACAAATATACTAAGTAATAGAACATACAGTGAGTCAACAATCGAAACTTATAGTTTAGGATCTACGCATGCGCAGTTTGATCCAAAAATTATGCCCCGCCTCTTCCGTGACAACTCTCACACATTCAAAAAGAGTTTCGCTCTCACACATTCAAAAAGAGTTTCGCTCTCACACATTCATAAAAAGTCTCGCTCTCACACATACATAAAACGAGTCTTAGTACTGTGTGTGTGTTCAACTTTAGTCTTGTGTATGTGAGAGATAAACGTCTGTGTGTGTGCGAGCTGTTAGCAGTGTATGTGAGCGAGAAAATTAACGTTTGTGTGTATGTGCGCGAGCTGGTAGTTGTGTATGTGCGCGAGAAAGTTAACGTTTGTGAATGTGCGAGCTGTTAGTACAGTGTATGTGAGCGAGCTGATAGTAGTGTATGTGAGCGAGAAAGTTAACGTTTGTGTGTGTGTGTGTGACATTTTAGTAGTGTGTGTATACGCAATTTGAGTATTTTTTGAATGTGCGTGAGTAATTTTTGAGTGTGCGTGGCTATTTTTTTGAGTATGCGTGAGTTTTTGGTAGTGTGTGAGAGACAAAACGTAATTTTTTGGAGTGTGCGTGGCTACTTTTTTGGAGTATGCGAGACTTTTTGGTAGTGTGTGAGAGACAAAACGTAAATTTTGTCCTAAACGGCCCCTCATACTAGTGCCCTCCTCCTGGCTCTGATTGGTTGCTTCTGACACAGAGCGTTGTGTTTGTGCAGATGGCAGTGAAACCACAAAGAGGAGGCAGATTATCTGTTTCATTCTACACTGTCAGGACACTGTGACAATCTTAACAACTATGTAAAATATATATTTTTAAAAGTTTTCTACTGCAGATCTTAAAAACTTTAATCATCTACAGTGTGAATTTATTTCGCTCTGATATAAAAATTTGTTGAGAAACTGAAGAAACCAGCTAAAGAGGAAATACCTTTTCACAGCACTGTAACAGAAACCATGTCTGTAATTCAAACCTTGTGCATAAATGATTCTGTATTTTTAAAATGCTTTGGAAAAAATGCTACAACTCTGACACAATAAAAGACTGCAAGGCATGAACAGATTAGCTAACAGTAGGAGAAAAACACAATTTAAACTAAATGAAATGAAGAAGTTGGGAGCCAGATGATTCATTGCATATGCTAATGAAACAGATTTCCTCCCTACAACAGCTTGACTATTTATTTTCATGTATTTAAAGTGGTCAAAATGAAAAGGAACGAACAAGCAAAAGACGTCTGCCAACACACATGGCAACGAGTGTGAGAAAAAGAGAAAATCCTTCATATGTCTAAACTGGTAAATTCTGTTTGTTCATAATGTGACTGAGAGAGAGAATCCAGCATCTTGTTGTTTCAGCTCCTCAGAGAAAGTCACAGTACATTGACCTGGTTTTCACTGAAACTGTTCATTTGTGTAACCGCAATAGGGAAACGAAGCACTTTGGGCCCTTCAGGCTTTCATGAGCAAAGAATAGGAAAGCAGCGGTTGGCATCAAGCTCTCTCTTCTTTATTTTGGTTTCACACAGCAGCAAAAAAGCAGGATAATTATTAGTGACAAAAAGCCATCTAAATAAGGAAATGGCACAGAGCTCTGTCAGGTTTTACTCGCCTTCAAGACTCTTCTCCTCTCCAACCGCACTTCTTCTCTTGATAAGCCAGTCAAATAAAGCCAACGCCAAAGGCAGCTCAGTGCAAGCTCCTCTGACTTACATCAACATAACATATTTAAACTGAGTGGGAAAAAGGCAAATGTCTTGCCAATTAAACAAAGGACTGATGAGACAATGCTGCTAGGCACAGGCCTGCAACAGTGCATAAAAGCCAATAAAGTGTCTTGCTCCATATTTATACCAGATGTACTGTTCAGATCCTAAGAAATGAGAAAAAGGATTTTCACTGTAAAGTTTCCAGTTTATTTGAAAGCAAGCCGACTTATTGGCAGTGAAATGTATGTGCTTTGTCTCTCCAACAGCTGAAGACATTTTTAGGCAATAGATTGGAAACTGAAGAAAGGAAGACTTTTTCACAGATACTGTGTACATCATTACCTATCACTGGATTCTCCTAATTAAAATCAAATGTAATTCCTACTACATTATGTAGATATTTTGAAAATAAGCTGTCTGCAAATCTAAGCAATTATTTAGCATTTTTTAGAATTGACCAGATGCACCCGAATAGAAAATAAGCTTAAGGTTGATTTAACATATATCTGATTCTCTTATTTTCTAGCCAACTTTCTACTAAGTTTTGTATTGCTTAGGCCTAAGTTTCAACACAACTGTGTTTGCTTTAGGGATCATTTGAATGAAGAAATAACAAAGATTAGTCGAGAAAACATCACCGTTCCAAAATTATCTTGTATAACCCCTAAATCCTCAAAACAATGTTGTAACACCATAAGTAGTGTTAGTAACTGTGCAGTTTTGCATTTCACTTAAACTTCCTTTTCATCACAATAGAAGAGCATCCACTGTACTAAAGATAAAGTGGATGCTTACATCCATCTCTCTTAATTTCTCTGGTTGAGGAAATTTCTGCCTCTTGACCTGAACTGAGTCAATTTACCATCTTCTGTTTGAGATTCTTGTCCTCAAATGGAGGAGTTGAGTTTTATAATAGCAGCTTGATTCTCCAATAAACCCTGAAGGCTGTGGATTGAAGATACCAACAGAACCACATCAACTTCAAGAAGGAAAGATGGCACTCAGCCACTCTCTCTGAGGGCCAGTGTCCTGCAACCTTTTGATGCCTCAACACACCAGAATCAAATAATCAGGTCATGGACTCTGGAGAACTTGACCTCTCACTTAGGAGGTAATTCAGCCATTTTATTCAGGTCTGTGGAACAAGGGACTCATCTAAAAGTTGCACGATACTGGCCTTTGAGGACTGGAATTAAATACCCCTGGCCTATGTGCTTGGGTATTTTTTGACAGGGGCAGTTAATCTGCGAGGGTAAATTTGAACAAAGTCCTCTTCAGGAAGAAATCTAAATTTAGCATCTCTCTTACCTCCACACTGGTCTATTTCCCTTTTGGAAATGATGAACGCATTATGGAAACAAACTTGTTACCTGTCATGAATTTACAAATATCTTTATGACACAGACTGAAATAAGACATAATTTCTGAGGGGACTTTTGCTGGTTTTGCTTTGAATGTGTTTATACTGCATGAAGGATCAAGATTAAATTCAATTAGATTGAATTCAAGATTAGATTCAAATCTACTCTTTATTATCCTCTTTTTCAAGTCCCTTTTCTCTAAAATGCAAATCAAACAAGCCAATAATAGGAATTAACATCTCATTATACCTCTGTGACACAGTTAATCCAAGTGGACAATGGTTCTGTCATGATACTGCTGCCCCTGGCCCTTAGTTTGTGATCGTTATTCCTCTCTAGAGCCCTGCATTTGTCTACAAGAAACTCCTGACTGATGCCGCAGCCCCAACTGTCTGATAACCATGGTGATGGCCTGCCCTTGCTCACATCCTCATTAGGAAAGTACAGGACAAGGAGTAAGTTGGGTAAACAAGCTCAATCCATTCCATTAATGGCTGTGGGCTCTCCTGTCACAGCACTGTTAATTATCTGGTCTTACACACAGATTAGACAAGGAAGAAAACACCAAGCAGTGTGTGCCAGCATCTGCTGCTTGGAGGTTTGCTCACTTTTTAATTAGATGTACATTCCGTCATCAGGCCGACACTCGAATAAGATTTTTCATTCTCATCTGAAACATATCAAGCTCTGACACTGTGAAACATTTACTTTAACCAACATAAAGCAAATATTGTGTTGATCAAAACCCAAATTGGACTCCCAGAGGTGAGGCTGTTACAAAGCCACAAGGAGGGCAAGAGCAAAGTTATAAATTAAAACTCCTCACAGCTATGATCCTAGAAGAGACACAGTATGTCAGGTAGGTCACAAACTCAAGAAACTTTAACTGAACATAGTGTCAAAATAAAACTGTGAGATTTAATACACATTTCTCTGAGTGGAGGCACTAACAGAGACACACTGTTAGCACGCTGTTCAGTTTGACTCTTTTCCTGTTTTTCTTTGCTTCACAGTCCACATTTGACCGGACCACCAAGGCAGCCTCATCAAAGAAGTACTTGAAAATTGCAATATTTGATGGAGATATGCCATGTGTATAAATTACCCGCCCACAACCACCAACCACAAATCGTCGTCTTCCACATCCATGTGAACAGATGAATATTCCTTTTTTGAACAGTTTTCCACAAAAAAAACCAAATGAAAAACCTTACTCACTGACATTTGCTTTTCCAGGTATTTTTTTCTGTAATTCAAAAGGCTACCAACCGGCAGGCGCAACTCAACACCCCATTTGTTGAAATATTAATGAAAGCCATCATGGAATGCAAATGTTTACTTTATTTAATAGAGCATGGCACACGGCAAGCTGATCATGCCTTGCAAAAGATTTAGCTTTAATAACTAGCAATAGTTGTTACTTCGCTTTGAGGAACTATTGGTCCACTCCTCTTTCTTGAATTGTTTTATTTCAATCATATTAGAGAAATTTTGCTATAGCTTGTTAAAGGTCATTTCATATAAATCTCCATTGCATTTAGGTTCAGAATTTGACAAAGCCACTTTAAAGCCTTCATTTATTCAGATGTGGGTTTGCTGAAGTGCTTCAGACCTTTGTCCTGCTCTTAACCCAAGTATACTTGAGCTTAAGGTCACAGATGACCTGACATTTATCTGTAGGATTTTTTTGGAAGAGAGCAGAATTTCTAATTCAGTCAATTGTGGTAAGAAGTCCAGGTCAGTGCAATACCATCACACTGTCTCCATCCTGAGCTATTTCTGTAGGTATGCTGCCATAGGTTTAGGCTGCTGTGGGACAAAATGACCACTTCCTCTCACTCAATTACATTCTCCTCTTTCTCGCCTATTTTTCTCCTCCTTCTCACTTTTTACATCATGTTCTCTCTGTTATTTCCTCTTCATTCAATCTGGATTTGCTGATGGCCACTGCTGCTAACAACTTAATGTTCTCCTTCTGTAGATGATGCACTTGGCCTTCTTTTTCAGGGTTTGACTCTGTCTCTCTCCTAAACAAACACATTGGCTGAGATTTTGCTGCCATCATTGGACTTAAAAACAGGCTCAGAGCTCATCAATTTAGCATAGTTTCTCTCTTAGGTGAAGCCACTGAATGTGCTACTACTGTCACTAACTTCTTACTTACCTATAACATAGAAAGTACTAATGAATCTGTCTTTTTTGTGTCTCTATTCTGTCTTCCCAGCACCCACCCAGTTGTGGGAGATAGCCGCTCACAGTGAGCCAGGTTCTGCTGGAGGTTTCTTCCTGTTGTGGCAGAAGGGTGGTGTTATTTGGGGATGGGGAAGATATTAGACATAAAACCAAATGGTACCAAATGTTGTTGTTTCAATTCAGCAATGTGGTCTGTAAAACTTTATTTTCAAGCCAGGCTAGGTATTGCAGGGGTGAGCAGTGTGGTAAAATAAAATGGAAGATAGAAAGTTTGACAATAAATCTATTACAATGAAAATATAAAAGATGTCATAAAATGTCTCACCACTTGTCAGCATTGATTCATCATTTGTATTGGAATGTATTGAATTTAAATTATTCTTTTTTGTAAAGTACCTTGAAATTATGTTTTTATTGGTTCCATAAAACTGAACTGAAACAGACTGGACTACCAATATGCTGTTCTTTACCTGAAATGCTATGTTTTTTTTTTTACTAAACATGATACAAGATAAACGCCTAGCTAAAGTGAGACATCCGCTTGTGTTCTTTTTAATAATAATATTAATTATTCTTTTGTGTATTTACCTTAATCAAGCAGTACAATATCCCTTGTGGTGCAGACATCTATGAGATTGTTTTTTATTTTCTTGTTATGAAAACAGTGGAACTATTTTATTTTTACTGGACACTTTACAAACAACAAAACTCCATTATTTTTGCCAAAGTATGTGCTTCATTTGAGGGAGGAAAGAAAAACCAAAATATACTTACAGCAGAAATTCTAGTTTGATACAAAGAAACATGGAAAACATTGGAAATGCTGGTTAAACTATAAACATGCTGGTCTGGAGTCAGAGATGACAAAAACAGCACAAAATACCAAACAGAGATTTAAGAAGTTAATCATATGCAACAGTGACATTTAAATGCATGGAAAGTGAAACAAAGTAGAGCACAGGAGAGGTGCTACAAGCAACATGGGAGGTCGCGCAGTAGCCTGAACCGATGGCAGCATAACTGATGGCTGAGAGGTAGCGTCTCATTATGCTAACTTATGCTTTCTTAAATCCTTTCCACTTCCAAAACCTGGAAATATCTCCCCTTTGTCTTCCCTGGGGGCATTCTAATCACTTAAAAGAACATTGGGAAGACAAAAATACACAAAACCACTGAGAAAGATGAGGGGAAAAAACAAAGGTGTCTCCAATATTGAAATCTTTAATCCTGCACCTTTACACATTTTGCCATCACTAAAGATACAAAGGAGGATGTCTCGCTCTTCACCACGTCTGCCTTTGTTCTCCCCATTGCTTGTTTCTTTTGTGTCCAAACTGGCTCCAAAACAGTCAGCAGAAATATAAAAATGAGAGAAATGCCTTGACTGCATGACGGCAAAGGGTCGCGGCTCGCCTTCAGGCATATTGCCACAGCATTAAAGCACAGACAGTTTCCTATGTGTTGGTATGAGGGTGTCATCACACTGAGGCTGTGAAAAGCTCTTCATAGTCATCTTTCTTTGGGCACCAAAAAAAAAAGTAATATGAGTGGTACTCCTCATATTCCATCAAGCACTGTCAGACATTCTGTGAAATCTCAGCATTTTTAATAAGCAACACAGCAAATCCATCAGCAAGTTCTTTATTTCTGATGCCTATAATCAATGTAAGTTGTACTATTTTTTAAAACATAAGTGCTCCTTTCGACCTAAAGTAGGGGAGATAAAAGCACACATAAATTGTGACTAGCAATACATTTAGCAATAAATCTGTTGCTAGATGTCCATCTATAGTATATTCTTTAATAAAATTAGCATTTTCTACTTAATATAGAATAAATAATCCATCCATCCATTGTCCACACCCACTTATCTTTACAGACTTGCAGGGGGTCCAAAGCCTCCCTGCAAGCCTGTAAAGTGTAAAATACTAAACATTTCCACAGAAACCAGAAATGTATAATAATTTCTATAACTGTAAAAACATTCAGACAGCAAAAGGGTAAAAACCTTGATATCACAGAATGCCAAAGTCCAGTCCATGCCGATATATGGAGGAAATGTTTGTACAGAACCTTAAATCTGCCATGCATAAAGAAATCGTAAAGACAGACTTTTGCAGGAGATGTTTTCCAGTTGAAATGAGAGATGTTTCTCTAATGAGGGCTTTGATGTAAAGGTTAAAGACGCTGTTGAAAGATGAAGCTGAACTGAAACAATCTGCTGCTTTAAATATTTTATTGATTGAGCAGATGTGGTAAAGCAGTGACTTATTTTTCAACTCATCTGATTAGGATTTTAACATATATTAAGTCAATAATCAACTAAATGTGTGATTCAAAAGCTTTGAATTTTAAATTAAGGTGCAGAATTACTTCTGGCAAGGATACAAAAATAGCGATCATAGGATTTAAGTTCATTCTTAATGCTCTTGTGGTATGAAACTGATGAATAAAAATGAGCATGCAGAGATAAGTATGGATGAGGAGACTATGTTTGACTCTGTTTATGAAAGCAAACCGATTTTGCTTGGAGTGCAAATCCCTCTGGAAGCAACAATGTATCTGCTCTTTGTGTCTTGGCCTTCATCCAGTCAAACAATCCTATGCAAACTTAGAATGACATCACCCGCATCCAAATATGCCATCAGTAACAGCAGATTTCATTCATGACCCTCATCAGTAACAAAACTCCTACACTCATATTCAGTTTCGTCTTTAATAAATCACCCCGACTACTCCCACATACTGCTGTGGCCTTCAGAGTGGGGATTTATCACTCAACTGTTGACCAAATCTGGCAGAGTCAAGCTTGGCTGGCAACAACGGCAGAGGTTATGTACATACTGTTGATTTATTGGCATGATATACTGGACATAGCAAAATAAAATATGCTCCAGAGGATATAAGCCATTAGTCTTGCAGCTGTCACAAACCAATCTTCAGTGCAAGGACAAGCAGAAATTGAAGAAGCAAAAGCCACAGAAGCAAGTTGACCAAGTAAGCAAAAACTGTGGCCTTAATGTCTTGCAGCTCTGAAGCAAACAAGCTTCTAGGAAAGGAACAGTAAATTTTCACTGAATTCATCTTCAGTTTAAACTCAAAGATTCTGAAAGATAATTCTTAATAAAAAAAAAGGGTCAGACTGACATTCAAGCACCAAAGGCTTGATAGCTTTCTTATCTCCAGCAGCAATAATCTCACTGTAATCTAACACTTTAATAAGATGTTTCATTTGTCCATTAGGATTGAAATAGAAGTCTGCTATGGAGATAGAATCTGCTGGAAGGCTTACCACAGCATGTTCCTCTGGACCTCCGAGTGCAGACAAACACATGAGAACCAGTCTGAAGGGAGAAACTGAACAGATTTCATCCAGCATATGGAATCTCAGTGGGGGCTTGATAAAGCAGGCCTCTGGTGTTGCCCTCTGCACCCGGAGAAAACAATTAATCCTTCTTCCTCCCTGCTTCAGTGGCTCGTGTTTGACCCACTGACAACGGCAACAGTGCAGTCAGACAAAGGAATTGGAGAGAAAACGTGAAAAGATTCAGCTGGACTCTACCTGTCTCGTCCCAGCATTTTCTGCTCCTCTGACCCAGGAGAGCCGGCGCGAGTGTTTCTCTGACAGCGAGAACACACTGCTCATCCTGCAGTAATACAGAGGACAAGACAGAGATGGAGTGAGAAAAGGGATATCTCATACTGCGCCATGCCACACAATCTGACCTTTCCATTCAGCTTAGATGGCCCTGCAGTTTATGATGTACAAGAAGTCTCAGGGTGACATTGATTTAATGCGGTCCAAACTCACTCACTTTCAGTGGCGCCTGTTGCTTGCTGCGAGATGCAAATGAAAGATGAAGTTTTGCTGCTTGTTTTGCAATTTCAACAAAACAGATTAATCAGTGTTAATGTAGCTTTTAGTGGCCTTTGACAAAGGGGTATTTGTTCAAAAGCCAAAACACTTAGCCCGGTATTCGCTTCAGACAGAAAGTCAAAGGTTTAGCTGCCTTCAGGGGGACATATCATCCTATTCAATGATGCGGGGCTTATGGTTCTTCGGGGCTGAGTGGAATCACAGTGACTCATTGCTCACAAGTGCATTTTCTTCAGTAAAACCCCACAAAAGGCAAAAGAAATGATGCTCCCCTGCTGCTTTCTCCTCTCCCACTTCCTCTCCACATACAAACTACCTCTGACAAACTGCCCAGCAGCCCCTGAAATATGGCCCATAAAGCCCAATGCCACTATAAACCTGAAGCTGTCAGCTGATTTGTGAATCCAATTACCTCTCTCTCCATAATGGGTGTGTTCCCTACAATGATGTAAGTCAGTACCTGTTGACATCTGTCAACAAAGATCCGACTTTCACTGGGAGCAATGAACGAGATCAGCCAAGCTAAACAGTGTATTTCATGCAGTATATGGGTCATCAGCCCTTTTTGTTTCAATAATTCATAAATCTATAACATTTCCACACTTTCACAAGCAATAAATTATAATGAAGGATATAAATATTTTTTTCTTCTGAATTCTTTTAAACTTCTTTTGCTGCATGCCACATGTTCACACGGGAGTACACATGCTTTGAGTACAATTACAAATGTGGCATGTAACTTCTTAAAATATTTAAGTTGTTAGTTAAAATTATCGACGACATATTAGGGCCATAATAGATAGAAACCAAAGGATTAAATTTTCTCTAAAAATCTCAGAAATGTTTAATCTCAGATATTTTTCAGAAAAATCTGAAAAATTTTAAAATCGGCTAGACAAAAGCACTTTAATTTTGAGATTAATCTCGAATATTTTTAACATTTTCAAATGATGAAATTTCCCCACTTTTCTTCTAGAAAATTTCTGAGATTAATCTCAAAATTTCTGACTTTTCAATCAAATCCAAAAGTGGGAGGTTTCATTGTATTTTCTAAAGAATGTTTGAGATTATTCTTAAAATGTAGTTTTAGGAGCAAATTTAGTAGCCTTTTGCTTTTCTATCTACAATGAGTCTTTAAGGCTGTCGTAAAATTTTCCATTTTTCATTTGCTTTAGATTTAATGTACAAAAACTGAGAATCCAACTATTGACATTTGAAATTAATTATTTCTTCTCAACATGGACCTTACCAAGCTCCGCCCACAACTGACCTACGTGACCGCAAGTCTCACAAACACAGCCTGGCAGGCCAGGTTAGTGCATCATTTCTACCGGATTTTCACAAAATATCAGCTACTGCAATGGACAGAGGAACTAACAAGTTCATGTCATCATCTGGGAGGAGGTTACTGGTTTCTCAGTCACAAGCTGGTTGCAAACCTGAGGCCAGCAGGTGTCAGTCAGTTATGGTAGATCTGACATTTGGTTTGATGACGTCAATATGAGAAGCTACAGACTGATAGGAGGAACCAAAGAGCTCTGTAAAGGTAAAGGCAAATCTTCTGAAGCGGGGATATAATTAATTTAATTTCACATAATTATCGCGGTAGAAGCCATTTGTTTGTTAAAATTTTATGAAATATATTTGTTCTATTTGATGTTTGTTGTGAATGACATAAACTCACAAACGAACGAGGCAATTAGTCCAACATTTAGAAACTACAGCAGCTGTAATGCGCCACAGCAAAGGTAAACAAAGGTAAAATAACCTGAACAGGTGATCAACTCAAAACCACTCTTACCTTTTTACTCTCTCTTTGTAGTTTAAGGACACCTGTTACCGTGGCAACCGCCTGCGGGCCCCGCAAAACGAGCAAAGATTACATTAAAAACATAACATTCAGTCCGTTATGATATCAAGTTTCCAGGCTTGATATTTATTTCTCGATTATTAATTTCCTTCCGCGCTTCCCTGAACACAGCGATGGTTGATTGACTAGCTGTACTTGGTGCTAGCGTGGCTAACACGAGTAACAGTTTAGTCCAAAGCCTTTTCTGCTAAAATAAAATCTTTAGTGTTTGTCAGATACAGACACATTGCATATTGATCTGTTTAGCTAACGTAAGACTGTGTAGCAGACAGGCTTCAAGGTGTAGAAGTTGTATCAGTTCTGCCATTGTGCTGTACTTAGCTAACGGGAAGCTAACGGTGTGTTTGTGAGACGGCCACGCACGTGACCACGTAGAATGGGCATCAGCCAATGAAAAGCGGCCCCTCTGGTAAGGTCCATAGTCTTTTGTCTGTACAAGCAATGTTTCTGTTTAAAAAGGCATGCAAAACAGAACTTTAAGCTTAATCTGTCATTGATACAAATATGTTTTTTACAAAATCATTAATGGGTATTAGCTACCTACATCTCAAAATGGAAGTGAAGGCTTGTTCATCTCATTGCACATCACAAAACCCCCACATTTAGAGGTCATTAACACATTCACATTTAAGAGTGGGGGCTGTTATAGGCAGGGACTTTGGCATGTGGTAATGTGCTAAAATCAGCAGCTCAAAAAAGTGGTGAGATGAGTGTTTGCTGACAGCCCTGTGGGAGTGCAAACTAAAGGTACACAACTGTTGGCAGCAGTTGACATCTGAGAGAGAGACAGACTGCTGACAGGGAGATTATCTCCACCGGAGCTGCAGCACTGTGGGAGCTGTCCTCCGCTGCTGTGACGCTCCTTAGGGAGCATGGACAAGGTCTGCTTGAAGAGACTTTTCACAGCAAAATTAGGCAGGAAATTGTAGTCTTGTATTCCAGTCACTAAAAGACGTAGGGGGAGATGGAGAGCACATACGTTAGAGAGCTGGAGGAAGGATCCTGTATGCATGAATGAAACAGTGATGACTTGGGTTTTGTGGGTATCTTTAGCATGCCAGGTGCTATGCTGACAGTTTGAAGTTTAGTCCTTAATGTGATGAAAAAAACTGATGCGGAGGAGGGTTATTTTTGCCATTTTCATTGCTTGTGCTCATCTCGCTCAGGCTTCCTGCACTTCATTAAAGTGCATTATGTTGTTAACTCTTACTCAGTATATTTTGTGTGATTAAATCAGCAATAACATGCAATATTTATCTTATTTGCTGTTAAATTTTTATCTTAGAAGCCAGGTTTTGATGCTCTGTTTCATTTATATCATGTATGCTTACCAGCAAAAGTTTCTACACCAATAGTAAAAAAAAAAGTAATTTCATTCTGTCAGACTGTTTTTATACCTATAGGATCAGAACCTAATCAGGGGGGCATCTGAACTGTTTGAGACCTGAATCCAGCAGCTTATAGAGGGATTCGGATTGGCCTGGCCCAAGTGGCATTTCTCCTGAGCTCACAGTCGAGGCCAAATCAATGAATGAAGCAAACCTCTCTGAGTTGGTGTGTAGTTGCAAAACTAAAAGCAGAAATGTAATGGGAATGAAGATTAGAATTCATTTGGTGAAAAGATTGAAGATTTGAATAAGATGGGACTAAATGAGCCTTTACACAAGCCCTGGGAGAAGATGTTTGGATGATGCAGCTTTTTGCTTTTATAAATACATATGCTGTAATGAAAAACACACAAAACCAACAAGTACATTTGGGTTTTTATATGTACCACGACATAAATACTAACAGATAGATTTTAGAAATTGAGGGCATTTATCTACCATCAGGAGGTTTTTCATTCATGCAATAAGGACAGAGTGTGACATTAACAACTTAACTGGTCTTTTCAAATGAAATGGCTCCCCAGTAATGAACCACTTCCTCTGTAGATGCAAATAGAAAGGCTTTGAAAAAGCAAGAAAACATCATCTTTATGAATGCACACACAAATCAACTTCAGATGTCTTACGAAAGCATTTCTGCCTCTCATCTTTTTCACATTTTTTCAATATTTCATCATTTCAATCCATTTTAGATGAAATATTATCTAACAGATCAACATGAAATAGCTAATTATTTTGTAATAAAAATATATGTTTTCCAGTATTTTGACAGTTATTAAATCTGAAGTTTGCCATGTTTTTGCAGTCAGCCTCTTTACTGTATTTTTATTCTTACTTTATGTTGAAACCCCATCTTTGTTATTTTTGCTTGTTCCCTGTTGTTTCTGTGTTCTTTCATAACTTTTTTGATTTCTCTTGTTTTGACTCTCTGGTCTTGTTTTCCATATTTCCTGTGTAGTCTATCAACCATTTCACCAGTTTCCTCAGTCCAACTTCAGATACCTTCCATCACTCACAGCTGCACCCAGTTTCTAATTAACCTGCTCCTTATTTAGCAATCAACTCTCCTGCATATATTTCTCAGTAAACTCTTTGTCAGATCATTCTTTTATACTACAGGCCTGTTTCTCTCCTACAATTGAGGTTTGCATTCAATGCTAAACCTTAGATTTTGTTTATTTCTCATTTTATGAAAACTGTTGATTTAACTTGTCTGTCTTTCTCCTGCATTGTAGGTGTAAAGAATCCTAAACATATAACGCTTCAATGAGATGGATTAGAGTGAAAGATATAAAGTCCATAAATCCAGTTCTGAATCAGTGATTGTACTTGAAAACTCATGTTTGCAGTCACACCAGCCAATCTCTGTAAGCTTCCCTATTTAGCTAAGAATGACTTATAAGGACCGCTGTTGTTACAACAGCTAAATACTTTATTCAAAGGGAACTTTTATATATTCAGTAGCCCATAAAGCAACACAAACACATGCATCCATTTGATGTTAGGATACGGTTTAAGATTCCTTTGCAGAAGGTCATTCTGCAAATTACTCAAGGTGGCTGAACATACTACATTTTTTTATTTGGAAAAGCTGGTAGAGAATGTATTTGTTGTTACTCTGCCTCATTAAATACTAACGCGGTCCATTAAAGTTTGTGGTTGTAACAGGACAAAATGTGGAAAAGTTAAATGGCTCTGAAAACTTTTGCAAAGCACTGCAGTTTCAAACATCAAGAGTTTGAATCATTGCAGTCTCTGTGTGGTAAACAAACAGGTAAAAGGGGTTTCTGTTGAGACCTTAGAGTGTTTATTTCATTGCCTAACATTAGACAGAGCATCTGTGTTTACCAAGGGGGCTTGTACAGTGAAGGTCTGTGAGGGTGAGATTATTTACAGTAAACCCAGAGGAAAAACTAGATGTAAAATTTCCCCAAAGGTGGATGGAAAGTTACCAAGCTCATGTGGGACTGTATATTTTTGTAATTCTAAAATAAATCGGGTTCTAATCACTGGAATAGCACAAGGAACTCATTAGTTATTAAAAAATATTTCCCCCCCAAGTTCCTGAAAATGTGTGTGGATGTTTATTCTTCAGTCTGGTGCCACTTATATTGGGTCAAAACCCAACAACACGTCCCTCACCATCTGCTCTAGCGTTCAGTGCAGCAGGTATTTGTGTGTCAAACAACTGGCAGTGTCCTTCAGCTGCCATCAGTGGCCCTCAGGGCATCTTGTGTCTAATGCTGAGTAGATGTCTGCTTTTAGTCAGTCTCGCTGAAAGCTGCTTTTACCTCAACAAAACTATTAAGTGAGAGACTCCTGTTCTGAAAGGCCAGCTCTATTAAATATGGCTTTGTACTTGATGTAATGTCAGTTTTGACATTAATTTGCCCGTGTGCGCATTTTTAATAAAAGCATAGCTATTTCAATTATTAGCTGTTTTTGTCCCAGTGCAATGCTGATGCAACCCAATACTAAGCCTCTTTTGTCTTCTGGTACATTTTGCACATGACTGCTTCAGAGAGCAAGATCAAAATGGCACAGACAAATAACACAACAAACACAGTAAAATGGACATCTATTGCAGGAATTGCTGTTATTATTTCACATCATTCAGTGTAAAAACGGAGTTTAAAGGGAAGATTGAGGGCCATCACACACATACTAATTCAGGTTTTTCTTTTTACCATGTCCCTGTCCCCTTTATTTGCCTAATTTTCCACTTTTATTTACAGTCAATTGCAAAAGTGTTCATGTCCCTTAAGGAGTGTATAGTTGTGAAGTGGAAGAAAAGATCGCCTTCTAGCAGGACGCTAAAAACAGAGCAAGAGCTACAATGGAGTGGTTTAGATAACAGCAAATTCATCTTTAAGAACAGCAAGATGCAGAGTGTGTCCAGATTCAGAGGCTGTGTCCTTGGAAGAACCCTACATCAACCGTGAAGACCAGAAGCGGGCGTCTGTGAGTTGGGACAGTCTAGCCTTCGGATTTATTCCCGCCCTTATCTCTGTGTATGTCCTGTTGCCTAGCAACAAACATGAGCACGAGCTGGCAAAAATTGAGCTACTATTTCTATTATTCATTTAATCCCTTTTAATTAATTTTATATTTCTACAAAATGATTTTGAAAAACATGTCAAAATCTATACTGTACAAACAACAAAACCACTTTGAGCTTTTAATTTTTGTACCAATTCAAAACGGTACTCCTCTCACTTTGTCTGCCATTGTTATAAGAACAAAAATCTCCTTTTCAGGCCGCAATGCGAAGAGTACATCAAATTTGTCCTTCGAATCAAAAAACGTAGGGTGAATTTGTGGTCCGCATTTGGAGGACAATTTTAATTTAAACAGCCGTCGCTGTAACATAATTGGCCTGTAAATGCAGCCTTCAAAGTGTGAAGTCCCTGAATTTGGACACACACAATACAAGGCTTGAAACCTAACAAGCCAGTCTGACTGAGCTCTAGATAATCTATAAAAATTGGACCAACATTTCAGTATGCTGATGTGTGAAGCTGGTGGAGAAACAGCCCAAAAGACTAATTAGCTGTAATTGTAGCAAAAGGTGGTTCAATAAGAAATGACTCAGAGGAGGCAAAACACTTACAATTTAGTAAATGGACTAAATTTATATGCAGGCCATTCAAAGCATTTCACACTGCAGCCACATTGACACAATCACACTCACTAAATACACATTCATACATCAATATGCAGATCAGTGGACAACTTGGGACTAAATGCCTTTCACAAAGGTACATTGATATGTGACTGGACGAAGCTGGAATTACAACCAACAACTTTTGGCTTGCAAAATCACTATTGTTTCTATTGTGTCAGAGTTACCCCAAAGTTTAGAAAAACATTGTACACCTTTTCTCCCACTTGTTGTTTTAAAACATTTACGTTGTGTGAATACATTTATATATTCCCAGTGTGGACTAAGAGGCAACTTCTGTTACTTCTGTCATCTTTTTTCTTGTTTATGTTAATGTGAAGCAAATATTACCATGACAAAAGATCATTTTTACATTCAGAGTAGCAGGAAAGATTTACCCTAAAGAGTTTAAGGGAAGTAACAGCATATCCTCACCCGTTTCCTGCTGTGGTCTCAGTCCACTGTGCAGCTGCAGCAGCGGAGACAGTCTGATGTACTGCGCCCCATCCCCACGGTAATTCATCACTGCCTGTGTTGTGCTATTTTCAATTGTTTATTCCGGGAATTGCTGCAGAAAGAAATATGCAGGAATCACAGCAAAATCTCAACCTCACTTTGCCTCTTGAGAGGTGGCAATGCAGTGAGCGAAATACTACTTTCATTGTTTCTGCTCCAGAGCCTTCGCTGCATTTTTGCCACGTCTATTCGGGAAATAAAAAATAAATAACTAAATAAATAAATAAATAACAAAACTGATGCTGAAGCTTTCCTGTATTGTTACCTGGATCTTCAAATTTTAAAAATGGTTTGACAAACTCTGGAACGTATATGAATTTCCCACAGACAGAGCCTCTCAATTGAAATGTAAAAACAGAAAATCTAAAATAATTTACACAAAGATTATTTTATGAACTGCTCCCCCATGAAAAGTCAAATTCATGTTGTCTTATCTGTTTTTTTATTATTTTACGACATGTAAACAGCTATGAGTAGGTGGTTTCTTAATCTGGAATAATTTTTTTATCTTCTAATAAATGAACCCTTCTCTTCAATCTTTTTTTATTGTCGTCTTTAATCTAAGCCCAATTAAAAAAAATAAATTAGCAGCTATCGCTTGCTTTCACATTTACAGATGGGCAGTTACTCATCATTTTAATTCACCACAGTAACTCTGTAACTGAACTGAGAGCAGCTTTGCTAAAAGAGAACTGTCAGCTGATTTAGATAACTCACTGCATAATACAGATTGCTCAGCTTAGTAAAGCCCCAAAAGGTCAGAAAGCTGAACTATCAGATCACCTAGAATTGAGTCTCTGACATGCAAACTGGAAAAATACCAGTGGATCCAAAGTCTACCAGGTTTTTCACACCAGGTTCCATATTTAACTTCAACACAGAATTGATTCAATTATTTTTCTCCACAAATTTCTTAGACTTCATTCAATAAATTACTTTCAACGTTTGTCAAAAAAAGTTCTATATAAAGTGAACAGTTACCTTTTTTATATACATTTTTCAGGGTAAAACACTAAAGTCAAACCTTGCGAAATTACATCACTTTTATCTGTACCAAAAGCAAACCTGCAAATGTTTTTTTTTTTTTTTTCTTGAAGGACATATTTACTAGTAATTAGGTCCTATTGTTAAGTCATGCATTAACATTGGATAGTAAATGCTTAACCATGCAGAGCCATTAAGGCTTTCATTTAAAGATGGGGTGAGAATTTTGTTCCTCTGGGAACGATTCAGAGTACAGTCACTGGTCCTAAAACACTGAAAGGTGCCGGTTGAGGTGGTTCAGGGATCTGGTGAGTTCCCATCAGAGGAAAACCCAGGACTAGAGGGATTTTGTTTCTCAGAAGGCCTGGGAACTGGTACAACTGGAGAGGGAAGACTGGGCTGCTCTGCTAACTCTGCTGCCTCCATGACCCGATTCAAATTCAGGAAGATGGATGGATGGGTAGACAGATGGATGAACAAAGAAATGTTCTTTCTTGACATTCTGCTCTTGCTGTCTTACAGCTTGTTGCTGACACTTGCACCATTCTGTGGAGAACTTTTTTTTTTCTTGCATGGCATCTGAAAAATATTGTGATTGTTCAGTTATTACACTGACTGAGGCTTTTTCGAGGCGGTCGAGGCCAAAATGTCCCATTTCCGTTCTTTTCACCCAAAGAAACTCTGATTTGTGCCACTTTTGCATGTGGTACTAAAAGGGATACTTATCCAACAATTTTTTGTTTTACATTGTTGGACTAAGACATGCACCATAATTCTGCACTAAAAGAAGCCAGATACATTAAACATGGACATAAACAATGGCTGAAGAAAGCAGTATCAACACTTTAGTTCCTGTTGTCTTGGATTCCTTTGCCTTGTCGAGATCTTGTGACAACACATGATAGAAGGCAGTATCACTCCTGGTACAGGTTTCAGATTGCTGAATGGTTCTGGTCTATAGGCATTTCAAGAACTGGAATATTAGCAGGCATTTAGTGGGTAAACTGGTTACGGAGACTGCAAAGTGGAAAGAGAAAGAACAAAATCTTTTAGGAACACATGGTGCTGACAAAATAATTTCTCAAAATTGCAAAGTACTTGAGAAGGACGACCTATTTTGACACATAGTCAGACAAAACTTTTTCAGCACAACAGCGAACAAGGTAATCGCTTTATGTTTTTAAGACCTTCAGATACTAGCTTGTGAATAAGAATTTATTTTAAGTGGTTTGGCCCTGATGTAAAGAAAAGACAGTCACAGTTTCAACTGAAAGTCTACATCAGTGGAAACCTTCCTTATTCAGTATCATTATTACAAAAAAAACCCCCAGGTTATTTGAAAATAAAAGGCTGAAATATTTGCTTTACAAACCAGAAAACTATCATAATCTCATACAGTTATTCTTACAAGTGATAACAAGCAAATTTATAAATTAATTTATAAAATGTATGATGAGTTTAAAATGTTTTTGAGTTTAAAAGAGTCCAGTTCTAAGGGCTCATGGACGCTTTCTCTAGGTTTTCTTTCCAGCTCAGTGTCTTTTAATTGTGTCCAATTAGTAAAAAATATGAGAATCTTAAAGAAGATAATGAATGTAGTGGCTGTATTTGAGCTCAATTCTTATAATAAAATTATTCTTAAAATGTTGAGAAAATGTGTAATTGTCTCAAACACCCGCTTTTTCCTTACAGTGGGACTTGATTGTATTAGAAATGAGAACAATCTGAACCATGTTAAACAGTAAAAAAAAAATGACATTTTCCATGTTTTACATAAATGCAACCAAAACAGGCCAATAAGGAGTGGAACCTTGATGACAAAAAAACAAAAACTGTTGTCCACCCACTCCTGTAGAGTCTAGTTATTCTTGTGTTCCTTGCATGATACTTTATCTCAGAAGTGATTAGAGACAAACAGCTCCATCAACCAGCCTGTGGAGCCCAAAGCAACAGACCTGATGTAAAAACATCTTGAGGCTGCCAGCTTTTTGCTGACACTAACATTGTCTTACCACACTGTTTGTCTGCACAATGATTCCTCAAGAAAATCTATTTTGTTGAGTATAAAAATGTCAATTCCAGCACAACACTTGGCCATCCACCAACAGCAATCAGGCAGATGTTTCATCAGATAAAAGTAGAGCTTAAACAGTGTTTATTCACTAAAAATATGGACAAGAGGGGAAATCCTTTTATCATAAGCACCTCTCATACACTCATGTGTTCATGTCACATCTCAGAGATGAATTGATCAATCGTTTTTCAGTCATTTTCAAAATGAGACATAATGTTTGTTTTTTTCCCCATTATGTTTCCAGTTGTATCTGGCAAGTTGCTAATGAATTGTTTCCCAAAGTATTTCATGTTCTGTTTCATGTCAGCAATCCATCTGTTGCTGTCTTTGTGTTTGACAGTGTTCTCAGGAGGAGGGCTCGCAGTCATGATTTGTTTTGCCGTAAGTAAACAGCATAAAGTGATTGCTCATTAGCATGATTTTTTTTAACCTAAAACAGGTGTTGCAGTAGTATTTACTTACTGCTGTTCTTAGTTTGCTTCATTTGTCTTTGACAACATGTAGAAAGCTGCCTCAGTTTCATTCAACTGATCCAACACATGAATTGATTACTGTCAGTTATGTTATAACATCAGAGTGACTTCAAAACTTGTCAAACATGTCACTCTAATTCTGAATCGAACAATTCATCTGTGGAGGATTCAGATAAGACGTGATGTCTGAAAGCCACTGATCATAACTGGGTGAAGCAGCCATTTTTCATTTCATTATATGGCATGCCTGGAAACAAAAACTTTACTTTCAATAGAAAAGAGGACTTATGGCTCCTGATCAACAGTCCAATTATTCTTCTCCTCAGCCCGGGTAAGACCCTGTAGTCAATATGTAGGATGTGTCTGTTTGTTGTGGCTCTTCATACACTGACCAGAATTTCAGTCCACTCCTTGTGAAACTCCCCCAGATGCTTTGATGGCTTTTGCTTGACAATCTTCTCAAGACTGTTGCAATGTTATGTTTTTTGATTGAGTTCTGTTTTATTTTCTTTCCAATTATGTAAAGCACTTTGAATTGCCTTGCTGCTGAAAATGAGCTATACAAATAAAATTGCCTTGACTTGCTAACTGCCTGTTGTTGGTGCACATTTTCACAGTTTTCCTTCAACTTTTTATAAATATGTTAGGATACAACACTTACAACCAGCTTACAACTGGCTTACACTCCTTGCGTCAAGATTGCAGTCTTTCCCAGGATTGTGTAGTCTGTGGCCCAAAACAATTTCAAGGTTCATAAAACCTTTGTGAGTTAATTACCTAGTCAGGGTGTGGCACCGTGAGTTTCAATATATTACAAGTCAAAAAATCCAAAGACTGAAAATATTTCTGACCTGAGTTCTCACACTGAGGAAGTGTTAGATCAGTGGAATGATTATGGGTTTATCAATCAATGCAGGAAGAAAAGAAACTAACAGGGAGGCAAAGACAATAGCAGAAGAAGATATATTCTCTTGGGATTATGACCAGCTGTTCAAACAAAACTGTTTAGCTGCTTTATGTTTAAAAACATTAAAGAGCATGTTGTTGTCTTTTTAAAAGTATAAATAAACTTAGTACAGCTCAAATTTGCTGCCAGCACTGCTTTCTGGAGTGCAGATGTTTTTATTTCACTATTTCTCATAAGCGAAAAGCTTTAGAAAAGATTTTATTATTGGGCACAAAGACACTGTGAAACTGCAAGAATACAGGTGTAGAAAACAATGAGAAAAAAGAATGTGTCATACTTCCTTTGCACAAATAAATCTATTATTCTGTACATGTCAAGTTCTTTCAGAAACAAAAAAATACATTTGAGTGAAAAGCTACTGAAGTTTGGTGCAGCAAATTACCATAACATGAGGTCAGAACCTTTGATGGAGTTAGATTACTTAGCATATGATTTTAGAATGCTTAACAAATTAAACAGTTCCTTAAAAAATTTACAAGCAGCACAAATATTAAATACCAAACAAAAGGGCATCAATGTTTAGCAGGCTGATGGACATAATCCTATACCTTAATGTTACAAAAATGCCAATATTAGTTGTTGATGAAACATTTAGCGTCTCATCCTAAGATGCTGAAAACTGCAACTGAATTAAAATGACAGAAAGTCCTTAAAATAAAATCTACTAGCATGCCTCACTGCCTCACCAAACAAATATATTCTCTCATCTGCGTCAGGATAAAGGCTCAGAAATGAGAAGTCTAATGAGCTCTTTGGTCAAATGTCACGGGGATTAGGTTCCCTTCATGGCTACTTTAAAACTGAGATTTAACAAGATCAGAATCACTGTTTAGAGACTGAATTAAGCTTCTCGTCAGGTTGCATGCTCAAAGGAGACAAATGTCATTAACCAGATGCAAAGAGATTCAAACTTCATTAATCAAAGCTTATTTCGCATGAATAAAATGCATTATTAAAATTAATCCTTAGGAAAAAAATTAATGGTGGCTCTGCTTTCTTATGAGTCTTTTTCTTTATCTCTGCAAAATTCCTTAGATGTTGCTTTGAATATCTACCCACAGTCTCGAGGCTAGAACTTGCTAAGAATTAAGGAGAGTGATGCTCAGTAAAACACTAAAAGAAAGGTCAAGTAAGTTGTTTTGATTTATTAAATTAAGTCATAAAACTAAAGGAAAAAGCCTTATCCTGACCATGCATGTGACAATGGCTATCCAGGACCCCTAAAAGGTGTGATATTAATGGAAAATTAATATCACAAAAAAAATAAAAAATTGTTTAAATTATCTTCCTATGATGTTCAGATCTATGTGTGACTGATATTTGCAGCTTTAAAGAGTTTCTCTAGCTGTAGATGCATGTCTGCTGAAGACTATAATGACTGATTTAATTTTGTGAGACCGGCCAGGTGCTAAGTCCCAATTATAATACATTTATTTGCAGATTTCCTCATATCTTAAAGAGCAAAATCAACAAAACCAATGCAACCGAATGCATGTCTGTCTACAATAATAATTTTCAAACTCAATTTTTTCTTCCCATTCTTAGAATTTCCTGTTATCACTGATCTGTTTTCAGCACAGTATATTTTACAGAGGATAATAAACAATTTTGTGCATTTGACAAGGAAGTAGCCAGTGTCTAACATCAAAATAAGTCAATTTTATTTGCACAACAGGATGTGCAGTCAGACATCTGCAGAAGAGTATTCAACACGTACATCATAAAAGTTGGTTCTTTCCCTTGAAAGAAGAATAGCCTTCCTCCTGGCAAAGTTAAACTTATTCTCGGTATAAAATCCTACACTGTGCTCATAATCAGGAATTTGTCATAGTATAAAATACTGGAATTTGATTTTATTTATTTATTCCTGCCTTGCATGATTTATTTTTTTAACTGTTCCTAACTGGTCATTTCATCAGATATTGAATGTTTGTCCACTACAAATAACAAATATACTAGTTGCATGGCATCAGATCAATGCATTTAATGACCTAAATATGGTTAAGCTGACCTTTTTATGTTCAAACAGTTCACTTGGAAAGTGGCATTTTTGGTCTTGCCATACCAGCTGCTTTAGGAATTTCAGAAACTGTCAATCCACTGAACTTTCACCCAAAACTCTCTCGATTTGCAGAAAGCGGTAAGAGAAAATATCCAGTAAGTAGCAGCTGTGTGGATGAAATTGATGTCAGAGGTCAGATTGGAATTGATAAACTTGTTCGAGATGATAGAAAAGCAAAAGTATTTGAAAACACATTAATTACAATCAAGGTGTTTGGAATACCAGCTAGGAACAAACCACACATTGTGTGAAGCAGATGGGCTACACCAGCAGACGACCACACCTGGTGCCATTCCTGTCAGCAAAGAAAAGGAAACAAATGCCGTCATTCATATACAGTACAGACCAAAAGTTTGGACACACAGTTGTGTCCAAACATTTGGTCTGTACTGTAGGTTCACTAAAAATTCAAAAGGATGTTTTGAAATTTTGGCTTGACTTCAGTTTTGACATCCAGATTGTAGTTTCAGAATTGGGTGTACACTATATGGAACCACGTATCCATGCTTTTTTGTATTAGACTTGTAAGATGGTGGTGTTGTAATGTGGGGAATAGTTTCTTGGTACCTGTGGTTCCAATTGCACATTGTTTATTTGCTGTAACTTACTTGATAATTTTAATCCCTTTAGAAACAGAGGGTGTATTATCTTTTGATGGCTTTTTCCATGCACAAAAAATGCATGATGTCACAAATCTCAAATGATTTCAAACTGGTTTCTTTAACCTAGCAATGCGTTCTCTGTCATGGCCTCCAAAGACATAAGAAAGAGACACAAAAGAGGACCCAACCCAGTGCTAGCAATCTTCACATAAAACAGTGTCACTTGAGTATAAAGTTGCCTCATCTGCTCATCTGAGACACAATTCAGAGCATATTTATTTTGGTATGTCTATTGTGACAAGATATGTTGCCAGCAGATTCTTTTTAACATTGACTTTCTTTATTTCATAGTGTGACATTGTATTTTACTGATTTGTGATGGCTTGCTCTTCCCTGATGTGCTTAGATTGTCCCCTTGTGCATTTTGCAATCTGGCCATGTACCCTGGCAGAATACGTGAAAGGAGATCAAAAGAAGACAAACGACGAAGGAAAATTCAGCATTAGTTTCAATCCAGCAATTAACAAAGGGTTTCTAGAAAACTTTTTTCCAACATTACAATGTTCGTCTGCACCTGAAAGTGTACTTTAATGAGTCCCTTTATTGTCACTTGAGTAAAGAAATCTGTCTCATGCTAATTGAATCCCCCACTGGCATTGTTACCATGGCGAACACACGTAATTTCAGCACATTACAATTCAGCACCACATAAAGTGGTTTTTGAGAGGTTTGGTCTCTGTCCTCTGTCTTCGTCAAGTCATCTATCTTTGTCCTTCCAATCTGTGTGAGATCTTCAAATACAATTTCTCTGTTTGTCACTGTCTTTGTTTGTGACTGAGCCTGTTTTAAGGAAAAACTTCCAACTGACAAATGACCAATAATTTTGAACCATTTTACTAAGGAGCTTATACTCATGAAATTAAAATTCAATAAATATAAAACTATTTTTGTGAAATGCTATTTGAAAGGGGTCAATCAGTGTATCCACTTGCGCCTGCACACCGCCATGCTTATGAAACTCTCTCCAATGACAAGGAAAAGGTTGTGACATCATTATTTTTTTATTTAGTTAAATAGCTATGTCATGATTTTATTACGATAGTTCATGGTGTTTCCCAGAGCATAAGAATCAGATCTAGGAGATACTTTCTGAAACTTCTTATGACAACGCCACACACTATTTGCACAACCATTTGAAATCTGCCAGTAAGTTACATATTATTGTATTTACTGGTAAATACAGTAATTTCACAGCATGGACTTTTGTCTCTTTGCATTAATTAAAAGTTCAGCTGCTTGCTCTTTAACCAAAACATGGAAATATGAGTACATTACTCCAGTACTGACATCTCTTCACTGGTTGTCTTGTCAAGTTCGAGCAGATTTTAAGGTCTTGCTGCTCACCTACAAGGCTCTAAATGGTCTGGCGCCTTCATATCTCTCTGACCTTTTGCACCTGTATATTCCACCCTGCGCTCTTCAATCTCAGGGCACTGGCCTTCTAAAGGTTCCCAGAGTTAGAAAAATAAATCTGTTAGGGAGCATGGTTTTCTTTTTCTGCCTCACCTTCATGGAACAAGGAGGAAGGACCACCTGTAGAAATCAATCCTGGCCTTGGTTGTTTCTGCGTGGAATTTGCCTGTTCCCTGTGCTTGCAGGCGTTCTCTTTAGATAGATTGGCCTTTTTCACTTTATAAAGAAAATGTTCTTCACTTCTGTAATAAGGAGTGAGCTCTGCACAATCCTTTTCCACCTGTGCAATCTGTGTAATGCAAACAGCTAATGTCCTATAATACTCTAAAAATTATAATTTGGAAAAATATAAAGCTCAACAGTGCTTTAAAAAATCAGCTTTTGCATCTAGTTTAAGAATTAGAGCATGCAAATACTGTATGTCAATGGCTGCAGAAATGAACCCCTTAGTGTTTAACTTTGTGCAAAGAAAAACAAATCTCTGTCCTGAAATCTCTATCACACAATACAACATGAGTTGAGTTGTGCTTTAATACAGTTGTAGCAGCACAAATATCCTGAAGCAACTATACTCAACAGAAACCCATATCAGTCGTTTTTGTCTCCCTCTTTTTCAATCTCTGCTCTTTACACACTGTATTTCTGTCAACCTTTGCTGACAGCCCCTCCCTCCTGAAGGCAATCCAACAATGACTTGCTCATTGATCAGAGAGGAACCCGGCACAGTGTGGAGGTAAATGGCTGTCACAGGGGATGATAGACCTTAACTCAAGCATGGTTGCTCCTGAGTCCACTCAACCTCCACTTAAAGTGATGGATGTAAGGATGCAGCCCATCACATTCTTGAGTATGGGAAAGAGTTTGTTGCATTACAACAAGAGTCTTGAGACATTAAGATTCGAGAGTATAATGAGAAACTGCTACATCTGCTTTGTCCTTAAGTCAACTGATGACTTGGCTGAAGCATAATAAGTTCTCAGCAGTAGGAGCGCAGACATCCTGACGAGTCGAGAATTGATTTTTAATTGTAATAATTATTTGTTGACACACTTCCTACCTGGTAAATGCTTTTCAAACAAACTCAATTAACAGTAAATTGATAAAAGAGGGGGAAAATCACTGTATTTATGTTCAAAATTATCACCATGGATGAGCTAACGGTGTTCCTGATGGTTCTTTCGCTTAATTTCTATTCATTCCCTGTTGAAAACTGTTCCTTCTGACTATGAGATGATTCAGGCTTTTTGAAGGTTTTATTCTCAATAACACTCAAAAATATAGTTTTAAACAAAAGGAAGCATCTTGAACATCAACCATGTTATTACATTATTTGGGAAAAGCAGTAATCATTTAAAATGCCTCAAGAAAACACCTTAGTTCTTAAATAATGTTTATTATTTTGAGGATGTGTCTAATAATAACCTTCAATGTTAATTCAGTAATTCTTTTCTTCATAGAAATGTAGCTATGTGTAAAAATTTTGAAGTGTAATCAGAATTGGTCAATATAGTTATTTGAGGGAAACTTGGCCACTAAAATACTAAAATAAAAAAGTTATATGATAGCAACATCTGCATAATTTGACACTAATAATTTATAACTAAAATAGATAAATAAATTCCATCAGCTACAAATTGATTTGCAGAGTCTAATCGATGTCACATAGAAATCATCCCTATCACATCATCAAAATAGTTCCCTGAGAGGCATTAGCTTTGTTTTCATCTGTCAGTTTCACCCATCAGTTTTTTAAACACTGTCTCGGGGTTATGGTGATGTTGGTGAGGGTGATGTTACTTGTCAGAGTATCAATTCATCACCAGATCTGAAAACGTCAATCATATTACTGAGGGTGCTATCTGTTATAGGTTTCCATCCAAGTTCAACTGGTTTTTGTACACTGGCTTCATGCTTCCTCTTTGTTGAGTGGATTGCAAAAAGGATAAACAATATTTGAAAGTAAAATGAGAATGATGCATTTCATTAACAACGGAGGTGAACTTCATCTGTAAAGCTTGGAGGAACAGAAACTTTTTAAACAGTTTTGTGTGTGTGTGTGTTTTTTTAGATGTTTGATTAGCTCTGGGTGAGCTTAACATAATCTCTGTCAAAAACAGATTTTGTTTTGCAAATATTTTTGTTGGGTTGTGCATAGTGAAACTCAAATATGAGATAAACAGTAATGGAATAAATATTTGGCAAAAAAAATGTACACTGCTAATTCTCTTCTGTTTATTCAATGCATTTCCCATTTTTCAAATAAAGATAAATTTATGCATTAAAATAAGAGCGCTGTAAAAATATGTCTTCTACTTGGCCTGGTAAAAACCAGCTCATTGTTCTACATGTTGCTACGTACAGAAATTCTGGATCCTCGGCTTTTGAGAAACGGTTGCGAGCAACTCTACTGAAGTTTCAAATTTTACCCAATCTCTAACATTTGGCTAAATGAAATGCTCGATAAAGCATACCAGAAATTGCATGCCCTGTCAACAACCCTCAGGGAGTAGGTTCACAACACCTTTGTCAGCAACTAAATGTTTTAAACATCCCCCCTGCTCTAACTTTAACTGTTCAATTTTTGGAAGCGTGATCAACACAGACTGAATGGCTTACTTCACTTCCTTAACTGTTGCCAAACTACAATTCCAAAAACAATGCAGAAAATTTCTGTAAGTTGTTCACAACTCCTCCTTCTGTTCATTGATTGAAATTCAGTCAATGAAATTTAGCTGAATTGGAGAAATTCACTAACGGGAAATCAGAATTGAGGGGAATTTCATAGAAAGGCAATGGCCAGGCTATCTTATATCGAAAGTTGTAAATTTACTTGATTTTTGACAAAATTGACAGCAGTCATTCCAAAACAAATCTATCCTCCATCACTAAATGCTATTTTGAATACTCATAAAGGGTAAATTGTTCCACACATAAGTGTGTTGTATTTCTAGTCAAGTCAATCAAGTCAAATTTATTTGAATAGCACGTTACAGGAACAACAGGTAAAGTTCTTTACACCACAAAAACATAACACGCAAACCAATTATGGAACAAATAATTTTTTGCCAAATTCTATCATCAAAATAATCAAGAAAAACATATATAAATATATACCTATAAACAGGTTGGTTTTTAGCCTTTTGGCTGTTTTGCAATTTTTTGAAATTTTGTGCAAAAATAGTGGAGCATATCAACATGGTTGGATGAATGCAACAATAAAAAAATGAAAAAAATTAACATCTTGGATAAAACCAGATAGCAAAACAAAAGGCATCATAAGTGAGAGGCGACAACAGGGACTGAAAATAAGCTGACAATTTGACAAAGTGAGTGAAAAATAGGCATTTTTATACTTTGGAAGGTGAATCTTGGATGGGAAACAGATAAAAATTATTTCACAACTGTAAGAACCGCTGAAAACTAATCCATTCAAAGAAACTAATGACAGGGAATTGGGTTTAAAGTACAAATATAGAACTACTACTAACAAAGCTAATACTGACTAAAATTTTGAAAACAAAAACAACAAAACCTCAATAATATGCAGTAAATTATACCTCTCCTTTCATTCCAGGAAAATTGTTTGCTAAGCATCTCCATGTTTTTGATCGCCACATCCTCCATAGTCATCAGATGCTGCTTAAAGCCCCTACACAGCACCATCAGTGTCTTGCTGGATCTTTGCCTATAATCCCAAAGTCATTTTCTAAGATGGGAAACTGTTCTCCAGGCACCAGAGCAGCACATGTAAACCAAACAGATTATCTCCTCTTGAGTTTGCTTTTTATCCTTTGGCATCTGGGGCTGATTTCATGGGAGGCAAGTTTACTCAATCTGCACCATTAGTAGTGTCACGGAAACAAGAGAAGATTTCACAAAGAAATTTGCTGTGATTCTTGTGTTAGCAAAGAACAATAGAAGAAGAGAAAAAGAAAACAGTCACAGCTGCATGCTTAGAGGCTTTCAATGTTAATATGCACTATTTGTCATATTTGCTGCTGTGGAAACCTTGCCAAAGACGACAGGCAATTATCTTGACAAGAACAATTCTTCAAAGACATTTTGACAGGGAAGATTGTTTTGCATCCTTCAATATTTCTGAACCAAGCAGAGAGGTTGTAGTGGCTGATTTTGCACTTTAACAAAAAAAAGAATTTTAGTTACCATGCACAAGCAATGCTTGTGGTATGAAAAAATTAACATCCTTTCAATAGTCAGTCAACAGCTGGTCAAGTAGTTGTGCTGCAGTTACAAGTTGACTCAAACATCTCCTTAAACAATTACTTTCAAATTCTCATTTGAGACGGTGAGACGGACTCAATTGGGAAAAAACTTTCATAACAACTCTGGTTTAATTACAAAAACAAAGGACAGAAAAAACGTTTTTGATGAAAGCCATTTTTGATTGAATTTCATTGCATAGATTGCATGCAGAGCTGATTATATCTAAAAGCAACACAAGTCTGGATAAAGATAAAAATACATTAAAATACAGCATGCGCTCCAACTACGTTTATTTGGAAAACAACAATTTGTGGTTGGTTGTTCTTGGGGAAACAGCAGTCCAAAAAATTTGCTTTTTAATGCAACGTGTGAAGGGAAAATAGCATAAAATGAAATCGAACTGAACTTTAAGCAGCTTTACCATGTCTCTTTCACAGTTTACACCAATTAGCTGACCATATCAACTTTGAATCTCTTGCGGCTTCATATAGTCAATCAAAGACACTTGAAAGTTGCTACTGTATTTATACCTGAAGATAAGAATCACTACTCAAGAAGCACACACCTAATTAAATTCAGTCAGCAGTTAGCCCAGAAGCTGATTAAGTATGTGTTCAATCACTGCTTATTAACCAGAGCAACAGGATATTAAACGATTTGAAATAAATAAGACATTTCGCATCCATTTTATGTCTATATAAGCATCAAGTATCCAATTATGTTTGAGATATTCAGATCTCTGAGATTAAAGAGGATTCACAGGGAATACATTTAGACAAAAGTCTTTTTAATACACACAGTGCTCCTCTTTATCATTATATGGAGTCCATACTTTGTACTCTGATGCTTTACTCCATTTAAAACAGCATTACTTTCCATGGCCCAGGTGAGGATTATGTTAACATACATTAAAAACAGATTTTTTTTTATTGACATGCTTATGTATGGAGTTGCTGTCACAATGTTTCTAAACCTTCCTGGTCAACCATAAAAATTATGAAATTCATGTGTATCTGCCCATTTCATGCCCATTTAGTGGACTCTATTCCACTCATACTCCACTTTAGGTTAGCTAGGGCAAAGCTCTCTCTGCATGGTCATTTAATTGGTCTGCAGTCATTTTACTCTTTCAGAAAAGCCATGTGTAGGTGGATTAAGGATGATACTCCTGCTGTCTCCTCTCAAGCAAACCATCTGTGTTGTTCTTCTGCTTCTCTTCTGTCTGGATTTGTCTGTGTATGCGTGTTTAGAATGGATATCCAGCTGCACATATAGTCTGTTTGCAGAGCCCTGGCGGCAAAAACTTTTAGGC
This sequence comes from Xiphophorus maculatus, assembly GCF_002775205.1. Taxonomy (NCBI): domain Eukaryota; kingdom Metazoa; phylum Chordata; class Actinopteri; order Cyprinodontiformes; family Poeciliidae; genus Xiphophorus; species Xiphophorus maculatus. Next base: position 10,819,777 of record NC_036465.1, on the reverse strand, counting down.
AGAAAACATCTGGTGTTAAGCCAAAAAAAAAAAACAGCTTAGGTCGCACAGGTGTTGTATATGAACAACAAACACTGCACTATGATTTCATCTTAAGGGATTCAGGTCGGGATTTTTTGCAGACAAGTCCAACATACTAATATTATTTGCTCTTAACTTTTCTCCCAAACACTTTGGTGTTATATTTTATTCATCCATCTTGTTGAAATAGCATATACTGTCCAGGCCATTCTTCTTTTGTTGCTGTTTACTTTAACAAGCCTATATCCTCAAGTGACTGATTCAATTGTAGATACTTTTAGGGTGTTTTCATCCTGAGACGTTATTTATGAAATCATTTATCTGTTTTAAACAAACTCTGGTGTTAGAATAATTATCTAATTTCATTTACTTGTGAGTTTATTTGAAAGGTTATGTTTTCATATTATTATTTGATGTTACTTGACTTCTTTTCTTCTGTGAAATACTATTAACCATTTGTAGGATGTTTGCCTGGAGGCTAGAGACTTTGCACATTCCTGTGTTATCAGCTTCCATCTGTAACTGATTAGTTGTGGTCAACCATGCCCTTTTAAGGGCATGCCCACAGAAGGTTTCAGGACACCCTGTAGAAAAAGGTCATTGGTCAAATTCTTTGTGTGACTATGTGAGAAGGCCCAACCTCCTTCCTTGTATTTTCTAATAAAGCCAAATGCAGAGAAAGATCTGGCAGAGTTGATCCCAGACAGTGTTTTACAGCGATTTGTCGCGTCTCGGATCTTCCCTCCTATTCTGCAGAAAAGACAATCACGACTGGTCTGAATCCTTGCTAGATAGGAATTACAATAAACCTATCATCTGGTTTGTTTGAACTAATAGTGGTGTTTTTTTGTGTACATGTCAGCAGCAGTCACACTAGGGATTGAGAACTAATACACCAAAATTTTGAGGTATTAAAATATTAAATTTCTGAACATTTCTCCAATAAGTTACAGATTTAATTTAATTGTACTTGGTACAAGTTTGTGATACTTAAAAAAAATAGTAGCAAGTTTTATGTAAACATAATATAGCATCTAATACTTATTTCTAACCTCATTTATTCTAGTTTTTTGGATAAGTACAGTTATGGCTTATTATCATGCTTCCTTTTTTAGCTTTCAGCTTGGCCTTTAATCCATATCTTTAACATGTCAGTAAAAATCATTTCAAATATGAATGTTCATGAAAAAAACATAACTCTCTAGTATTCTGTAAATTGTTTGTGAGATTTTTATTTTATTATTTCAGAGGGAGAAACTTTTTTAAATGAGTGGTTTTGATCCAGCCTCAGTGGCTCCAGTGTTTACTCTAAAACATTTACTGCGCAGCTCCAATTACTGAAGCTACACTGTTTTAGCAGTTAAAATATTTATTTGGGTAAAGACGGTTGAGTTGACAAGCAGGTGAAAAAATGTGTTTGCTCAGTCAGCAAAGCAAATAACAGAAGCCTTATTTAAGGATGGTCCTGTGCCTCAAATATGACTGCTTGCTTGTTTCAGTTTGTTTTATTTTTCTTTCTTAAAATTTTAACAAAACAATCCAAAAAGCTTTGAATGGCTGCAAATCCCCAGTTACAGTACATTAAAATAATAAATGCAAAAATAATGTGAATATTCATCAATGATAGATACCAGTTTTCAACTGAAGTAAAGCTCTTTCCTATGATTTGAGAGCTTTAGATACACAAAGAAATGAAAACACTGGGAAAAAAACAGCTTCCCATCCTTATATTCTTCTCTCTTTTCTGTTTTAAATCCAGAAGGCTCTATTTTTAAACAAAATGAGCAGGAAAGAAGATTTAAAATCCCCCACTGGGTTCCCAAGCTGTGCTCATGAGGTGGCTGTATTGGCCTATACTAGTTGTGCAGAAATATACTGGAAAGTGGGGTTTCTTTTTTCACTGTTTATGTTTCCACCAAAGAAAGGAAGTCATAAATAATCTTAATGGTTTCCAGACTGAATTCAATTACTTCTGTCACCCAATAGAAATGAATAAAAGGCTGTGTGTGCTGCTATTCAGTATGCATGTCCCTGGGGGACGATGTTTACATTTCTTCAATTTTCAGAAAGTGGCCTTACTCTCTGTGGCTTGCTCAGTCAGAATAGTTATATAATCAATTGTTAATTTGGTATAATAACAAACAATTGCAGGAGACCTTCTGTGGCTTTTACAGATAGCATCGCACAACAAAACACAGCCCACTGAACTGGGGCTTTTGAAAGTGGGGTATAACAAATCATAGCTCCCAGAACATTTTTACCTCCTTGAGATAAAGGAAGAATCTGTAATGTCATCAAATGCAGAAAGGACAATTTCTTTTAGCTAACCAGTCTGAATGTTCATAAAACTCCAACAAAATTTTATGAGAACACGACAAACTTTGACAAAGCACCAGCTACACCACTATTTCTCAAATAATGGGCCGAAGTGTCTGAGGGGGCCAGAGAGGCAGGAGGTATTTAGCATTAATGTATTTTATTTATGCTTGAACAATAAACTAGCTGACCTCCAGTCAGTTGTTGGTAGCAGTAATGAAACTAATCAACAGGATGCCTGTTCAATAAGAGAAGTATCCTACTCAGGGCACAGAGAGGGTTCTGGGTACAGACTGCGTAATGGGGTGGGGTTAGAAGTCTGACTCCACCCTCAAAAAGTTTTCATTGGATTATCTTTCTTCTTCTCCACACATGTCTGATTTTACTTACATTGTGGTTTTATTTATGTAAATAAGACAGGAGACCGTGTCTGTAAAATAACTTACAACTAACTTCACTTCACTCAGGCCCATGGAGTTCAAAGCTTTGTAAATAGATCTAAATACACTTTAAAGAGCACATGGAAAAAAACTGAAACGGTAATCTGATTCCACTACCTTATCAGTGTTCACATCCTTTTCTAACAAAGTTGAAAAACATAGCTTGTAGTAACTTCACAAGCAAGTTTAAGAAACTTGCTTGTAAAAGATGTTCTCCCGAGGAAGAACATGGTGCTGATCTAATATTACAGATCCACATCATTATTAAGCTCAAGGACAGAAATAAAAACATGTACAGGACCAAAGACTATATTGGTTGAAATTTTTTATTACTCTACGCCTTCTTTGTTCTCATCAAATCATGTCACGCACATAAACCACAACGTCACAACTGCAAACGGTGCAGGCAGAGATTTACGTATGCTAATATATTCTCAACCCTCACGCCTCAATTAGGCAGAGATGGAACGAGGAGAAAGATACAGCTCCCCATGAATCCACAACACTTCATAGCTGCAGATTTTTACATAATATGCAGAACTGCACACCAGGAGCTGGAGATATAATTCAGTATGTAGAACTGGAACATATTTACGTGTGGAAAATATCTTTTTCATCTGTTTCTGAGATTTAGATAAGAAGATTATTATTTCTGGGATCAGTCCTTAGTTTAGCGTACAAAGTAGTTACCCAAACTTTCCCCAAGCAAGTACTGCAACTGTAAAGTTGCTGCTTTGTTGCAGAAAACCTTGAGGCAGCAACACGTCTTCTCGTCATTAAAAAAAGCTCAGAGACTACTAACTGTTGTATAACAGACCTGTAAGAAGTTTCTTTATGAAAATCATCAAATGGATTCAAAGTGCGAAATTGTATTTCTCTTGTCTTATATAGATGCACAGTGTCACAGTAATTAATGTTGTGCCCTAATTGTTGCTTATGCTCCCACAACATAATGCAGGAACTTTCACAGTCGCCACTAGACACTGACGGCAGAAAGAGGCTGTCTGGTAGAATAAAACAACTTCTGACAGAGAAGGCAAAAGCCACTAAAGCATGTGAAAGTTTTATAGTTAAAACTTGTGGATGGATCAGGATTTATATAGAAGAAGAAGAAGAATTACTTTATTCATCCCAGCAGGGAAATTATTTCGCAGTTACAGCAAGAATTTTTTATACACAGATTAACACACACACACGACGGGAGCTGCGTCTGCAGGCAGCCAGCTGAGCCGGCGCCATTTTTGAAGGAGGACATGTGGCAAAGGTCGTCGGGACCGGGAGTCGAACCCATGACTCTCGGTATGACTCCCGGTATGAATAAAGTACTTGAGCTGCTGAGACCAAATACAGCCTTTAAATTTGATTCAGTTGATCCTTTGCACAGGTATGGAGTGTTGATATGTATGACGGAGATGACTACATTTTAAGTTAAAAACCAAACATATTTTAAACTTGAAAAACCCTAAAACCTTAGTATGAAATAAAAATTATAAATCACATTTGACCTTTCCATTTTATTTTCTAGGGTAATAATTAATTTTGAAACACACTTTTGGAGCTTTTGGAGTTGTATCTTCAAAACTAGAGACAAACTTTCTTACAAGCAACCAATGCTATGGAAGCTTCCATAAAAAACCTTTGCATTATTACCAGATGTGCTTCCTATTCGCTTTTTTGTCCTTGTAAAGACATTCATTGTGGGGATGCTCTCGGGCCAGTATTCATCTTATCAACCTTGGATTTAATCCTACGTCCACAAACCAACAGATTGTTGTTCATGCTGGTTTGGGGACAAAAACCAGGGCTTTTCTTTTGCTTTTTGCCATCAGCCTAGCTAATTGACCTTGTGCACTCTTTCCAATTGTTCTACACTCAATATCAGATCAAGCACTCCCGCCTTAAGGATCAATAACCTTATTGGCTATATGTCCGCCCATCTGACATCTATCTGCCTATGGGAAAAATGCTATCCTGTTGTTATCCTTCAGTAATAAACCTGCAAAAGAAATTGTCAAACTAACCTTGAGGTCTGTTTTTGAGTCCATTCTGCAGTGCTGTGTATAAGGGTTTACACCCCTTTTACATTTCGCAAATGCAAACATTTTGCTAACTAACTTGCAAAGTGTGATATGCATGTAGATATGTCTTTAGCCCCATTTGCTTGCAGTATATACCCCTGAATGAATTCCCTGGTCCTCAGAAGTCACCACAAACAGTATTCTGTTATTTAATCTCCATATTGATCCAGCTGTTCAGTAAAAGCTCCAGATGTTTGTTTAAGACCTTCTGAAGACCTAGGAGCGCAGCAGACAGGTGGAAGGAAAATATCACCCCAAGTACACTGGACTGTGTACTTGGGGTGATATTGTCCTGCTGAAAGGAGGGACTGAAGGTTCCCCTTTCAGCAGGACAATAAAGACCTTTGATGAAATGGTGTATTCTGTGGTCACATGAAGATGAGTGTAACTCTGAATGTTTTGCAAAAAATTCTAGGCTTAAAATACAAGCAACATTTATTAAAAAAAAAAAAAAATTAAAACACTGTACTTCTGACTGTGATATTTTATTGTACTTTTGCAAAATGCAGGTGCTAAAAGCAAGTTTTTTTTTCTTTAAGAACAAATGTTATGTACATAACCAAAAAGTAAACCTTTTGTTTTGCATGACTTTTAAATGTGCAGACCATCTTTGTTAGAAGTGTAAACCAACAAATCAAACTTCATCCATCCAAACTCGAGCCCGCAACTCATTAATCTATTTTCAAATCACTAAATCTTACTTTACATCTCAGCCAGGATACTGAAAATGCCAAATCTGAAAGCTGAAGATGTCTCATTAATTCCAATGTCCTCTCTTCAGTGAAAGAAAGCTGAGCTGACAGATGTGAATTCTAGCCACTTGTCTTGCTTTCCCATATTCTCCCTTCACATCTCAGTTTTCTCCTCTCACTTTCGTTTTCATCAGTCTCTTCTGTCATTTTGTCCTTCACCACATTTCATTGTTAACTCTCATTACTTCCTGTCATCTGTTCTGATCTCCTTCCATACTCTTTTTCTTGCTTGTGATTAGTGAATAATCATTTGTACCTGGGCAGATGAGGTGATTCTCTTGCCCATCATCGCTCGATCTTATTAAATAGGCTCCCAGTGAACAACCTGGCATATCATTGTCTGAGTCATGTAATGCACTGTGGAGAATATAATAAATGTCTTATCAATGTTTTATGGTCCAGAAACTGTGTGTTGAGGTTGCTTTATTAAAGAGTTAGAGAAAATAGATTGGTGTTTTGTCATGGTATGATTCTGTAAATTGGATTAAATCCACACAAAGGCTGTTTGGTCTCTGGAGTCCTCTATCATCATGAATATTGATGTAAGTATTACACACAGCACAAGCTAAGAGCTTGTGCTGTGTGTAACCTCCCTTTATCTCAGAGTCCTTATCAACAACAAGGGCATTAGACTATCACCGAGGTCAGTAAAATAAAGCCAGATCAATGTAGCAATGAGGGCAGGCAAATTCATTTGTTTACATCTCGAGGGAGACCCGGTTCCTGTTATAATGCCTCAGGGATTCTGCTCTGCAACACAACAGGACCAAGACAGTGAGTGGGCAATCTAATGCATTTTGGCAGTTGTGTAATGCAGCTTGCTGGTCATGATATCCTGGCATCAAGTGTGCCATCTGTGCAGATAAGCATCACATGCATTGGCCCAGAGACAAACTTAGCACAAGGCTGACAGACCCAGTGTGTACTGTGTTAAGGAGGAGACTGATTAAGAAAATAACACCAGGAGAGTAGTAAAATGAGGAAATGATTATTGTGTTTATTGGGCCCTACTTTGCTGTTTTGGCAGTAACTCAATATATGATTCCAGATTTGTATAGAAGGGGATAATTACATTCCTTCTTGGGAATAAAACTTCTAAAATCCTATGTGAATAGCAGCTGGCTCTGACGATGCCGTTTGCCAGAGCAGAACACTTTTTAGGATAGTAAAGAGACGACTGTCACTTTAAAATCTCACGCTGAATAGCCATGATTAGGGATTGGATGATTGATTGACTAGTCAACAAATTCTCACCCTCATGCTGTTAATTATTTCCAGTGTAAAGTCCTGTATCTATTTATTTAACTGGAAAAATCTATTTTTAGGCAGGGCTGTATTGTGGGGCAGTGGTTATGGTTGTTCTCCCGGTTGGGTTTCTTCCAGGTACTCTTGCTATCTTCCTTGTCCAAAAACATGTCTGTCACATTAATTGTTCTTATTAAAAATATGCTCTCTAGTATAAATGTCTTGTTAGTTTTGGCTTTTTCCATATTTTCTATCCATTTTCATAAGTTTATTGCCTGATTTGTTTTGTGTCCATCTCGAAATGTTCGATCCCAGCTCTCTCTGCTTTCACCAAAAATGATTACCTCATGAATATCTCATAGTATTGAAATCTCAAAAGAACTATGCCAATAAAAATACAAAAATAAAACTTGAGACAATTTTTTTTCTTTTTGACATGCATGCTCAAAAGGCACACTCCAGCTCCCATTTTTCCATCTTCAACATTCAACTTCCATCCACAACGGACAGACAAAACCACATAATTATCCAAGAATCACTGCAGCCCTTTGCACTGCCCTCCACCTCTCACTCTCACCAATTAAAAGGGTGTGGTTAGCAAACTCTAGACATGACACTTCCTGTCTTTCTGCATTAATTATGTGCGCCTCCCTGAAGGCCACAAAGAGGACAGAGTCCAATTAGTTCACAGAAGAAGAGGGCAGTGGATGACGTCATATGCTGACCTGAATGAATGTGTGAAAGAGGGTCCAAAAGAGCAGCTCAGCCCTTGAGCTAGTGAAGATTAAAGTAGGAGGGATGAATCACAAGAAAGACCATGGAGGAATTTAGAGGTAACGAAAAGAGAGACTTCCTTTCTGCTGTTAACTCAAATTAGTACCAAGGAATATTAATTGCATTCAGTTTAGTTTTCTACCTTTAGTGCAACCGTGTCTTTAAAATAGTCCTTGTTGTCCAGGTTCATCACACAAACTCCTTCCTAAAAGTCATTTAGAGAGACCAATTAATCTAGCCATCATGTTTAGACTGTGGGAAGAAGCCAGAGTACCCAGAGAGAACACGCACATAAATGGGGCGAACATGCAAGCGTCATGCAAAACGACCCCAGACTGGGATTCAAACCCAGGATTTTCTTGCTGCAAGACGTGAGGCAACTGTGCTACCAACTGAGTCACCTTGGGTCTGTTTTCAGTGTAAATAAAAAACTTCTACATGATGTATAATTTTGAAACTGTGTGCCAGCTTGTGCGGTTGCTTTTTGATCTCTGTCATGAATACCTTCAAACAAACCCTCCTTGTAATTGACTAGCTATCTTGACAGAAATAAAAACAGACATTACTTTGGTGTGATTTGAGAGTCAGGGGAAGCAGAGGATAAACATTTAGCTATCTGATGCCGCACGCTGGTATGCTTTGATAGTCTCACATCTGCTGCTTCTTTCAGATACACCAAAAGTCAAAAACAACAACGGGAACAGAAAAGGGAGAACAGAAAGTACAGCAGGTGCTTGGGATGTCTGCACAGAAAACTGATTAAAGTCCTGGAAGATCCTGACAGGGAAGTGCAGGAGAACTGGTGAAAGATGGAGCTCTGGGTGTTAAGTCAGATGAGAGGGAGCCCTCCTTAGATCTAAGGTTAGACCTTCTCTATGGGGGACCATGACACTGTTATCAGTTGAGAAGCAGAAACGCTGCCTGCAAAATCCTCTTTATGTTGTAAAACCTGGACAATCCACCTGTCGACGGAGAAGTCCCTTCTGGTAAGGGGCTTTCTTCCCTTTTGAAGTGTTAAACACAAACAAAGACACGCATATATCCGCACACACTCCTTCTTTTTGAATTTCTCCAGCTGTCTCTTAAATATAGAAAATGTATGAACCCAGCAGCACCAATTTATTTGCACTGGCACCGGTTCAAGGACATTGTGACAAGCGGTTAATAAGGATGGCGGCTTGGTCTTAAACACAAAGAAAAGAAAAACAAACGATTTTTAAAAATATATATATTTCATCGGCTGCACCAAGAATAACCTTCCCTGCTGAATACTGCAAAAACTCAGAGTCAGCTTCAAGGCTCAGAGGGAACAGAGCAACTTTATCATTAACTCTGAAATGAGGAAGAAATTAAATGGAAGAAATGCAAAAAGCTGCTGTACCAGAGGCAGGCTGGGAGGAGAGAACAATTAGCCAAAAAAAGCCCAAAAGGTCTTTTGATGAATTATTGGATTTTCACAGTCATTATAATGGTGATCATTAATTCACTCCTAACATATTCTAGCACACAATCAAAAGGTCACAAAGCACCTTTTACTGTCATCATTACAGAATCATGTTTCTCTTTGTAAATCACACTGAAATCTCTCTCCCACTCATTTAACAGCTCAAGAAAGCTGAGGTGACAGTTTTAAATACAATAGTTGATTTTGTCTGTAGAAATACAATATATCCATCATGTGGCTTCATAACAAAAAAACAATACACTCAAAATGGCATTATGAATGTTTCAACTCTGTATGAATGATTATATGAATTTTGATGTTGGAAGATATATTTTGGTCAAGACTGAAAAACTAGTGAGTGATTATCAAAGCTCAAGTAACCATGAAAGAAAACTTAGTTGTGCTATCAACTATTTGACAGATTTCCAAATATCTTTTGACAGAAACTGATGATCAGCATGATTAGTCATGCTTTACACAAGCATCTTCAAATAAGAAGATTTAAAGGGTGAGAATATTCTGGGACAAAAATGAACTCTTTAGGAAGTGAGCCTGAGGCATGAACATACCCTGGCCGTTCATGCTCGAAAAGCTTCAATATTTCAGAACTAAAACAAAAGAAAATCGCTTTCCTCCACAGTGATGTAAAAGACTTTTAGCAGAATTTGTTAATTGAAACACATAGAACACACACCATATAGAAAGTCTACAATTCTTTACATAAATGTCTCCATTTAGAAAAGGTATCCCAACTGCCCGAGATGAAATCCAAAAAAAGCTTGATACCCCCTCTAATTTAACTTCCCTTTGGGATTAATAAAGTATTTTTGAATTTGAACAATGTTTATGAATGCATATTTTAATAGTTCAAAAACAAAATATACCTTAAAATTCCTCAGTGTTTTGCCACAGAAGCTAAACTTGTGGCTTTCCTTTGCGCCGCTCTTGAGGGTATATATAGTTAATCATAGTCAAGGAAACTTAAAGGTGCACCTGGATTGGAAGTTTAGCAAACAATGTGAAGTATTATGGTCAAGGTGAAAAAAAAACAGCATCAGCCACCAGTTCCAGATTCTTCTGATGACTTTTCTTTGTTACTTTTGACTCTGATAACCATCCTGAGCTTCCAAGGACTCACTGTTTTTATAGCCAATTGGCAACACACCTGCACTTAAGTGGACCAAGCCACAATTAAACAAGTAAAAAAAAAATAAAAAATCTAATCAGAGAAACAAGAATAAAATTATTAATCTAATTTACAAACTCATCTACATATCAAAATTGTCTGCAAAATAAACCGTGTCGTTTTACAAGATAACTCAAAAAGTTACTTTAAAGAAAAACAAACCAAACAATACTCCAAAGAAAACCCTCTAATTGGTAGAACCCAGCAAGGTAATCAATGACATCATCCAACAATTTAAGCAGGAAATACTGGGCAGGCCCCTCCCATATTCCTGCAGTTCTACAAGGAACAAACAATGGTGAGTAAAAAGGAAAACAAATACCATAAATATACTTTGAAACAAAATAAACAAATTCAATTAGTCCAGAAGTAGAAGTAGCTTTAACCTAAACATATAAATAGATGGAAACTCCAACATGATGCTAACACAAACAAACCCGGGAAAGTAAGTGAAGCAAAGTTGCAAAGTAATGTTTAAATTTAAACATTCTAACCAACTATAGAAAGTACATGAATCAGAAATAAAAGTAAGGAACAAGTAGTGAACACAAACTGAAGCATTTTGTCACAAACGACAGCAAATATGTCATTATTCATTGCAGCTAGGTATTTTTAGCTTCTCAAGCTGCATTTGTTTTATGTTTTATACATGCTCTAAGAAGAAATCCACAAATTGGCAAATATTCAAAGAATAATTTGCAGTTTTCCACTGAAAAATCCACAAATATGGAACTGAATAGATGGGGGTCAACTGTAAAGCTGTGAACATGGTGATTATATGTTCTGATCAGCATGAAACCAAGGCCAAAATGTTAAGCTGTTTTTTATAGCCACTGTACACCTCTGATGTCTTTTTAAATCATGTTTTGCATCTGCTGACTAATGCATCTTTCCTATCAATCTTATTACGTACTTTCGGTGTCTCAAAAGCTGGTCCTCCAGGGTTGGTATTCAGCAACGTTTAGATGCGTCCCTGAATCATATTGTGAAATTGCCTCCGTAGCATGCAATCCATTTCTAGAGTCCTGCTAATGACCTAATTATTTGAGTCAGGTTTGCTGATGCATGAAGAAATCTAAAAGTTGCAGGACAACAGCAATTGAGATCTGCAGCTTCACTGTTTCTTTGTATCGTCTCCTGCAGCCTAAGAACCTCAGCAATCACAGCTGGTGCATAATAGAAATCCAGGTGAGAAGGTAATTGTTTAAGACCTTTGATCAATAACCTATCTTTATCTTCAAATAGGACAGGCCTAAATTCTCTTTAACACAGGACCAGAGTTGTTCATTACGCACAGCTTACTTGTCACTGTGAATAATGACCCAACAGGACAGGAACACCAGTAGTGTTGTCAAAGACCTGACTCCAAACAGCGTTCATTAATGTGAGGACTGCTCTGACAACCCAGGCTGCAAGATAGACATGATTTTTGCATAATCTTTTATCTATTCTGGGTTATGGAGAAAATGTTTAACTTTGACAGTAGCTCTGTGAGATTTGCTGTGACAGAACTCATTTTAATTTAGGAAAGAATAAACTACAACAAATATAATTGTGCTTAGCTCTTGTCCCTTGTAAGAAGTCCCTAGAGCTTTCAATTAATATTTAAAAATGTAAAATTTTTATGATGAAAAATGTTTATAGATAGAGTAAGTACCATTTCACTAGGAAAAGTAGAGGCAGCATCACCGCTTCTTTTGGTGCTGTCAGCATTAATCTTTTTTTCTCAATTGTTTCTGAGTCTGAAAAAAATATTTAAAATTAACTTTATTACAAGCAGCATTGATTCATTAATCTCTGTTATTGGACCCACTTGTTGCTTTCAACCCAAATGTTAAATTGGAAAAGAAACTACTAATTCTAGTAAGAAGTTTACATTAATCTATTTCACGCTTTTAAAGGGTTTTTTTTCCATGTTTTCCAGGGTGGAATTAATATAAAGAATTACTACAAGGAGTTTCAGAAAAAGAATTATACATTTAACTTTGAGTTTTCTGCAGTTTAGTTTTCTCTACTCCATACAAGGTAGAGACTACACATCCTGTACAGACTCAAATATACACACACGTACATTCCCATGATATTTGCACATATATTGCGAGCAGTAGTGAAACAATACTAGGTTTTGACTTCCATTGTCAGATCTAATTTAATTTTGTTACTCTACTGGCACACATAGGCTTTAAAGTATTGTCCATAGATTTCCCAATAGGGTAGAGATCAAAGCTGCCCTTGAATCTTTATATTAAGTGAGTTAACCATTTTAAATAACTTTACTATTTGAACCACCAAAGGTGCATAAGTTTTGAACAGTTCACCATTTCTATGAGATTGAATAGTAAATTTGTAGGTATGGCTCCACCTTTATTAGTCCTTTCAAATTTTGTAATTCATCACCACAGATTATACATGATGCTACCACCTGCATATGTTGTTTTAAGGTTAAAAAGCCTCTCTTTGATTACTCAAAAAATATTTCTCATTACCAAAGCCAAACAAGTTTACCTTTTTGTCCTCCAGGTCTTGAGACTTGGCATAAGAAGTTCCAATGTGGCCATTTACAAACGTCTGACAATTCTGAAAGTAGAAGAAGCTTTCCAAAGTTGTTTCATCATTATATTTTGAAATATTTGTAGTTTCTGGCTTAGTTTTATTCATCTTCAGGTACAAAATATCAGGAAAAATGTATTTTAGGTTAAGCGAGACTTTGAAGTCTTGAAAACTGCAGTGTCAATGTCAAGGTAATAGGGCTTCTGCTCACAGCTGACAGTGTCTAACTGCTTTGTCTTCTACTTCATTTTGTAAGAGATCAGCATTAAAATTCAGAGGTGGGATATAATAAACATCATAACTAGATGCAGCTGTGACTTGATGGTTGAACTTTATACAAACCGATTACATAAACTGTAGCTTTGTGAAAGCAAACAGCAATCAAGGTTTTCACATTATCAAGTTACAGCAATTAAACAACAGCATGTGGTTTGCAGAACATAAAAATCTGACTTAAAGAGGACTACAAAATCTTGAATTTTTAGGCTAGGTCTGATGGAACTTCATGCAGTGCGTTTTAAGTGCTATTCATACTATTTACTGATCGCTAGGATGATTTTTAACATAGAGCTGTTTTACAGGAGGGTCAGTGAAATAATCTCTGATTACTTCAGCATACCAAGACATTTTCATTCACCCAACTTTGTTGGATCAGTTTGAGGGGGGCACCCCTGCACAGTGCAGAGCCCAAAAAGGCAGGAAGGAGCAAGTTTGGCATGTAAGAACCTCTCTGGCCTCCTTTCTAATTTAGGGATAAATTTATGGATAAATTAAAAAGGAGAACAAGCTAGGCTATTTTCGCCCAACATCAGTGAACCTTTTTAATAGGTAGTCTTCCATTTTCTGGTTGTTTAATATTTGTGTTATTCACATTTCTTTGAGGACACTTAATCAATTAATTGTACTTATAAAGTTACAACATACGGTTAACTTTTCCCCATCGTTTAACAAAAACACTGCGCCTCGTTAAACAACAGAGCTTTTCTTTCACAGAAAATGTACTCGAAGGATTGTGAAATGTTGCATTGCCTAATCTTGTCTGCACTATGCAGACGCTGTCTGCGCTGATGAAGATTCACTCACTTTGCTTTGAAGTGGTTCCAACAACAGGGTGGTCTGACCTATTTTCAGTTTTGTTCAGTTTTTTCTGTTTGACTACTTGGCAGCGCTCACAGTATGTAAAACACATTGAACTTTGTTCCCCAAATGGTTAGGTGAGCAATCAATATGGAGAATAAAATAAAATAAAACAATAGTCCAAAAAGTCCTGATGAAGCAGCATACTGGGCATCATACACTACTTATTTTGATAAACAAATACTTGACAAAACTCTATTTTTTATATTTTACAGTACTTTACATTTCTAAAACTACATTTCAAGGGTGTGTCCTAGTCTAGTATCTTTCTATGTGTAATGCAGTTCATGTAAAATCACTGGCAATGACTTATCTGGTAATTAGCTGGTATAAAAGCAAACTTACTCCAGCATATTGTCTTTAATATGCTGATGTAGAATGGTTCTGGAAGTAGACAGGACTTCAGTTGCATGGCGATGGATTTTATTTCAAACTGCAGCAATTATCAGAACAACCAATTCATGAGGAAACCTTAGTCCAATTGTTAAAAATCCTTGTTGATCTTTAGACACAGTCTCCTTTACAATCCTCTACACAACACATTCACACTGCCATATCTGCCATTCCCCATCTTACAGGTCTTAAAGTTTGTTTCCACATGTACAGTTTCCATATTTTGCTTAGAATATTTTTCAAGGACACCAAAAGGCCTTATGCACCAGAGAATAGTTTTTCTTTTGTTCTCCTGGATTACCTCCTGTTGCATGTCAAGTTAAGTTTTTGTTTTTTCAGTTTATTTTTGTTCTTCACCTACCCTCACATGTGTGAGGAGTCTGCAGCTATGCACCTGACAGGCATTCAAATGAAAATTATTGTTATCAAAGGCATCGAAAGAGAGGAAAAAAGACCTGACATAATTTTTACTTGTCGTGTTTACAAATATAATGCTATTTATATCATATCAGATCTAAATTTGGACAACAGGAGTTCAGCGAATTTGCCTGACTAAGCAAGCCTCTCACAAATGTCTCTTTGATCTTTTGACTCTACATAATTTAATGTTCAGTTTTTCACAACAGCAATAAACATTTGCCGACTTGATAAAACTAACATATTTTCAGGTTTTTTGGAACTGCATAACATTTTAAAAATAGATATTTTTTGTACATTTCAGTGGGAAAAAACATTCCCCCCACCAAGAAAGTATTTAATTTGTTTATTTATATTATAAAAAAAATAATATTTATATATTTAAATTAATCAGTCTAAACAATTTCTGTAATTGCTATTTCCAACTTTTTTCTCCAATTCTGTTATTTAACTTGCCCAGTAAATATTGAAGAAAAGATGTCCAGGTGCTCTCACACACACAAGTTCAGTGAAAATAGAAAAAAATGTGTAGTTTTGGCAGATGGCACGTCTTACTTTCTATTCATTTGCTCTTATTCTCATTTACACGTTTCAGACAACAACACGTTGTCACCGGAGGTGTAAACACATCTCAGAGGCATATCATATGAGCCGTGACATCTGCTCTATTGCGGTAAAAGACTTGACTCACAAGGTGTTCTTTAGGAGTATACATGCTGATTACTTTAAGACATACCTATTCACAACACCTATCTTTATGTGGAGAAAAAAAGAAACTACAAAGGAAATAGAACGACATAAAAGTATTTCTCCAGACTAGACAAATGCAAGAGAATGTTCCTGAAATTGTGTAATTAAAAATAGATATATAAAACCAAAGTGATTATTTATCATTTGAAATGGTAGTAAAGAAATTATTAAAAATAGATACTTTTGTCATCCAAAGCATGCTCAGATTTGAATCCTTCGCAAAAGTAGGGCAAATACTTTCAATATTTCAAAGAATCCACCAACATTGGTTTCAAGAGAGCATTTTCAACTCAGACTGAAAAGTTAATGCAAATCTATCCTCTTATGTAAGATGTTTAATGTGCTCTTCTGTTACTTCTAAGACAAGTAACAAGCCCATGTCTCAAACCCATGTTGTGTCACACTATAAACAGAAGGAAACTTTAGTGATTTTATTGGAATTTTCTTGCAGTAGATCAACAAAAAGTAGCACATACTGTAGTTGTGATAGAAGCAAATGAAATGATCAAAGCATGATCAATATCAGTAGATATTACATTCGATAGATAGGATATTCAATAATTATACTGGACTCCATCCCAGAACCACACAGCACTCTAGGATATAGACAAAGGAACGACTTTAGTCGCTCAACCTCTCACGGCCAGCTAAGCTAGGTTGGTGTCATCAATTAACTCACTGACTCTTTGATCACCTAGTAACTCAATCACTCTTTGGTTACCTAGCAACAATCTGTTACATAACTTGCGCAGCAGCAGATTGTTGCTTAAAAATAAAAAACAACGTTGTGGAGAGAAAGGGCTAAATGAATACAGGAGCTCAAGAGGAAACTGAACAAAACAGGAAAGGTTAGATCACCAGTTTGGCAGTATTTCAATTATTCAAAAAAAAAATCTATCTATAATTATCAATGTCAACTATGAAACCCTTACATCATGATCCGTTTATATCCTCTACCCCTATGTGTACTATAGCTATAATTTTTTGCTCATTGTGTCCTTCCCTCCATTATTCTCTTGCATAAATCTTTCCATTCTTTCTTTGTGTCCTTCCTTGTGTTGCTCCATTGGAAGATTTATTCTTTTCATGTGTCCTGAATGTACATCTTCATCATATGTACTTTCCTTTCTGTTTTGTGTCCATCACATCGTTCTTCTTTTATGTATTTCATTTGTTCCTTTCTCTTTTGCGTACTTCTTTTCGTTCCTCGATTTCTACAATCATTTCTCTAAACCCTTCAATCCTTCGCTTGTCCATGTGCCTCCTACTGTCCTTCCTTCTTTATGTCCTCCTGCCCTCCATTTGTTCTGTTCTTGTTCACTTCCTTTCTTCCTCATGTCCTTCATTCTTAAAGTGAATGTGAATGAGACTTCTGAAAAGCTTTGTTGTTTAATGTCAACCAATCGATTAATCACATATAAAGCATCAATGCCAAGCACATGGGTCACGCAGTTTGCAACTCCTATCTATCCAAGGACCCCCTCCTTCGACAGAAAATTAGCAATAAAAGGCAGAGTCTATTCATCTCTCTTGGATGCAGAGCAGCCAAGTTGTAGTCTTCCTTGCAGCTTGCCAGCTTTTATAAATCATACCAAGTTTATTACAACTAATCTATACCTCAAAATCAACTCACTGGGTTCCTGTCCATTGCTGACGATAAGCCTCAGTAGGTTTTCTTATCTGTCTGATAAAGTACTTTATTCTTTGGAAACATTGAGCTTTTTATTTATTTCCATCAAATCTCCAAAGGCCTTTATATATTCGATAGTAAAAAGCATGATTGAACAAAATGTTCTTCTCAGATTGCTTCCTTATATCCCTAAGTGTTTCTTCTAAAGAGAAATGAAACTCATGCTGAGAAGACTGTGGCTGGCTGTGAGCGGGTCCAATCTAGAGGCGAAAAAAAGCTGTATTTCGATTGAGCATTTTTGTACATTTTCAAACAATGTTAAAAGCTGAACGTGGAGCCAAGATGAGCTGCCTCCTGTGGGTGGAAAGGGGAGGCATGTTTGTTTTCTACAAATTAGCACTGGGAGCTCAAAAATAAATTTTGTGAGATACTTACTAGGACTACACATTTAAACAGACCAGAATGCAGCATATGTCATTTGCAAAAGTCCTGATCATGGATATTTTTTTCAACAAAATCAATGAAATTTTATCAAAAAGGGAAAATGCATCTATTTCTAATTGCATCAATTTAGCAGAGATCAAATGCATAATATCTATCCTTCCAGCAAATAGTACCCTCTATAAAGCAAATATCATATTAACACAGAGTAAAAAGGCTCAATACTGGACTCCAAAAGTAAAGTGGAAGGAAAGTAGATTATGACTAAACCATTGGTCTGCAATGCTGAGTCTGTGATTTGGAGTCATCCCATCCTCCTGAGACCTACTAAAAGACCTAATAAAGTATATGGATGAAGTATTCATTTCTGTTCTCAAATGACCATCAATCAGGAATACGACCTGCACTAAAACAAGAAAAACCAATGACCTTCATTGTCAAAGTAATACATCGCGCCAACTACCACTAGGGTTTTTAGCAGTGGGATGCTTCTTGTGACACAAACTCCACCAAAAATACATACATATGCCCTGTTCACACTACAGGCAAGTGGGGCCCAAATCTGTTTTTTGGGGAGTCAAGTGATCACGTCAGATTTTGGAGAATAAGTGTGAACACTCAGATCTGTGTCATATTTGATTTTTTTTTTTGTATTCAGATTTGAGTCATTTTAATATGTGGTCCTGATTCCACTTCACACCCAGTCTTGTTGAATGTAATTCCAGTGGGATCCACCAAAGCGGTTGCTATGTGACTTTGACATTACGGATTGTGTTAGCGGTTTCATAGCACTCATTAAAAGTGGCGCTCCATGCTGCTTTGACCTAAGGAAACCTTTGATTTGCTTTCCTTGCATCATGCTTGGGTTATGTTACTAAAGAGGACCTTGATTCGACTCTATTTGATCTGATGTTTGGTCAACCTCTGCATGTCTCTGAACAGTTTTTGCCTGAGGTTCCCTCACCACATTTTACTCTACATTTCCAGCATATTTTACCTTAGGGGGCCTCTTTACATTCCCAGTACTGTACACCAGTGTTTGTCCAGTCATTTGTCCCAAAAAGCTCATAGACTTTTAAAATATTTTGTTCAGGCAGAGCACCACCACTAAAAATATGTAGAACAAATATCCTTCTTGGCACTTACCATTACTCTGTTGTATCGTACTCTATTAATCTCAGTCGAAGTTGAGTAGAGGAGGCGATCAATCCTAGCTCCTTTGTTGTTGTTCTTACTCATCTACAATTTATTTAAGAAATGGTATGCCATATCAGTCCATCTCATCACCCCATTTTGGGAACATACCATCTTTGATGTTACTGCACAACTGTTGCAGTTACAGCTGATTTACAGCCTGCAGGCTCAAATGAAAAACAAGCAGCACTAAACATAGGTCTCTTGTAAAATTTAAGATTGTTATCATAGCGTTATATTCTGCTAATATAAACAGCTAAAATCATCTAAGACAGGTGGTTCACCAACTAGCTTTTTAGCTGCTATCCTCTCTGAAGACTTATTTCCTTTCCGAAACGTTCACAAAGATGTAACATTTGCCTGGTCCAGATAAGAGACCTATTACAGAGGAAGTGATTCCTAAGAACCTTACTTCCAAAAATCCACCCTGTCTCTTTAGTCTTGAATGCCTTTTGTCTTATAAATTAAGAGCAAACTATTTGTTATAGTGCTGGTTCTTCTAATGGACGTTTAAAGAGTCTTTCTCTCTCTCTCTCCTTCTCACTGTCTAATTAAAGGTAATTTCTGAATAGAGGTTTGTTTTGAGATGCTTATTGCTAACCAGAATATTATTATTATTAAATGAAAACATTTTTGGATGTGTGTTTTTTAGGACTCTGAAGCAGTTATCAAACAATTCAAGACAATGAACAATTTTGTCTAAAAGTGACACATTAAAGTTACAAGAGAATTGGTTACATAGCGGGATAATACTTAGCAGCTTTGCAATTTTGCCTGGCACAATTCACATTTTTGAGATTTCCTCAGCTAAAAATGATTTGTGGTGAAACACTAACTGCTAAAATATTTCCTCACTAGTCAGCTGTGTCCCCCAGAAGTTGTGCCTTCTATCTGTTGAATCTGTTCATTCAATAGCTTTATTCTCTCCCTTACATATAATCTCTGTCTGCAGAAAAATATGAAATGTCCTTTCTTTTGTAATCTCTTCATTCTAGTTGTTGTTGTTCTGGGATTAAAATCACTGCAAATCACAGCAGCTTTAAACCAGGACATACTCTGCTACTTCAGTACACGCAATGTAGCAACACAGACGTTGCTTTGGTCACAGAATAGTGACAGCAGAGCATCCAGGCTGCAATGTGAGTTGTATGTTTGCTTGAAGACATTTGGGGAAAAATTAAGCTTGAGCTACTTAATGGTAGAAATTTGCATCTTGATGTCACTACTGTGAGTAGCACTTAAATTAATCCTCCAACTAAAATGTCCAAAAAAATGTACTTCCTTCTTTGCCATTGCCAAACTACAATGGACTGGCAGACTGCAAATCCAAAACAGCACAGAAAATCAGCATCAAAACTCAATTTCAATTTCAAAGGGAAAAATTCCAGATTGAGTACTGAAGGGACATGACAATAGAGCAAATTGCACAGGAGGGCAGTGGTCAGGCTACATTTCAACACATTTCAAAGTGTTTTTAGTGACACTATTTTTTAATTGTTTACTTTTTGTTTACTGAAGCTGGAACTCTTACTGGACTGTGGGTCGAAGGCACAGATTTGTTTTGTTAATGAGTCCCCGCTGATGCATTTAAGACATGACAGGCACTGTCATGCTTTCAGTCACACGAGGAGCCAACAGCTCAGTGCCAGAAGCAGACGACTGCCTGAAAGCTGGCACAGGCTCCAGGTTGCAAAGCAGATGCCTGGAGATAACAAACGGATCCCATCAAAATCAGAATAACAAGACCTGAAATAGCTAGAGGAATAATTTCAGCGCAGTTTCTGTGTTTAATGAATTGAGATAACATTGTAAGTATAAATACTATGGTAAACAGATTTTGGTCATGTTTGTCCAGTTCTCTCATTAGATTTGCTAATTAGTGTTACTCAGACTTGTTTCCAACTTGGGATCTGGGACTCTGATGTGAAAGCCACATGGTGAGTGTAGATCATTCAAGCAAATATAAAAGGATGTAAACTGGACAAATGACTGACTGTCATCACCTCAAGCATGGTACGAATGGGTTCTCTGAATAAAATCAACTCTGCCACATCCGATTGTTCAAGATTGATCCAATGTGACTCCACACAGCCAGCTGAGTTTCTTTAGATAACTAGTTCCACAATAAACAACTTGATTGCATTGTATTATAGGATGAAATTAGAATGGATGAGGTTAAAGCTGCCTATTATCATCATGAGTTTAATTATAGTTTCTGTATATAAATTGGACCTGTCTATCTTGTAAAGAAATGACTTGAGATTGCATTTGTTGTGAATTGTATTGTTCCACTACATCGTTGTGTTACTTTACTCCCTTTTAAAGTTTCTGTGACATGGCTCAGTAAATGTTTATTCTGCAGTTTTATTCCATGCATATGCTGGTAAATTAGACCTAATTTCAGACAGTATTGTGTTGCTTTTCATATCAGTAAGCACCACTTTTGCTGTATTTAAAACCTTTCAAAATTAGGGAACATAACAAGCCTGGCACAATGTAAGTCAATGAGGCTAACTAAACCAAACATAGAGTCTGCATTAGCTCTCATCTCACACATTAATTTTTGCATTTACATTGCATTTCTGCATTTCTTAACCCTTGATAAACATCTCTTATGAATAAAGATTTAAGTTTTGTTTCTTCTACCTTGTTGTTGTCAGAGATCGATATTTGAGTCACAAACAGAGGAACTGAGAGAAGTTCTTATAGAGATTAAATCATAATGACCTTAGGTAGGACCTCCTAAAAGATTGGATTTCAGCTATATACTATGCAGCTATATTCAGCTATATTTGCATGCCTTAAATTTTAACTAAGCCGAACAACCATGTAACTGCAGGTGATTACATGTGCTGAGGCAGATGGTTGTATCAGTCTCACTCCACTGAGATAAGTCATTCTATTGTTATTTCTTAAACATAAGGAGGAGGAATATGTGATGAAAAAGACTCTTTCTAGGGAGATAATGTCTCTTAAAGCCACAAAGGAATAACTGCTGGATAAAGAAAACGAGCAGAGCTGAAAAGGGACAATGCCTTTCTTGAAAGTCAAAAAAAAGCATAATATACCAGGTGGTGAATATGTGATTAAACCATTCATTTTCAAGCACGTCTCCAATGCTATTGCTGCCATGAGTCAAACTTTGAAAGAACATATCACAGTGGGGATGCTGCCAATTAAATGTGTCTTTATCTCTCAGAAGTTAGTTACTTACCCTCCTTTTCTCTATTTTTTTATAATTTTGTGTTTCTATTCATTCAACTTCAGATTGACCCAATCAAAAGGTCGAGAGTAGAGAGTCTGGCAAAGAGTGCTATATGAAAACCATTAAAACTATTGTTTTGTATTGTAAGCCATGTAGGAGACAAAGCCAGAATGTGGGGCCAGATGACACAAAAATCTGTAACTGTTAAAGGCATGGAAACACAGTGAAATGTGGTTCTACAAATTATTGAATTGGCTGAAAAATGACCAAATGTACCCTATTTACTAATAAAATCCCTTTTTAAAGCTATAGGTTTCAAATTTAAATTTTTTTTTATTTCTGTTTATTTGTAAATAATAATATACTGTTCCTTCCACTTCACAATTTTAGTCCATATAACAATTTCTTTTGGAATATCACTTAATATCCCAATGAATCACATTAGCTACTCTAAAGTAGTATGATATAAATTGGATTTATTAATAATGGGAAAAAAATGTTATAAAAATAATAGCTGTAATCACATCTCAGTCGGTTTTCCAGCACACTGATGTAATTACTCCAGCTCAGTAGGTGGCAGTAATGCACCTAAAATGTGTTTTGCCTTCTGCAAAGAAGATGCACATGCAGTGCTACTGTACTTTTATAATATTTTATCACTTCACAGCAAATATGTACCTCCAAACATGGACGAGAGACATTTCCTACTACAAACTTGGCACAGTTTCACAGCCAAAACTAGTAAGTCTACACCTAATGTGTGTGTTTACATCAACATATGTTTGTTCTGTGTTTCAGTTCCCTGCAAAATTTTATCTAAATTAAAAGGGAAAAGAATTTGCTACGACAACACCTATTGGTATTTGATAAAACTGAAGTTAGAATTAAATTAATCCTGACTATTTCATTACAAAATCTCTGAATAATCTTTTTTTTTTTTTTGCATTGCACACCACCATTAAGACCTTGTCTTTTTTAAAAATACTTTTTTTAAAGACTAGTTCTTTAAAAAAAAGCCCCGGCACCAATACTTTTATTTTCCGTCTCCCTTGGCAACACTTGTGAACGAACCCTGATTTTCAGTCTTTGCTAAAACCTAAATCTACAAAGATTTAGAGACGGACGGAGAGAGAGGTAAGAGACGGGAACGATGATCTATCCTAGGATAATCTATCTAGACTGAAAATGAGGTTTAGATAGATTATCCTATGATTGGCTCCGCTTTGGCCGGCCTATGACGTCAATCTGTGACGTGTGATTCGGAGTTTGAATATGCCACCCGAGGATCACGTGACCAGCTGAGCCAATCAGGTGCAGGCGACCGCTCCACACAATCCTATTTACGTACATTATTTGAATGCTGGTCCTTTTACTTTTTCATCTGTGACTCACAGATTGACGTCAGATTGACGTCATAGACCGGCCGGAGCGGAGTCTTTGAATGTAGACCCTCTGCCATCATTTCTCTACTCGGTCACTAATCAGTGTCTTTGTCTTGCAAGATACTCTTGTAAGCATAAAGCCCATTAAAGATTGGTTTTCCTTTCTTAAATGGACAAGCGTAGCTACTGCAGAGTACAAGGAAGCGTATTGGTGCCGGGGCTTTTTTTAAAGAACTAGTCTTTAGAAAAAGTATTTTTTTAAAAGACTTTGTCTTAATTTTAAAGAAAATAAAGTATTTTTTTAAAAGACCAGGTCTTTAAAAAAAAAAAAAAAAAAAAAACCTACGCAGGAAGCGTAAGGTAAGATGATGGCGGGATGGAGGAGGAGTTTTTGCCCTGAATTATTTATTCTATGTTGGCAAATCAGCCTTTGTATAATCACTGAATATTGTAAACACTGAACATTTTCACTAATGCAATTATCCTCATTTATTTGTTACTGTGACAGGACTAAGACAGTAGTATTAATCTTAAGAGTAGTTTAGAAAATTACTAATAAATATTACTAATAAATCCTAAAATATTGTACATATAAAAGAACAAGAGCTACACTTAAATATAAGTATATTTCACATACAGTAAGTGCTTAATAGCAAAATATTGCAACAACAACAAAGAGAAATTCTTCATCTTTCAATCATTGACTCAGGCTTGGCCACTGAAGACTACTCTATAGACCAACACACAACAGTTGCAGACTGAAACAAACTACGACAGAACAAAACGCTTTAAAGTGTCACTTACATGATAAAACAAACATGATTTAAAAATATTAACTGCTTTGCCTTCATTTTATTTACAAAAAAGCTTTTAAGCCCAATATACTGAAACCACATGTGCCCCATATAGTGTTCCCATTTCTGTCCCACTCCCAGTTAGCCCACATTAATGCTGAATAGGGCCCGTACATTTAGCCCAAATGGGCCAACAATATGGGTCCCATTTTAGGTTAACCTTATGGGACTCATGCAGTTAGCCCAGATAAAACCCGTGCCCACTCATCATTACCTACATAGCCCACAACTAAACGATTCAGTGCAGCTTCATTTAAAAACTGCACCCCTGCATGGGTGGGTCCCAGCCAAGCCAGCATGCTGGTTCAATGTACACAGAATAAAAGCACAATAGTTACTCTTTTAAAATCAAGCAAGTGGTTTTAACCTGTCAAGACACTTTGAAACAACCTTCTTGAGTGAACCCATTTTATTCTGCCACGTTGGCGCTCAAATGGACCCGCAAATTGAATATGGCGCCGCTGAATTTGAAAACGGTTTGGCCCACAACAGTGCGGAGTTTGAAATCGCTCTGCACCAAAATATGCTTATCGTGGGTGTAGCTGTGTGTGTTAACAATATTATAAAAATGATCAAAAACAGAAAGAAAAGCAAAAATAACAATAAAAATCAAGTCTCTTTTTGGGGTACTCCGGTCATCCGGTCCGCTACGAGCAGCAAATTCTTTTAACTAGCGATTTAAAATCTCTCCCTAAACTTTTATACAATACAGGTAAAACAGACAGAAGAAATGTACTTACAGATTCTTTTGTAGGACAGAATTAGTAAATGAGCCAGATACAGGACCATATAGCGAGCATGTTTTAGGTTCAAATACAATACACCTTGGTGACCTCCAAGACGAGATCACCATCCAAGGAGAGCCTTTTCTTTAGTGGAAAGAAAAGCTTATGCAATTGCTTCTACAATTTGCCTTATATCAACTCTAGTTTAGGTCAACTATATGGGTCCCATGCAGTTAGCCCACAACAGACCCATGTGGGACCCACCCATGCATGCTGGCTGGGGAGCGTCACACACGACACTGTGGCAAAACTTATTTGCAAGTTTCAGAAAACTGGAAATGTTGCACAACAACCACAAAGTGATCCACGTATTAATCTGTGTATTCAAAACAATGCTAATCATATAGAGAACATTATATAAATAAGAACGGTTGTCCAATATAAAAAAAAAAAATTTCTATGGAAACTTATGGCCCATCCTGTAGATATATGATGTAGATATGTAGAAATAGATATTCAAATCTACATAAGGAGCAGTGCAACTTGTATATACAACATATATGTAACAGAGAGAAAAGTGTGTATGTGAATTTTGCCCAAAATAATAATAATAGTGTGTATGTGTTTGTAATGAGATTGTTGTATCCATGTGTTTGGAGCCACCTAGTGGTGTGATGAGTGACTGCATGCAACGGGTCCTTCAGGCGCTCTCTCGGCTTCCCCCACCAGGATCCTGAGGAACTGCTGGTGGAGGGAGGTGCGTGAGAGGCAGCTCTTCGCTATTGTTTTTACTTAGGGTCATATTTTTCTACTTCAACGATTAACGAAATACTGTAAGATCATTTAACAAATATAATTTATAAAGTTTTCTTGTGGTTGGGCTGGAAAAAATATGAGCCTATGAGTTGGAGCTGCGCCAGTTGGCTTTGCGCTTTTTTTTAAGACCTTGTCTTTTTTAAAAAATACTTTTTTTAAAGACTAGTTCTTTAAAAAAAGCCCCGGCACCAATACTTTTATTTTCCGTCTCCCTTGGCAACACTTGTGAACGAACCCTGATTTTCAGTCTTTGCTAAAACCTAAATCTACAAAGATTTAGAGACGGACGGAGAGAGAGGTAAGAGACGGGAACGATGATCTATCCTAGGATAATCTATCTAGACTGAAAATGAGGTCAGTCTAGATCTATCTAGACTGAAAATGAGGTTTAGATAGATCATCATAGGATAGATCATCGTTCCGTCTCTTACCTCTTTCCCCGTCTGTCCCTAAATCTTTGTAGATTTAGGTTTTAGCAAAGACCGAAAGTGAGGTTTCGTTTACAAGTGTTGCCACGTGAGACAAAAACAAAATGATTAGTGACCGAGTAGAAAAATGATGCAGAGGGTCTACATTCAAAGACTCCGCTCCGGCCGGTCTATGACGTCAGTCTGACGTCAATCTGTGACGTCACAGATGAAAAAGTAAAAGGACCTGCACTCAAATACTGTATGTAAATAGGATTGTGTGGAGCGGTCGCCTGCACCTGATTTGCTCAGCTGGTCACGTGATCCTCGGGTGGCATATTCAAACTCCGAATCACACGTCACAGACTGACGTTTTTTGAAAGACAAATTCTTAAAAAAAAAAAAAACCTACGCAGGAAGCGTAAGGTACGATGATTGCGGGATGGAGGAGGAGTTTTTGCCCTGAATTATTTATTCTATGTTGTATATACAAGTTGCACTGTTCCTTATGTAGATTTGAATATCTATTTCTACATATCTACATCATATATCTATGTTATGTGACTATTAAAGTTTAGTCACATGACACGGATTGCCGTAAGGAAAAGCAATAACCTGCTCAGCCAATCAGGTTTGGCCTCCAGGACGCGCAGCGCCACCGCAGCAGGGGCAACTACTCTTCTCCCACCCGCAGAGCGCCAGTTTCGTGAGGTATGGGGCTTTAAAGACAAAGTCTTTATAAAAAAGACCTGTTTGTTAAATGATAATAGGAGGTCTGTGTCATGTGATCATGGTCACATGACATGTGGGAGGGGGGACAAATAACGGGTGGGGAAAAAGTTTCCATACACAGGAGAATGTAAAATGTATATTTTTTATATACCCAATGTACCCAACTGAAAATAGATCAATAGCTCCTACACCAAAGAAGATGCGTTTGACAAAAGAGCAAAGAATTTAAATTATACTGATGGCTGAATCGGGAAGCTGTCACATGGTTGTACGAAACTTTAACAGAAAACATGGAACGAGCGTCACGACACTGTGGAAAAACTTATTTGTAAGTTTCCAAAAACTGGAAATGTTGCACAACAACCACGAAGTGATCCACGTATTAATCTGTGTATTCAAAACAATGCTAATCATATAGAGCACATTATATAAATAAGAACGGTTGTCCAATACAAAATGTTTCTTTTTTTCCTATGGAAACTTATGGCGCATCCTGTAGATATATGATGTAGATATGTAGAAATAGATATTCAAATCAACATAAGGAGCAGTGCAACTTGTATATACAACATATAGAATAAATAATTCAGTTCAAAAACTCCTCCTCCGTCCCGCCAACATCGTACCTTACGCTTCCTGCGTAAGTTTTTTGTTTTGTTTTTTTAATTGTTTTGCATGCCTTACATCCACTCATTTAAGGCATGCAAAACAACCATGCAAACCTCAGTCATATTAGCCATTAGTCTTAAAAATACACATGTGAAACTTATTTGCTGTGTTTGCAAACTAGTGAGAGCTATTAAAAAAAACATCTTTGATATATTGCGAGAACATGCATGCTTTATGTGGAAACCCAGCTCCAGTTTACGGAAGATTAATATCGTGAATGAATGGGGAAAAAAAAATCTAATATAATGTAAAGCTACTATTGTTACACGGGGAGTCTGTTCTGGATGCACAACAAAGAGCCCAAGACTGAACAGTTTCCCTTAAGTCACACTTTGAAAGGAGCTTCCTGCCAGCAATACATGAGAGAAAGTGCAAAGAGCCACTTCAACTTGTTTAAAAGCCACTGGCTACTTGTGATTTTCACATCCATTCTCGTGCCTTTTCACATTCTTACCGCCGTAAACATTCATAAATAAACATGAAGTGAAGAAAGGCTTCACCTGATGGAATTTTTCACACAAAAGTAGTACAAAAACACATTTCACCAACTTAAAACGAAAAGCGAAAGGGTGAAAAGTTTTAAGTCAATTTTGACAACAGGGCTAAACAAAGAGGAAGATGGAAAAAAAATTAAAAAGTGAAGGGATGTTAAAAATGAAACACTGCTGACAGCTTTAGTTTTACAACTGTCTGTAAGTCTGAAGGGAAACAATTGCTAATTCTCTAAAATTTAATATAAATATGTATGCAGTAAGCTTGTCTATATATTGTATTATAGTTTCCAAGTACTAGAGCAACATTTCTTACAGTAAGTGTCAAGAGAAATTTGTCCTCATACACATTACATTTTTTCTTCAGTCAGCTCTGAACATGTTTTTTTTCTCAATTTGAGCTCTGAACTGAAAACCATTGTTAACTTGAGAAGCAATTAGCCTTCCTTGACACTTGTTATTCTTAACAATAAATGACTTCTTCCGTCATTAAATGTAAAAAGCTTCCATGTAACTGCTGTTGTAAACCCATAATATTGTTGAAAGAAAGTGCATGAGGAGCTGCTACAACTTTAATGAATCAGAATGACAAGTGAGCAATTGCTTGCATGAATTCCAGGACAACAGATCCCACATTGGGTAGAGAAAGCTAGCTGGTGCATCCAGCTCACACCTGCGCATACCAATTATTCCACAGGCTCTGGCACTGACTGAATACCACAACCCAGGACCAAAAAGGCAGCAAGAAGATGTGGGAATATTCTAGAAAACAAAGGAGAAAAAAACTAATCTTTTTCCCATTTGAACTAAACATGCACAGTGAGATCTTCATCAACAAATTATTTAGTTAAACTTTCACAAATTCCTACCAAGAATTTGTGGTACAGCTGGTGACTAGGGGCCCACATGTACCAAACAAATAGAGCCAAAATTGAGGCTCTGCATTCTTTGAAGGCCACATTTGAGGGTGATTACATCACAGCGTTGGGTTGAAGGCTAACTAAATTGGAAGGCTCCTCCAAGTGCAACCCACAAATGTGTCCTCCTTCTTTTCCCCAGATTTGAGGGGTGTGTCTGTTGTATCCTTCGCAGTCCACCAGAGATTTATTGGAGGCTGAATTGGAGACTTTTGCTTCCTGTGACAATGACAGATAAAGTGGGAGTAGGCTACAGCTACAGTAAGTATATTAAAATCTGGGGGTTGTTAGAACGGTTACATTGTTTGGCTTCCGTCATTTGTCTTAGTCTTAAGAGTAAACATGAACCTTCAAAGGCAATCAAGCTTGACATTATGGGTGTTAGGTTTTTGATACTTCCTAATATTGTATTTATGGTTTAAAGATTATCAAGAAAATCACTCACTGGCACATCTTGATGTCCTAATATCCTTATCTGGTCTGTCTGAAGAGTGATGCAGCTGACTCATTGCCACTACTGATGGTAAAAATGCTGCCATGAGAATAGGAGATAAAAAGATAAGGATTCACCTCTAAAATTCTGGTGTTTTCCCTCTCACCGCTCTCCCTGCAGCAGTCATTCTGTCCCACAGCCGCCCAGAAGCAGCTTCAAGCAAACCATAAATAATTCATCACCTAAAATGGACACAATGAATACCAATTCTTTCATATTTTCTCGCGCCATCATCAAGGCCGCTCAACTTGAGGTCACTGTCGTTATTGGGCGCGATATGTCTGCAATATTAAGCGGTCACTGTGGACTGTTGACACCAAGACTTGAAGGAAACTTCTTGAAAATGCTTCTTTCATATTAAGTGACCCTTGTTTGAGAATCCTGTAACGAGTCTGCGGTGCTGGAGGTAAGCAAGTTGGCAGAAAATGGATTAGCTGATGGAGTATGTTTTTAAAGCTGTAGGCTCTCTGGAGAGGTAAATTGGAGGTCATTACTGGTACAAACGGATCATGCGACTGCAAAAGAATACCCAACATGTGCGACGGGATGTCATTGTTAAGCCTATTAGGATTGTTTTTTTTGTGTGTTTGAACACTAGCAAACGGCATAAGGGATGCCCAAGGCAAGGAAAAATGCTGGAAATTCCCAAGAGCTGCTGGAGGGGTTGAATCAAACCTCTGTGTATTTATTTGCGAGTTTCATCCACAGACTACTGTAGATTTTACACAAGACTGTTTAAACAAAGCAACGGGGAACAAAGTGAAACATTGTGTTAATTATGTCTTTTCACAACTCTCAAACAAGAACAACCTGGTTCGTTGGAATAAAAACAAGAAAAACAATGATGAGAATGCTGCTTTCTCTAATTAGTAACGCCAATGGCTTGCAAAATATAAAATAACCATAGCTCAGACAGATAAAAAGTCAACAGACTCATGAAGCACCATATTACTTTGTTCCTCTTCACATTATTTTAGTAATGTTTCTTTTATTTCCACAAAGTCACTCTCATTGTCGTTGCAGAATTGCCTGGTAATGTTCCATGCATGTTTTCTAAGACTGGAGAATCAGGGGAAACCCACACTGACAGTAATATTATGGGACTGACCTTGCTGCAGAGAGCACCACTGCTTGGTCTCTGAGAGAGGCGAGAGGAAACGCTGGGAGCACCATGGCAGCTTCCAATATAAAACCTACTTTTTAAATAAAACATTGCTTTTTAAATATTTACAACAGTCAAATCCCTTTGCAATGCCAGATGCATTTTCTGATATGCAACTTGCCAGGAATAATTAGATAACTTTAGGACTCTGTTTTGTATAATGTGTATAGGGAAATATAAGGATTCATTTTAGGCAGATTGGATTTAGTCCACTCACAGGTAAATTATTTGCAAGACAAAATACGACTTTTGGCAAATGCAGTTCTGATGATTTCAAAAAAAATTAAATAAAGAAAAAAGTTCAGTGAACAATTTCTGTCTGCTGTGGACAAAAACTATCTATTTCATGCTCAAAACATTCCCTTTCCTCCTGTAAACCTGTTAAGTTGCACAAAATTCGAGACCAAACTTCAGCTTTAGGAGATTTCCTTCACAAAACCTTAATATCTCACACAAATGCTCTGGTTTTGACCAAGTGTAAATTTCTGACAAATTTGTTTAAGGCTTTTTCCCTCCTGCCAATAAGATATTGCTGACTTTATTCGCAGATGCTCTGCTAACTTCTTTTGGAGACAAAGTGTTCAATATCCAGGAGACTGAAAACCAAGGTCTGTCAACCATTGGTAACTAAAAATAAGTTTGGTGCAGTAAAACAGACACATAACCACAAGAATATCCCATGAATAGTGGACACTGTTGTCGGTTTCTTCTTTGACATTTTTCCACACACTACTCTACTCTGTGCAGATAAGTACAGAGTCTTGGCCTGTATCAAGTTGTCTCACTGGGGAGAGAAGGAATGTGTTAACAAGGATACGTATTAATCCAAAAGTCATTGGTTAGCTGTTTATATAGTTGTAGATTGTTCTCGGTGAAAATATTTCTATATGCAGTTCCTGATGTCTTTACACTAGTCAGTTTTTCTTTTCACAACAAATTCTGTTTCACATTTAGACAGATTCAAAGCTTCCCCAGCCTCACAGAGAGAAAATTTGTTTTAATATCAATCAATCAATCACATTTTATTTGTATAGCACATGTCAGCAGCAAGGCATTTCAAAGTGCTTTACATCATTACAAACACAGAAACACAAAGCAACATAGAATCAACGATCAAAACACAGCATTAAGTCAAGTTCCATCAATAAATTTGTAATTGATTACATTTCAAATACAATTCTAAACAGGTGGGTTTTTAGTTGAGATTTAAAAGAAGTCAGTGTTTCAGCTGTTTTACAGTTTTCTGGAAGAGTGGTAGTTTAATAGTGGTAGTTTAATAAAAACAGGAAAGAACTAGAGAAATAAAGACCAGCACATTATCAGACATGGAAAACCAAACTTCTATTAAACAAAATAACTTAACCCTGGTTGCTCTCTAAACTCATTAACTGATTTTGCCCCCTGGGTGGCAAGAACTGCCATCAAATGTTTGCTAACTAGTAATAGGTAGTTTACCTCACTGTGGAGGAATTTTGGCCCACTTATTCTACGCAGAGTCGTTTTATTTCAACCTCACTTGGGGGGCTTTTCAGCATGAATGCCCTGTTTAAAGTCATGCCACATCATTTTAATTGGATTTCACTCTAGGCTACATTATGGCATTGTACTTCTTTCAAACCTTTGGCCAAGTTCGGCTTTATTAATTATTTGCAGACATTGCTTTTTATCTTCAGTATTAACAAGGAGATTCATTGAAACCACAGACCACTCTTTCAATTACTGTGTTTACAGACCTTTATTGTCAGTAAACGGTTTTCTCTGTGAAAAGTGGAAAAACAAATAACTGACCTTAACTTGTTTTCATACTTAAATGCAGACCTTTCCAATGTTCACCGTTAATACAAAAGGTCAACCTAATTATTACCAGGATGTACTGTGAGGTATGCCTTTCCTGTCTTATTTTAATCCAGTAGTATTGTTGGAAGTTGTAGGAAGTCAAAGCTGGGGCACAAATGGGATTTCAAAACTGATAGACTCCCATGCCACCAAATTACTAAGAAAATGATTTAAGGAGAATGTTAATGTTTTGGAGTGGCCACTGCAATGCCCTCATCTCATCTTTATAAAAAAGGTTTGAGCAGAGCTAAATAAGTTCACGTGAGAGAGCAAGGTAGCCTTCAAACTTGACTACCATTTCTGTCAGGAGAAGTTGCTCAAAATTCCCACAAAGTATTGTGAGAAGCTTGTGGAAGGATAACCAAAAGGTTTGACCAAAGTCATACAATTTAAATGGCAATTCTACCAAATAAAAACAAAATACATGTAAACTTCTAACTTTGAAGACAGTAAAATAAAATAAAAAATCTGTTTCTCATTATCCAGACTTATACAAAGGAAAGGTTTAGTCCGATTCAATATCAGACTAAACAGAGAGAAGGAAAAAATGTCATGTTTGCGTTTATATTTCTTTTATATTGTATGTAAACAGGTGTCAATAATAGCTGCTATTTGACCAATCTGTAAGAAAATGTGTGGGTTTTTGAGTTGTTTGGGGCAGCAGAACGTGCATTGTTTTCCTGACACTGGTATCAATGTCTATTAGCTTTTTTCTTCTGTGAGACTCCCCTATAAGCTGTTTTCACATTGTTTCTTATCCTCCCACCAGTAGTAAACCATGGCTCAGTTGCCAATACTCTCTGACCCTCTCCTCTTGCATGCAAGCCCAAAAATTCAAATGAAAAATAAAGCTGGCATTTCAAGAGGGATTCTTCTTGGTTTGGGTGTGAGAAGTCCTGGGTTCAAATTCCGGATGATCCCCCAATTTGTTTTGACTAGTCCAAGGTCATAACAAAAACGAGAGACCATGCTGTGGCTAAAGTGCAGAAAAATGAATATTTACTAACAAAAACTACAATGATTGTGAATATCAGTACCTGTGCCGGTTAAGAAATTGTAACCATTTCTAATAAACTATTGCACTCAGGAACTATTGGTCTAACACATAGTGAAGCCAGTAACAGAGCACAAAATATAATATAAAAAAAAGAAATTGAACAAACAAGTCAGAAACTGTGGTTTTAAGCTAACAGTGGCAGCTTGACTTAATATTAGAATATGCATGCTGTCTTTATATTCCACAAACATGTAAGATAGACAAGCAGTAAGAAAAAGGTGCTACTCATTCTTGAAATAGAACATTTTCATTTCAGGAACATTTGTTCACCTAGTCCCCCTTATAAAGCAAACTATCCTTTTGAACACACTGATGTATGAAGAAAATGTATTTCTTTCTAAATTGCTTCTGTATTATTCTCACTTTTTCCCATGACCTTTAGCATTCACATGCAGTGCTATAATCCTCTATTTATCTTTCCCTTTCTGTCAGATTTTCTTTCCACTGGGCTATATCAGTTGTACATGTTCTTACTTTTTTAGAAAATCTGAAAGTTGGGCCAAGGTAAATGGAAAGTCAGACAAACAGAACAACATCAATGTCCTTCAAAACTCTCTTTCTGGTATTAGATTTGCTTGTCTGAAAACAGTAACTTACAGGGTAAGAAATTTTGCAACACTTGCAAGAAGAGTTACATTTCCTGCAACACTTTCCGCTCTGCTAACCATCAATACAACATATCGTCTTCACTTGGTCAGCATATAAATGGCCGCTTTTTGATATTTGAATCCTAAATGAAGCATAAACCACAGAATATAAGGAAAAAATAAAATCTGGTTTCAATTTGCAGCATCACACATTTGACACAAGCCAAAGATTTACTCACAAACAGGATACCTTCACTTGGAAATGTAGACATTTGACAGCTGATAAAAGAAGGGACAGAATTGTTTTTCTAATACTTTTCAGAAAGCCTTTTATTCACGAAGGCTTTAAAGTTCCTCTCCAATAATCTGTAAAATACTGGAAAAAACCTTTAGCCTGACAAGACTTGACAGGTGGTCTTGTTTCCTGCCAGTGAAGAGACACAAAGCTTGATTCAAACTGAATCTAATATTGTCTTAGATTCTGAGCAGCTTCTGTTATTTTTATATCTTTTAATTAGTTTTACTTTGTTTTCTTTGAGTTAATTGTTTGTTGCCATTCTCTCAGTGCAATCCAAGTCATAGACAGCATTAACATCTGACGAATTGCAACAGACTATCTATGGAGTGTATTTTTCTCTGTAAAAGCAGAGGAAACCGCTCTAGCAGGAAAACGCTTTTAGTTTTCAGCTGCACAAGGTAATCACATTCCCCTGTAGTGACTAACTCAGTTTTCATGCTATGTCTTTAGTTTACTTGTGTTCTCTGTGTGTCTTTTGGGTTTGTTGGACTTTGTCCCGTTGCTATTTCTCAAAGTTTTTGTGTGTATGTTGGACTTTCTGTTCTATTGTTTAAGTTTGTCTATAGAGGTTTTGCTGCAAATCTGTGAATAAAATTAGTTTGTTTATCTATTAATACTTTATTTCAGAAGCATTTTTTTCTACTGGGCAATTGACTTGTAGTTAGGCTCAAAATTATTCATAGCACTGGCATATGTACTTTTTTCTGGTAGGTAACGAGACAGACTTCTCTAAACAAAAATGAAGTCTCACTTTTTAATCACTTGTGTCCTTCATTGACATCTATCAGACATGATATAATTGGACTGTTAAGGCCTACAACCTTAACAATCCAGTTAGAAGAAATGTTCATCAATGCCTACACCCATCTATTTTTGAAATGTCTTTACCAAGGCTGGGGTCTATCTGCAGTGGTCATTGTGCAGGAGGGGTTTACACCCTGGTCAGCTGAACACAGGATCCATCCCAGGGCAACACAGAGACACGAAGGGCAAACTACAATGCAAAGAGCAATATAGAGAGACTAAATAATATAGCGCATTATTATTATAATTATTTGGACTGCTGGAAGAAGGCTGAGTCAGAGGAAACATACTGGTAAAATTAAAAGACACTTAAAAAATGCCAGGCGTGCGAATAATCTTTGTCTTAACTGTGTGTTTGCAACATACTGACATGACAAACGTTCCAGACATTAGTCTGTGCCAGTATGATACAGTAACATAGACCAGCCCCTCCCTTGTGGGATACAAATTTCTCTGTGCATCAGCACAAAAGACTCAAAAAGACTGAAACACACACACATATATCCAGAGTAACTGTATATAAACCAGTATTGGCAGTCGCTGTGTCAGCAGAAGAAACAACAGGTGTACATGAATGTCCCAGCACTGCTGTGATTCCCAGAACTGCTGAGTTTAGTTGGTCAAAGTCAGCATTTTACATCATATTCTGTATCATACAGAGTACTTTTAAAGTACTAAAAGGTCTTTAAAAAGTTTTTCAGAATTATTCCTACTAGTCTTTTTAATATATGCAAAGTATAAGAAGTATACTACATGCCATGATGCTTCTCAACAAAGCAAAAAAATGTTTCACAAAGCACTGTCCTGTTATTGTCTGCATGTGATTTTGTTAAGAAGCTATTAACCTAATAAAAAAATGGCAAATTCCATAATTGATTAAAATCATTGATTCCCAAATTGTGTGAATGAATAAAAAAAACTCTAATTCCATAAAAGAATTTAAGTTTAAAAGGACACTAAAGTAGCACAGAAATGCTTAAATGTCTACATTAAAATAATTTTTGTCAGGTAACTTCAGTCAATCATATTGATTGTCCCAAAAGCAAAGACATCGACATGTTGCAGAATCATACATGGCATCCATTTTTAAGCCAATCACAGACCCATTCAATAAATTAGAATATTATTTAAAAACCTAGTTATTTCAGGTACTTTGTTACTTATTGAAACACATTATATACATTAAGTTTGAAAGCCTTTATTTCTGGGTTTTTTTCTTAGACTTAATGAAAATGTAAAATTTAAAGCTAGAATATTGCATCAGATCAAGAAAACCTACTTTTAAAAGCATAAATTCTGTATTATTGGAAAGTATGTTTCATACCACCCCAAAGTTTGTTATTTTCAAAATGTAGTTTTGAGCTGACAAATGAGAATCATCGGGGCATATTCACCAAATTTTAGTTACCTTGTGTGGGAAGGTTGCTATACAAAGTTGCCTTGTTTTGCCTTGACAAGAGAGGAAGGGATTCTTTGGCAATTACAAGTTCTCTGGACTTTTGCTTTGACCAGCAGAACCAGAACTCCCTGAAGAACATGCGCTTCCTGCAATGCAGTTTGGTGAAAAGAAGATAAAACATTCCTCTCTTGTCCTTTTCCACTTTTCAATCTCAGGAATCAAATCTTGGATGAGAGGTCGGAGACTGAAAGACCTGGACTTGTGATGAGGCCAAGACGATTGTTTCCTCCCACCCATTGGTTCTGTGGATGAGCAGTCCGCTCATCTCCGTCTGGCCTTGTTGACTGATAGATTTCCAAACTCTGCATCAGCCAAAGCTATTAAGTGGTCTGCTGGAGCGAAATGGCTTTACCGTTGTTGAGGTGAAGCAATTGGCTCAGCGATTCCTGCTCGCTATTGTTTCAGACCTCTGTGACTAAGTTAATTTCTTGCCAGACAAGCGCAGCCACAAATATGCTGACACACACAACAAATAGCAGGCAAGGAATGCAGCAAATCCCATTCACAGCAACATCGTTTGTTCCACTACATAATCAGCAGAGAATTATGAAAGAGGTGACCCAAATCAGATGAATTTCTCTCTGAAGACCTTTCTTACAGGCCTTCCCTCCCTGTGTAGCTTATGTTCTAACAATAACTTTCCTCCTAAATCGTCCAACTGCCTCTAAAATGGCTATTTCCAAATTACTGTATTGATACATTTTTTCTTATTACTCTGATTTAACAGCCATAAATCAAATCTGACAGTTCTGTGGCACAGAGTCTCTGACTTAATTTTACTGAGATATGAGACATATGAAACTGCTCTCATCTCCCATCAGTGCTTGCTTTACCTCCTCCTACATTATTCATGGTCATATTTAAGTCTGAAGAGATAAAGCCTGGTTTTACATTTACGGTGACGAGCTGGAAAGTGCCCGGTGGAATTCAGGTCCTGTGTGATTTAAGAGCCTGACATGGTTGGTCAGACACAAAACTGGATTTCCGGATTTGCAGAACAAACTGGGTACAGTTATTTCCCATAAGGTCCTTTTACACACGCAAGGGACCTGGAGCAACAGTGAGTCTAAAGAACAAATCAGGAAAGAGAGGAAACTTCCCCTTTTTGTTTAAAACTTAATGTTCAGCAAGATCATTTTCTGTCTCCAGAATAGCTACACTAAAATATTGAACATGACTCTGTTCAATGTATTAAAATGGTTTTTGCTCTTATCTCAAGTCAATAACTCTGTAATTCTAAATACAGACAAGAAAAATGGTTTAATGTGAAAGGATGTTTCTCATGAAAACAAGAAACTAAACTAAGCTGTTGAGATATAGAAAGCAAAGTCTGTTTGGCGCTTTTTTAAATATATCAAATATCTCATTTCAGCAAAAAAGCAGTTTAAGGTGCCTTATATCACAAAAGCCTTCAGTCCTGTATATTCTATGATTATAGAGGATTTATAATCATTCATAAAAAAGTGCAAATAGATCCCACTTTTATCAGGTTTTGTCAAAAAAAA
This sequence comes from Xiphophorus maculatus, assembly GCF_002775205.1. Classification (NCBI taxonomy): domain Eukaryota; kingdom Metazoa; phylum Chordata; class Actinopteri; order Cyprinodontiformes; family Poeciliidae; genus Xiphophorus; species Xiphophorus maculatus. Next base: position 10,781,610 of record NC_036465.1, on the reverse strand, counting down.
GAAATAAAATCCACAAATTTATTCTACGTATGTATAAAACTGACTGCAACTATGTTTTCTGAGGAAAACAAAAGGTTATTGAGCTCATTCTTTTAGTTTTTATAGTTGTTTTTTTTTGTTGTTTGTTTGTTTTTTTGCTCCTTGGTCCACCAATCTTTGGGGGGAAAAATTATGTTCAGAAATATTTGTCTTCTTTTGCATTATTCAGTAATAAGAAGCAGCTCTGCCATATAGCTCAGGTCTTTTGGGAAATTAAAACAGGTTTTGCAGTTAGTTGAGATGAAGGAGTAATAGTCAAAGCAGTTGATCATGTGCTGTCTTTGGTTTGCCTGATCCATTGTCGTAAATGGGGTCGAGTCGGAAGAGTTGCTCAGACTGGAGGTCTTATCTAGCTGTAGAGCAATGAGCTCTGTGCTGCAGTCTCCATTGACATGGTGATAGAGGGTTAAGGCCTGTCTTCCCAGATAAACCCTCCCTCTGTTCTCCCAGCAGCCTGTCAGGCTTTCTGTTTTCTGCAGGCGTTGAGGGGAGAAAAATGCTCCCCAAACCATTAGACATCAACATGTCTGCTGGCGACAAGCTGGCCTCCAGGTATGGTGAAGATAAAGGATGTGGAAGGAGGAAAAATGGAAGGTAGCAGAACATAAACAGGAATACAGATGGCAGCATGGAGGGGAGCAACGATGAGGGAATGGGAAGCTGATGAAACCAGGATGAAAACTATTAATTTTTCCGAGTAATTTAAAGATGCCATTAGCAGGGAGAGGCAGCAAGTAAATCTTTCTTGACAACTTTGCAAAAAAAAAACTTTTCTACACTTCTCACTCTGACCATGTTATCAGGTTGCTCTTGAACTTCAGTCACATTGAACTCAGTCATCTGAATTATGTAGAAATATGTCCCTTCTGTTTCAGTAGCTAACGGATAAAATAATAAAACTTTTTTTTGGTCAATCTTCCATTGTTGTACTTTTTGCTTGCCGATTATACTGCTTATTAAAGTCTACACATACTTTGAACTTTTTATGTTATTGTCATGTTACTACCACAAACTCACATGTGTTTAACTGGGATCATGTGAAAGACCAAACCAAGGTAGCATACAATTTTGAAGTGGAAAAAAAGTGTTTAGCACATTTGCATTCAGCAAAATTAAAAATATAATTCAGACTGATCATTCTGGCCAACTACCTTTTACTGCAGTTGCGACTCATTTTGGACGAGAGAGTAAACTTCAAAGTGACAACAAAAAGTCTACTTACCTTTATTTACAACTCTCATACAATTGAAAGTATTTTGGGTCATATCTCTGATAACTTTACACCAGGGGTGTCAAACTCCAGTCCTCAAGGGCCGCTGTCCTGCAGTTTTTAGATGTGCCACAGGTACGAAACGCTGGAAGGAAATGGCTTAATTACCTCCTCCTTGTGTAGATCAGTTGTCCAGAGCCTTGCTAATGACCTAATTATTCTATTCAGGTGTGGTGCAGCAGAGGCACATCTAAAAGTTGCAGGACAGCGGCCCTTGAGGACTGGAGTTTGACACATGTGCTTTACACATTTAAAAACTTTTACCCATTCTTCTTTGCAAACATGCTCAAACTCAGTCCAACTGGTGAGGAGATCATCAACTTTCAAGTCTTGTAAAGATTTGTTGTCCTGCTGGGGGAAAAAAAAAGCCTCAGAGATTTTCTTCCATTGTTGTCCTGTGTTCATCTCTCTCTATCTTAACATCACTGTCCAGCTTCCCTGTCTGTACTGAAGAAAAGCATCAACACATCATGATGCATTGATACCAGTGTGATGCATTGATGCATCATGACGTGATGCATCAATGCATTAATGCATTGCATATTTTATGGTAATGTGCATTGTTTATTTTGCTCCACATACAGACTTTTGCAAAAGTTGACCTTTGGTTTCACCTGTCCACATTGCCTTCAGTCACATGTTTGGTGTGTCACTGCTTGAAGAAAACTGTTCTTCTTGTAAATAGCAGTAGTTTGGTTCTTGTCATTGTTCCATATCAGTCTGATTTTGAAGAAATATGAGCCTTATAATTTAATGTTATAACAACCTTTCAGATCTTTGAGTTTGAGTTGCTTTAGAAGACACAATCCTTCTCTTATGTGTCTTTCTGCAAGTAAAACAGTGGAGATTCTGTGCTTGTGAAATTCCATTGCCTAAGATGATTGACATGCAGGTTCCCCTGGTTTAGAGGAATGCATCCCATGGGTACTGGAATAATGCGAGCTCATCTCTGTAGAGGTCCCCCTGTGCACACTCCTGCATTGTAAATTTCCCTCCTAAGCCCTGCTTGGTTCCAACCATCCAGTAAAATTAAAAATATAACGCCTTTCAACTTTAAAGTCACAGCTGTGATGTGGGCATGACATCACCTACAACTTGGCTCTGTTTAGTTTGTCAGTGCTTAATAGGACAGTTCCCATCTACTTGAATGCTCTCGCAAGGCCTTGTGTCCTGACTCTGTCACTCCAGTCGTCAATAGATAGTCGACTAGTCACCCCTACACCTCGCTCAGGACAATCCAGACTCTTTTATTCATTACCAGAAGAGGAGCGTGCAATCTTTCTGCACTTTCCTCCATCCTGCACTCTATTTCCATGCAGTCCCCTTGTCACATCTGCCAGACCCTGACAAGAGGACTTCCCTCTAAGAAGCTTATTGTAAGCTTTGATTTTGACCGCATTGTTTTATCTTCATATGTAGCTGACTTTATTCTACCATATGCATAAATATAAACACATATTGTACAGTATAATTCAACAATTTTAATATAATACAAACTTCCAGACATTCAAATAAATAGTCAGTTATTGCAGCTAACACCAAAGTTAATACTTGAATTTTCCCTGCATTGGTCAGGAGGGATTTTTCTTTCCAAATTAGGTGTTGATTTGTCACTGTTCGGTTTGTAGCTTGCTCCACTTCCTGAAAGCGGATAAAAATGTCTTAACAGACCACCTAAATTTTGTTTACTGTATGAAATTCAGATTTGACCCAATGCATGTGTGCTGCAGGAATGAACTATTTGCAGAAAAGCACACAGAAAGGACAGATACTGAAATTATAACCTCGGGAAGTAAAAATAGATCTGCAGACCTGAGGAATCTAGGCCAAGAAGGAATCAAACTTTTCTGCCATAGTAACAATTTGTGTTGGTTTTTCTTGCACACTGAATGAATCTGAATCAGTGGCCCCTGCTTGTTGATTTGGCTGCCTCTAAAAGGCATAGATTATGTAAAGTATAGGTGCTTTAGAGATGATGTTCCAAGCAGCGCCCCAAACAAATACTGCTACAAGTGAGTGTTTTTCAAGTGACCCTTGAACAATGGAGAGGTTTTACTCCAACACTTATTTCTCTGAAGCGTGATATCACTCGACATGTTGAGCTGCAGTCAGTCAGCTAGGAATTATCTCCCATTTGAAATGTCACTCTGAAAATTTCTTCATTTTAGGATTTTGAGGTTTCACAGTCAGTTCACCAGATTCAAGATGTATTTGAGAAATCATAAAATTATTGAAAAGTTCATTTGTTTCAGCAACAGTTTAACAAGCTACACACAGACTGTTGTTTTTAAGCCTTTATTTGTTTTAATCATGATGATTTTACACTTACATTTAATGAAAACATAACATTTAAGTTTAGAATATTGCATTGGACCAATAAAAAGCATAATACAGATATGTGGGCTTAATAAATATGTTTAATTCTTGCATAAAGGTTCTTTTTTTTTTTTAAAGGTGCTTTCATTCTGACAAACATTCTAATTTATAGAATATGCTAATAAAAACTAAAATGTTAAAACAGAAAAGGTTTTGGCTGGATAGTGTCAGACACTGAGATAAACAAATATATATTTTTTTTTAGCAGTGCATTCGCTTGTTTCTTTTCATGTACGTTTTGAGATTTAGTTACCAGCTGCTTCTTTGCATTTGTCTGACTTACTTCAAACATCAAATCCAAAGGCAAGACTTGAGAAAATAAACACAATATGTCAGTAAATGTACTGTTTGATTTCACACTGGTATCTAGCATCATATAGGATGCAACCGACTCCTCATTGCACAACACCCCATTGTGTTCACCAACTAAGTGTCATTATGCCCCCACACATTCTACTACAGCAAAAAGCTAGGCAATGCAGGTAATTTCTCATCCCACATTTGTGACCTTTTTAAATTTGGTTATGAGTATAATCATGAGAATAATCAATGAAAAGGTCAAGGTTGCAGAAACAATCATCTTTGACTTGAATGAGCCGAGTTGCTGTAGCTTAGCAACACACATGCACTTTAGTTTCATCATGCATTTAAATAAATACAACCAGAAAGAACCACTAAATGTGGTAGCTATATGTTTTTAAAGGGAGATGTTTTTTGGAGATACTAGAGTCAGTTATTCTCCAAAAGAGCAGTTTCGTTACAATTTGCCAGGGAAATGTGCCATCTGCGGACAATCTAAGGTCACTGTGAATGTGGGGTAAACATCCACTTCAGAGCCTCAGCACCATGCCAGGCAGCAAGCAGGACAGTGAACAGGCAGATTAGACCACCTGGCCCTGCCAGGCTGTCAGCCTATTTATACCCAGGGTGGCAATTTGCACAGGATTCCTCAGCACCACTGACAAGGAGATCCACAGAGGGGGAGGCTCTTTGTGAAGTTATCATTGAGGAGAAACGAGCGATCTAATATAGATTCTGATGACCTTCTGCCATCTTGTCCCTATGATCCTTTCCCAGAGGAAAAAAAAAAAACAAAAACTGCCTTCTCCACTGCCAGCTGTCACCCCCTTCACCAGAGGAGAGACATTAATGATCTGCAGAGAAATATTGGCTCAAAATCTACTCATACTCTTCTAAGACATGTATTCACAGTGGAAGAAGAAACAGTACTTATTAATCCCATTTTTTTTAGAGTTATGCACTGAAGCATGTAAATTTCCTTACATTTGAGTTGTACCAAGGGGCTAAAACAAAATAAACTTGTTTAGTATTCAATACTTATCTTTAAAAATATGAAATAGTATGTATGTAGTACTCAGAAAAGTATTCGCTTTTATTTCATGCATGTGCTACTCTAAAAACCATAATTCAAATGTATTTTTTTTATTCGAAGTTTTATGTAAATAACCTTTTACATTCAAAGTTAGTTTGCCCTTCAATTTACCAAATGTTGTTTTGTTTTTTTAATGAATTTTTAAAATCCAGTCACATATTTTATGGTGAAGATAAAGGATGTGGAAGGAGGAAAAGTGGAAGGTAGCAGTTCATTGGATTACTGAAACTTTAACACTGGTCAAATTTTCATCAAGGTGAGGAAAATCAAATTCTTCACATTTTGCTGAAAAGGAAAGCTGGGAAACTTTATTCTATGGATCCATTTGCACTGTTTATGTTTTACACTGGGGTTAATAAATAAATGTTGATATGCCAAAAGGAAATTATTGGTGTTAAAATACATTCAGTGAAACTGTTCCATCAGTTATATTAGGGACATACTATAACAAACGTGGGTTAATTTATTCTCCGCCCTGGTAAAGATGCATAAAAAGCCTTGTAATTTGTTCTTCTTTTGCATTACTTAACCTATAATTTATTATCTTTTTAAGTGTATCATAGTCTCTTGGAACTTTTCATTAATAATCCATCAATTCCTGTTCCCTTGGAATGCATATGAAATGAACCAGAGACCTATTTCTTTCAGCCACTGGCCCTTCAACTGGATGATGATCCATGTTTATCCAGCCACCATCACTATTGTAAACATGTAGCTTGCTAAGCTCTAGTGGCACTTCAAATGGAATCATGCATGTTTATAAAAGGAACTTAATTATCTTTTTTGCCATCAAATGTTCCAGGTTTGCCTGAAATAAATATGTGAAAAGCATTGTTATTGCTTCTTTCAGCAAGATCCATGACAAATCAACACCGCAACAGATGGAAACTCAACCAAAACAATCTACCTTTTTTCTCATCTTCTCACCTAAAACTGGTAGAAAACCTGTTAGTTGAGCTGAAATGAAAGGACGACAATGGAGGATTTGGGACTCTGGATGCTCTGGAGAGACTGAGTAAAGGGGAATGGACAAAGATCCCTCTCTCTGTATCCTGAAGCATTGTCATATATTATAGAAAGCTGTCTTGTTTGCAAGTTGGCTCTGTGACAAAAGCAGGGAAACCAACATTTATATAAATTTTTGTTAAAACCATACAAGTTTACGCCCCAACAAACAAATGTACTTTAAAGTTTATATTTTTCACAAACGCTCAGTGTGAGGATATTACACTCCAATTAAAGATGGGTTAACATAAAGGCATTTTTAGGCATCTTAACCAGAATTACCAAAAAAATGTTTAAATAAGGACATAGATTTTTAGCTTAGGTGTCAATGTGAGAATGGAATTGGGAATAATACAGGGCGACCTTTTTAATTAGCTTACATCCTTTATTTTGGCTCTCCTTTGAACGGAGGTGACAAGGAGGCAGACAAGGCTGAAGATATTGTAATTAGTTATTGAGTGGGGTGGTTGAGTGCTGCAGCGGACAGTGTCAGCCAGCATAACATGAAAGATTCAGTGGATTGGTGACAGAAGTCTATTTGCTTTCTGTCACCTCTGCAGATGCATAATAGCGGCTTCAGATAGTGTCAAGTTGTCCAGATTTGCCTGTCCATCAATCGCATGCTCAAGTCCAAAACAACAATAGAGTCAGTATTAGAGTATTTGAATCCTTATGAGGAAGAAAACGTTCCTCTTGTAAAAAAAAAAAAAATCTCCAAAAGTCTGAAATAGTTTATATAGAAGTGATCCAGATAATATAGTACATTTGTTCAGCTAAATTAATCTAAATGCATGTATTTAGTGAAGCAATAATCCAACAATGGGGACAATTTGACTGGCATGTCAGCTATGGAGTGAAAGGAAACAGCAGCTCTGTGCTGTTGAGCTGTGAAAACAGGTGGAGAGAGTTGTGTGCATTTGTGCATGGACACATAGGCGCAGGATTACGCTCCCAGATTGTGTATTTGTGCATGTAGATTCACTCACCTGTCTGTGTGTCCTGGAGACTCACAGTTGCGAACTGAAGAGTTATTCAGTGTTGGCAAACTGCATGTGAGTAAAGCTTGATATTTTGGAAACTCGTGCAATCTCTGTTTTCCCATTGGCTCCTTGCTGAGCAGTGACCACGAGAAGAAAACTGGAAAGGATCCAAAGCAGATGAAAATAAAGACTCAAGAGGCAAGTATGTAAGCATCTTCTGTTTATGACAAAAGATTTAAAGTTTTATATAAAAAGCAAATCTCATTCACAAATCTGGACACATCTTCATTCTTTAAATGAGACAAAGTATTAAATATAAGGCTTGACATATTAGGAGATAGGCTCACTCGGTTTCTGGCAGGGCGTTAAATGGGAACATTGATACATCTCTTATGTCTTTGAATTAAACACGAAGCTGCAGCCAACACCTTGTTAGCTTATAAAACAAGCAAAGCAGCAGGTTTGGCTCCGTTGAGTGGTTTGAAACCCTCACAAACACTTGATACTGACTCTATTTAGTTTTTAGTTTTAATAGTAATATCTATTCTCAACAGTCTAATTTGCAGTCGTTTACAATTACAATACCAGAGATCCCAGGGAGAAATTGCCTGGAAATCCACTCATTGTTTACAGCTGCTAAACTCTGCTTCATGTGGCATCGCAGTAGCAGCGTAGGCTTTTGTCCATCAGGACTAATCCAATAACAATCAACATTATATTCATTTGTGTTCTAAAATTAAACATATTTCATGTATCACAGATTTCATGGAAATGGAGACGAGATACTCCCTGGACATATCACCTATCCTTCATCAAACCGACACAAACAACCATACAGACGCTCACTCAGCCTGAGGTCAATTTAGAATCACTAATTAGCGCCGCATGCATTGTGTTTGACCTGTGGGAGGAAAATGGAGACTGTGGAGGAAAATCCACCCCAGCCTCAGGTGAGCATGTGAATTCACTATAAAAAAAGCTCCAGGCAAGGTTAAAACTAGACTTTTCTTTTTGTGAGGTGAAAGAGTTAAATATCACTTACAGAAGCTATAAATACATCAGTCTGATCAGTAAACATGTTTGGACTGATTGTGTTGAGCATGTTTTATAATGCCACCTTCAGAATGCTGTAATTCAATGGCACCAAATGTTATGTCATAAACATTTTGAAATCAAATTACAAAAAGATAATTGCAGATACTTCCTTAGGCAATGTTCCTGATATTGGAGATAATTCTCAGTAAAAGTAAAATAAACATCCGTTTGAAAGTAACTTGAATCTTATCCTTAACCTTGATCCCAAAATTGTAAGGCACACAAACAGTGCAGCAGTAATATACTCATATACAATGTTTTCTTTTTGTTTTGTTTTTTTATTTTTTGGGGGGGGGGTTATGGCTGCAGTTGTCAATAGTATTGATATTGTTTGAGATTGACATCACAAACACATTACACCAGAATGCATTGAACAAATGTGTATGTTATATTTTTTACTGTATGTTGCTCTATTATCAGAATCAGAATGCTTTTGTTATTGTACAGAAGCACAACACAATTTTGTTTTTGTATGTTATAATTGCTATTTTTATGATTGTTAGTGTCATGATTCCAGTTTTGATATGCAATTTTGAGTCTTGATATTTCTATTCACTTTTTGTAGTTTTAGTGTCTTACTAACTTGGCTGTCCCGATTTTCAGTGTTCCTTGGCATCAAATTTTTTACTGCTTCTCTCATCATGCTCTCCATACAGTTACAGGGAATTTCAGCAATCATCCTCCCAATGATTTAAGCTCCTCTGTTCAGTCATTCCTTTGTCAGATCTTGCTGATATGTTTCTTGCCAGTTTGCTCCTGGTTATGTGTGGTTTGTGTTTTCCTCTTGAGATTTTTGTAATTTTACCTTTCTGCCAATCTGCCATCATGATTCTGCCATCCTGTTGGCTGTTTTTTATGTCCGTCTCAAAGGCTGAAGATTAATATTAGAGACAAACATTACATTTTGGAATCCATTAAATTGTTTCTATGACCTTGGAATATTTAAAATATTAAAATTTGCTTATAAAACAAGCAAAGCAGCAGGTTTGGCTCCGTTGAGTGGTTTGAAACCCTCACAAACACTTGATACTGACTCTATTTAGTTTTTAGTTTTAATAGTAATATCTGCTCTCAACAGTCTAATTTGCAGCCATGTACAATTACAATACCAGAGATCCCAGGGAGAAATTGCCTGGAAATCCACTCATTGTTTACAGCTGCTAAACTCTGCTTCATGTGGCATCGCAGTAGCAGCGTAGGCTTTTGTCCATCAGGACTAATCCAATGACAATCAACACTACCTTCATTTGTTTTCTAAAATTAAACATATTTCATGTATCACAGATTTCATGGAAATGGAGACGAGATACTCCCTGGACATATAACCTATCCTTCATCAAACCGACACAAACAACCATACAGACGCCCTCTACATAACAAAAGCAACTGGGGAAAAGGGTAAAGGTATGTGTTGCAGCTTTTCCTATTCGAGGTTTTTATGTTAAATACAACTAAACAACATACTCATAATATAGATTCATATTAAACTATCTTAGACAAGGCTGCTAAAAATATCCATGAAGTTGTTTTGATCATCATCCTTGCCTTATTTAGCATGTTTTCAAAATTTGACGGATTTCTTTCAATTGTTTAACATTCAAACATTAAATTTAAAAAAACAAATATTTTTCTTTGACAACAGCCTGGTCTTTAGAGCCTAATGGTAATCAAGGTGAAATATTTTTTTTCTGGTGATGAAATGAATTTGCGGAGAGATCTGCCTTTTTGTCCAAAGAAATTAATTAGACAGTTGAGGGTAAAAGTGGAGAGCCACAGTGTCACTTCTTAAATAATCCTTGGTTTAAAACTTTGAACCCAGTCCTTGATAGAGTTGATGTTCCTCCAAATCCCGATCACCAAACACTCCAGAAAGACTAGGGAGGATCTATTTCAAATCTCAAGTCAATAAGAGGAACTCTAATTGAAAGGAACCGAAAGATCTGGCTGAGAGGAGAGGTGTTATTAACTGATCTGTTGATAGACTTGTTGGCTTCTAAATTGAGAGGGAAAAAGCAGCAGACCTGTTGCTGGATAATCCCTCCTCCCACAACCAAAAACAGAAAGTGTTTTTAGACACAGCTCTGACTGCTAGAGACTATCTACACATAGAATATAGACAGCAGTCGCTAAGCTGAAAAAGATATCAGGTGAACAAAGGAGTGAAAACATGTTCCAAGGGACATGTCAAATATTCATTTGATTCAATAGATTCAAAACTCAAGGCAGTTTATGTACTAAAATAAATGTAGCTGGAGTGGCTGCTGGTATATTGCTTATATCTGTTCTGTTAGTTTAAAGATTTTTTTATCATCTGGAAGTATATGCATAAATATGCAATGTGACATAAGGACAAGAGACAAAAAGTGGGGCTTAGATTCCCTTTCACTCTGAAGAAGGAAAACAAAAAATAAACTCAGACAGGCATCTACAGCTTGATCGTGTGCAACTTTAATTTCACTCCTTGCAACACAATAAGCAGAGGGCATCACAATGTTGTCAATATATTTCTGAAATGTACCCAAGGTAGAATTAGGGGGCTGAATTAATCAGTAACAAGCCAATACATAGGTTCCTGATTCTATTTTCTGTACATACGGCAGCATAAATCATTGTGAACCTCATTAAATACCCAGCAAGCTTGAGGTAATTTCCCTGGGAGGATGCTTGGCTCAAAGCCCTCAAATCCACACGGCTGTCTCTGGCCTCAGCAGGACCTGGCAGTGCAGAGGAAATGAGAGAGAGGCCAAATCAGACAGAGAGGCAGATATAGGCAGAATCTGATAGAGGACTGGCAGGAGAGAGAAATGGATGACTTGTCAAAGCCTTATGTGCGAAAGACTTGGAGCGCCAAAAATATGGGTGGAACAACAGAACCTCCAATAATACAGCAATTTTCACTCATTTTTTGGAAGACTTGCACATTTCTTCACTTATGCTAACAAATATATTATTCCACATTGTAATATTTTAGTCAAACACGTTTGAAGTCCAAGTACAGAAGAAAAAAATACACATAAGGGGCAATTCATGAAGCTATTTGAAGGTGCTGATTGTTTGCAAACCTGAGTTTGGACATCCTTCTAAAGCTGAGAGGCAAAGCAGATCTGCTCCTACAATGATGATACCAATCAAATGACACCTTTCTGCACCTTGCCAATAGTAATATGAGGCATTGCATGATAAAAGCCTGCCAATATATATGTAATACTTCTCATTCTCAAAGCTAAAAGTTGTTTGCATTATGCAGATTGCACAGATAAAATACCATATGCTGAAAGCGTATGGTAGTGAAAACAACATAATCTGCTAGACTTATTAAAAAGTACAGCTCATTCTCTCTTTTGCTAAAACAGTTATGTTTTTTAAAGTATTTTCTAATAAAATAAATTGTCTGAATTGTGCTTAAATTTGTTTATCTAAGTTTTGTTTGTGAGCTAACAGGTTAAGGAAGGGAATGCTGATCTACCTTTCTCCAGATACACTCTCCAGCTCATTCTGGGAGAGTCCAAAGGGAAAACCCAGGCCAGAAGGGAAATATATTCCCTGCCGTGTCTTCTGGATCTGCCTAGGGTCTCCTCCCAGTGAGTCATAGGAGAACGGGAGGCATCCAGCTGGCACCGTAATCAGATTAACATTTCAGAGCTTAAAACTGTAAAACCGAGGAAACAACACTCACATACGGACCCTGTCTCGCTGATGCCCTGTATGAACTGTGAGCTTGTATATGGGGAAGGTAAAGAGAAGAATGACAGTGACACATAAAATGATGAAATGTAATCATTAGTGCAAAACCAGGAATCCTGTTTAGGTTAATACATGCAGCTGTCTAATTAAGCAGCTTTTAGCACTGTTTCCTGAAGCAGTGAGGCTCTGGGTTTGAATTTCTGCAAGAAGTGCATAGACTAACCAGGGACACGAAATAAATAAACTCTAAAAAACATAAGAGCAAAGATCATCTTTGCTCTTATGTCATTGAACAGGGAAAAAAATACAAAACTTCTGCCTTCTCTACAACCTTCACCTGCCCCCTCTTAAGTACATTCCCTCAGTTTGTACTTAATTTTTCTAACTTTGAAAAAATATATAGTGTTTCTTAACCAGCTTGATACAGAAAGAGGATCTGGGGAATTCCTCTCCAGGATAAGTTGATGTCAGGCCAACAAGGCAACAACCTTCCGCTGAGTGGAGTTTATGATTGACTCGGCTGGGGTCCAAAAAGTAGCAATTAATAGACAGGACTCTCAATGAGTTTTTGGGAATATGAAATTTGTGAAAAAACAGCAACTTTTCTCAAAACTGGAGATACTGACACATAACTGTGTTACTAAAATTAGTCTTGAATAGTGTTATTATCAGGATTTCTTGTTAAAGTGCATGACTTTCTCAGTCTCAGCCGGTGAGAAGACCATGGCCTGACACTTTTACCCGCTGACTGTCCCTCTTCAGTCACTTTCTATGTGCAGAGCAGTGACCTCACAAAACATGGTGCTTGTTGACAGTTGTCAACACCCACAACAGTTGGCATTTAAAGTGGCTCTAGAGGAATTTAAACCTGGACTTTTTTTCCTTGGAGACTGGAATGTGAGTGAAATATTACAACCCCAGGTGACATTTATTAATTTTTAGGATCTATTTTTAAGCCTTGGTGGTTATTTTCTCTGTTTAGTAAATCACATCGCTCTTATGTCAGAAAATGGATGCCGTTCTTCTAAAGGAAATACTTTATTACACAGACATAAAATGTGATTGAAGACATTCTGCTTAGACAAATAATCAGCATAAGGTTTATCATTAGGACAACATGAAAAAAGTCACAGTAAGAAAATATAGGAGAGACACTTGTACAGAAACTAGTGGAAGGTATTGACATTTTGGAAAGTTGCGTGAAAAAATAAAAGTAGAGCAGAAATGAAAAAAAACAGACCATTATACATCACAAACTAATCCATGTTTCACTAGGTACACACTGTACTGTTTACGTCTGTGACAAATCCATAATCCTGTCTTTCATTCCTGTGTAAATCTTGATTTTTTTTTTTTTCTTTGTTTTTTTTCCTGTTTTTAATCTGAAAATGTTTTTTACCCCCTTTGCTTAATCCTGTGTTGTTGCTCTGCAGTCCTAATGTGAAATTTGTGTCTTGAAGAGCTGGATATGCCTCAGTGACATGTGTTCAGATAAACAAGTTTAACAATTTTCTGTCTTTAATCAACCGTTCCTTATTATTACGCTCTGGTTTAGCTATTACCCCGGTTTGCCAATGCAGTCATAAACAACAAAAAAGGCTCTCAGGGTCTGGATATTTTACACTAATCACACAAATGTATGCCAGTGCCGAAACTAATTTGAAAAAAGATGTTTGTTTACAGTTTAGCTGATATCACACAATAATACAAGACAAACTGCCTCTGGGAATCATTTCAATTGGACTTTCAGTTTTGCAGTCAGCCAAGCGAGACCCTCAATCTGCTTTTTTGTGTGCGTGTGTATGTGTGTGTGTTTTTTTTAACGACAGTCTTTGTAATTTCTTAAGTAGCTAAAGCCAGACATGTTGGTGTTCACCCACAGGGAAAGCCTTTAAGTGTTGATTATTACTTTAAAGCAAACTGAATTCTTTTTTAAATAATTTTTGTTTATCTGTTTTGCTTTCTTTATCAAAGCTTTATCAAAATAGCAGTAACAGAGGCATGAAATCAAATTTCCACAGTTTAACAGCTGGTCATTAAAATAAGTAGTGCATGCTTCTGCCACGAGAGTGGCTTTATGTTGTGGTTAGTAATGAGCTGCAGAGAACTTGTGGAGCTGCTAAATAACTTTTAAAAATGAGAAACAATTAAATGTAATTCTAGGTTTTTATTAGCTTTCTTCCTACTTTCTGCAGCAGAAGCAAACTCTACTCAAACCTGAGAAATTTGAGAAGCAGTTCAGTTACCAGTTTATAATTTCAGCTTTTCTTAGAAAACTGAAGTAATGTGAGCTGTCCAGAGCCACACAGAATTTGTAAACTTTACTAGCACACGTCCAATTTTCACATAGAGAAAGAATTCAGTCCTTTTGCTGTTAGCTTGAATACTTTGAGCTTCACACAGACTCAAAACTAGCCGTTGACTACTGTGAAAGGTGGCATTTGACTGTCCTAAAGAATACAAACAATGAAATGTCATCTCTTTCTGTTGAGCAATATTTTCTGTAAAAAGTAGCTTAAAATGTTCAGCTTAATCAGCCTACTCAGTGCAACTGAGAGCAAACTTCAGTTTCTAAGCTGACTCAAGTCAATAACTCATCTCATCTAAAAAACATAAAGTGTTTTGTCAGTGATTGAGCACACTGTGTCACTTTCAAAATGAATAAACAAAAGCTCTACACTGCTTAAGTGCTTTAATTTATTTCTACAAAGTGCCTGGATTGTCAGATGAAGTTTCTTAATTGATTTTTATGCAATAAATCATTTTTTAGGACTGTGTCACTTTCAATTTTCTGGCTGTGGATATGTGACACCGGAGTACACTTGTCAAATCTAAATTGGTTTGTTTTGACTGACAAAAGATATTGGCCAACCGCAGAGAACAGGATGGTTGCTTAGAAATTGACCTCTGCTAGATTGCAGCCTGTCCAGCGAGGCAGCGATGTGGGTGGAGGGGGGGGTGATGACAATGCATCATATACTCTGCTTTGGTAGCCACCAGCATCTCTTTCATCACAGAGACTCTTATTCATCTTCGTCATCTCAGCTGCTGCAGTAAGCAGCTGAAATGGGAGAAGGGAGGATGTTAAAAGAAAGATGAGTGGTGGGTTCATTTCGGGAAAAGTCTCAGCCTGCTTGTCTTCAGATCCTTCAGCACCACAAGCTCAGACATCACAAAGATACTTTATGCTACAAAAATTTGACTTTTGAGAGATAAACATATTTTTGTAAATATACGTTTACATACCTGTTTGGACATGAAGAAGACAGACCACATAATTCATTAATGTCTGTTGGACTTTTAAGTCAAACTTAGGTTGCTAAACAATGTCCCAAACTTTGATCATTCAAAAATAAAGTAATTTGCAACACCTGTTTTTCTAAACTGGGTAAGGAGAAAATTATTTTAAGAAAAATATATTGTTGAAAAAAAGTCTTATTTAAGTTTACCACAAGCCATGTAAGGGGCAGCGTGGAAGAAGTCAGTCAGAAACTAACACCAAAAGTTTTGCACATTCTGGAAAGACTTAATGGAAATAATGCACATCTGAAGTTGAGAGCAAACCAAATTACCATTTGCAAATCCAGTGAGTTAAAAATGTTAATTATATATTGATTTTTCTTGTGTTTTCATAAATGGCATAAATGAAATGACAGGCATCTCTTTAGAAAATACATTTAATGAGAATGCATGCATGACTGTTATCAAGACTCTTTCAAATATTAATACATTTTGACTCAAGTCTCACCTTTTTTAAGCCTCTGTATCATTTTCTTCTTATGTTTATTTTCAATTAACAAGACTTTAATGTAAAAGTACAAAACAGGATTGGGATCACTGAAACAGAAAAGAAATCTGATTTTAATTTCAGAATTCTGACTTCCTCTCGCAAAAAAATCCCTGAAATACAACATGTTCCTTCACAAAGGTTAGTTTTCTTTTTGTACAGCTCGAATCTCTGTTGTTGAAGCTGGCTGCAGGTACCCATCTGTAATAAAGTCAGAGGTTATTGAAAGAAGTCTCAATTCTGAGATTAAAGTAATTTTTTTCAGTGGCCCTAATCTTCTGTACAAAACAGAGGTGGTTGAAAATCAAATTTTATTAAATCAGCATCTTATTATAAACAGAAGCAGAAACTCACCGGGCCCCAGGAATGCCAAGTCTCTGTTTCTTCTATGTTCACCAAAATTACAGAGCCTCCTGACTCATTCTCCCTCATATGTACTCTGCTGACTTTTGCAACTCTCTCATGTCTTTTCTCACTGTCGAAATCTCTGATAGCCACCGACAACTTAGCCCTGTAGGCGCTACTAACTCTGAAGTGGACATCCTGTCAGTTATTTTCAAGTTTCACTCTTCCTTCCATAATTGATGTATCAAATATCTTTCAAAAAGCAAAAAACGTCCACCTGCCAGCTTGATCCTCTCCTCATAATGTTAGCTAAAGCTTGTTTCTCCTCATTGGTTCCTCTCATAACCACCATCACCCACTAAGCACTGGAATTGTTCATTCACTTCATCTCTCTTGTTCAGTAATCAATCTCCCCAGTATATATATACAAAACTCATTCTCAGTTACTCCTTGCTGGTTCCTCTTGGCTCCTCCTGTTTAATGACACGTTCAGATTTTAATCATTTTTGAAAATATTCGCCCAATATCTAACCTTACTTTTATTTAAAAAATCATTGAAAAAGTTGTTGCCTCCCAGCTCCACTCCCATCCCAGCAAGCATAATTTTTATGAAGAATTTCCACCCCCACGACAATACAGAAACAACTTTGTTAAAGATCACCAATGACCTGCTGATTATGGGCTTCTCACCATTTTCATACTTCTTGATCTCAGTGCAGCATAATATCATAATATCTTTCTGAACAGCTTTGCATCTATAGGCATGTTTTACTTGTCTTGCCTGGTTTACCTCAGATCTTTCAGGCCTTTCTCAGTTTATCCAGTTTAAATCCCATTCTTCAATGTTGTTTCTCATTTCTGCAGGTGTGCCTCAAGGATGTGTATTAGGGGCCTTTTTATTCATTATTTACATGCTCCCTCTTGGCCACATATTTCACAAGTAAATAAATTTTCATTAACGACACTCAGCTTTACTTTTCCAATTCTACCTAACGCACTGTCGGACTGTCTTATGGAGATTAGATCATGGTTGTCCTCTAATTTCCTCAAGAAAGCTGTTTTACTCATTACACTGCCTCCATTTTAACCAAACCTCAGAGTTTTTCTGATAATATTCAGAACTCCCATGTTCATCCTTCTCCTCAGGTAAAGAGTCTGGGTGTCATGCTTGACATTACCTTATCATTTCAGTCTCATTTTAATTATATCACTCAGTTTGTATACTTTCACTTGCATAACATTAACCGACTCTGTCCTTTCCTTCCCATGACGCCGCCATCCTTGTCCATAACCTTATCACCTCTCGGATCGATTATTGCAGCTCTCTTCTTTTTAGTCTCCCAAACAAGTCCCTCCATAAACTTAAACTTCTTGATGATTCTTCCAGTACGCTATCCCAGATCTGCAACAGCCTCACTGGTTGTCCATAATTCTCATGTCCAAGTGCATCCACAACCTTGCCCCTCTTTATTTGTTTGACCTGCTTCCCACTGTCTGAGATCCTCTTCTGTCACTCATCTTATTGTTCCTTCTGCCCGTCTTGTGAATAAAACCTTGAGCTGCTTTGCACCTCAGCTCTGGAACGCTCGTCCTTCTGTCATTACTATCTTGCTTTTTATATCATTTTTGATTCTTTTTTCATTCATTTGTTCTTTTTTGAAAGGTAACCTTGTATTTTAGAAAACCACCCTCAAATAAAATGTGCTATTGTTATTATTATCAACGAGGTGTTGGCTCCCATATTAATATATTTTGTCTTTTTTTTGTTCGTTTTTTTGCTTCAGTCCTATTGTTATTTACATATAATTATACTCAACAAGCTGAACTACATTAGAGAATATTAGGTATCACTTAAGAAAGATTTTTATGCACAACATACTTACAAAAATTAACACCAATCACTGAACAGACCCAACATAAAGTGAACCTGATATAATTGCGAAATGATCATATTCAGGGTTGTACAAACTGCATTGTTTGTATGGCGAAGTTAATGAATACATTACTGATTTTCAATAGGCTCCATATCAGGACAAAGGTCATTATCCCACAAATAAGCATCCATCAGTACTGAGTTGAATTATCAGCTTATTGATGTGGGGATAGCATAATGAGCACAGGTCCTTGTGGAAAACTGAGGAGCCAACATCTGCGGCTAATAATAGCGCACAAGGACAGCCACACAGAATCAGTGGAAATTTTAAAAAAGGACTCAGTTTTTAGCCAATAAAAATGCAGATTTCCAAAAAAACACAGTTGGTGTGGGATCCATTAGTTTTCCAAAAATGGGTCCATAAAATGTTCCTGCAGATGATTTGAAAGGTAAAGCTGAGTTTAAGGACACTACCACAGCTGATGTGACTTGCTGGATGCTCCACAGACACTGGGGAAATTAGTGGAGACGGTGCTGCCCAAGTTTAATCTGAATCACAGTGAAAACACTCCTCAGTTACAGCAGCCCCACAGTCAATTGTGATGACTTATGTACTTAACAATACCCTGCGAGTAAGGCAATGGTAGCGTTTGAAAATGTATCAATAATGAGAAATATGTTGGGAGACAAAAACATGCATTTAGCTATAACACTAATTTATTTTAAAACAGTATTATTGGCTTTTAAATCGTAAAGCTAAAAAGAAAACTAAAAGCTTTAATTTATCATGCCTGACCTAAAGTATTGTTTTGTACCAAAGAATGAGAGAAGAAAACATGTTTTCTATTGTTTTACTTTGCTCTAAATTAAATGTATTCTTTCACTCCAGAGGAGCAGCTTTCTTTCCTACAGGAAGTCTGGATTCAATGACTGTGAAAGTCTGCATGTGGGAAATGCGTGACAGAGTCAAAGAGTAGGGAATGATAGCACCAGGATTATAAGAAGCTGGCAAAGGCGGCACTGATTGGTCCAAAAACCAGCAGCATGCGATGATCCGCTGAGTCGCTGACAAAGCCCTAAATGATTTCTCTTGAGGAGGTGATCTCCAGCTGAAGCAGGTAGAGCGACTAAAAAAAGAAAGTACACCTTCCCTGTATTAATTATACTC
This sequence comes from Xiphophorus maculatus, assembly GCF_002775205.1. NCBI lineage: Eukaryota > Metazoa > Chordata > Actinopteri > Cyprinodontiformes > Poeciliidae > Xiphophorus > Xiphophorus maculatus. The sequence goes on along the minus strand of NC_036465.1, from coordinate 10,762,595 downwards.
CTTTCCTCACCTTTTTTGCTCAACCCAGCTGTTCTGCCTCCCTCAGATTACACTCACCTGGTTTCAATGTCACCCTGGTTTTATGGTTCTTTGCTGGTTTATTCTGTTTTATTATCCAGCTCTCCTTGTGCCTCAACTGTAAGTGTTCCTTGTTTTATTATCATTAAACTCCTCTCCTTGTCTTGTCTGCTAGTAAAATCATCTCCAGAACAGACCGTGCAATGTTTAAAGAAATTGCAAAAACACCAAGAGCTCTTGTCTGAGACTCTATCCTCCTTCAGATTTCATGTTAAAATTTAAGTTTATGACAGGACAAGCTAATGACAAAACTGGAGCTGTTTCTCTTAAAATGCCAGGAGAATGTTGCCATTTCTTGAAACATAAAATGGCAACATAAGAGAGGTTTGCAAAGCTGCATTTGAATGTACCATAAGGATTCAGGAGGAATGTCCTTTGGGCAGAGGAGAATATAAAATAGTTTTCTACAATGGATAGGGCCAAATTTGAAAAATAAAAACCATATCCATACATTATGTTAAATTCAGTGGTGGAGAGTTGATGATTTGGGCTTGTTTTAATGCCATGGGACCTTGGCAAACTGCAAACCCTGCATAACTCAAGCTTGTGGAAAATTGACTTGTGCAAAAAGACAGTGATCCCAAACACAGCTGGAAATCTCAAACAGAATGACTGAAAAAGGCAAGTGTTGCTGTGTATCAATGGCCACATCAAAGTTTACTTTGAACCCAGTTGTAGGACTTTAGTGGGTCAAAATATATTTGCAACAATGTTCTGAACACTCCTTCAGATAAAAAAATATTTACTTCAAGTTATTGGTCCTGTAAGCTTCTAAAAATATAAGTTAGATACTGAAGCTTTTCACACAGCTTTTCCACTTGTAGAAAAAAATAAATCCTTGTAGATTGTATTGAATTTTCAGTTTAATCCCCAAACCGGATAAAAAAAAACATTAACAGGAAGTTTGCTAGAAGAAAATTTAAGGTGGGTAACTATTTTCCTCAGCAATATGTATTTAAACTGTAAGCAGAAAACTAGCTTAAACCAAAGCTTACTCTAAACATTTTCAAGTAGAAAAGTTTTGAGCTTAGTCTTAAAAGCTGAAAAGATTTGACATTTTGGACCATTGCAGGAAGTTGAGTCCACAATTGATAAATCTGAAAGCTGCTTAGCAATCTGCTATCAAATACTGTAGCAACCATAAGTAAACTTGCCAAGTGAAGAGCAAAGAGCTCTGTTGGGATAGTATCCAACTTTAAGGCCTTTAAAATAAGCTGAAGTTTGATTATTAACAGCTTAACATGCAGGCAAAAATTTTTTATTAAATCCTACGTTTTACAGTTTGCCCATGAAAATAACATAAAGTGGAAGAAATATTTTATTTTTATGATCAGAACTCTTGCTGTCATATTTTAGATCAGGTAAAAATTTTATATATTTTTTAAATAACTTAATTATGGACTAGTACAATTTGGCATCTTCTTTGTAACCTCTGGATTGTTTCACTCGCAGGATTGTGTAAAATGGACGACTCCGTATGTTGGAAACGTGAAATGCTGATGTCACTGAGTGAGAAAACTCCAGCGGTGAGGTAAGTCGATGTAAACACACTGACTTTTTCACAATCCAGAACTCAATGGCCACTGCAGGCAGACATGGCAGAACAGGTGCAGAATCTGTGAGGGTGCAGGTACATGAAATGAGATTCAGAGCCAAAATCAAGGTAGCTCACTGTGTAGACGGGAAGCAGGCAATAGATAAGTTACACAATTAAGGACTTGGACCCCTCTAAGCCTGTGACAAGGACAATGAAACGACCTGCAGTGCGTGAGAGCAGAGCAGGAGTTTGTAAAGGCAGCAACACAGGTGAGAGCAATCAGCAGCAGGCAGGAGAGGAAGGGGCAGAGCAGAGAAACACAGAAGTCATGCTAGAAAGAAAATAATGCAGGGACACCATTTTTTTTTTCTTTAAACCAAACATTTGAAAATTGCTGTACATATATATTCAACTCCTATTATTCTGATACACTTAAATTAAATCATTTGTAAACAATTGCCTTCAAGACTCATATAATTGTGTTTAATTAAAATCTCAGCATAAAAACACCTTTTCTGTGAAGGCTTCAAAGCTTTGTAGCAGAACATTAGTTAGTAAACAGCATCATAAAGAATAAAATGCATTAAAATGTTTGGTTGTAAGGCGACAAAACTTGGAACCACTTCAATGGGTTTTAATACTTCTATCAGACTCTGTAAGTTAGAACACTCAACTGTTTCTGTCAGCATCACAAGCAGACTTTATTCATATATAACAAATTTAAAATGTAACATTTAGGACAGAAAATCGCATCAAAGGCGAGAATGACAGACACACATCAGGACATGGTGGTAGACGGGTAAAGAGAGGGATCTGCAACTTTAAAAAGAGCATTTCCTCCCCACATGATCCCTTTCCAAACCAAAGAGCAGCATGACGTGCATCAATCAACCAAAGCCCTGCAGCAACAATGTCACTCATCTGCACTGTGCAACTGTTTCACCGCTAAATGATGCTGCAGCCTCAACACCAGGATGCCTTTGTAATCCCAGTGCTTGGCACTGATACATGCAAGTTTGAATAATTCTCTCTTAACAACGACAAAGTAGCTATGTGCCCAGAAAGTAACTGCATTCCACTCTGGTCACTAATTACAGCCAAAGGGGGAAATGGGGCAGGAGGATGGAGAGGGTGACACTCAGTTTCTAAGCCACTGAAAAATGCAGGCCTATTTATTACAATAAGTATAAGAAAGAACAGCAGCACATTACAAATCACTGCAGGGGAGATTTCTTTCAGTGGATTAAAAAGAGGGTGCTGCTCATTTCATTTTCCATTTAGTTACCGTATCATATTGGCCACATCTCTGTGGAGGAAGCTGAGGGATTTGTTTGGATAATGATACAAATATGCAAATCCAGTCAGCATGCTTATTATTCTGACCACGGTAACAGACGGCAAACACTTGTCATCTTCTCTGTAACCTATGTGGAAGTGTCCAGAGGCATGGTCTGCTGCATTAATACATATTACTTTACACTAAGGAGTCAGGCTGCTTTTAACACGGCGGTTTAGCTCACAACATCAGGATCTTCTGCTCCCATCAGGCTTCACAGTCCTGCCAAGTGAATCTGCACCAAAACTGCAGCTTAACCTGGACACCTCAGACCACTATTTATGTGGATGTAAGAAGAATTTATAGTAAACCCATCTGCAGGTACTCCAGCTGTGAAGGAAAAGCACAGGTCTGCTGTCTGACAGCCCCAAGTGACATGCATTGATCAGAGAGTCACATCAGATGGGATTCAAGTGTGTAATTCACCATGCCACTCTGTGTTTTTACTTCAGCAGCTGTCAGTTATGCTGCAGGGGGTTTGGCACAGGACAAAACAGGGAGGTTTTCTCAACAAATATTTATGATGTAGTTCAAAAGGGGCAGGGTGAATGGAAAGACCTGACAACTACAAAGTTTCATATTGAAAGAGAACAGAAAAAGATAAAGCAACTCGAAAAAAAAATGTATTACATTTTTTTTCCTTTCCATCTTGTTGAATTCAGATTCAATAAGATTGTGGAGGTGAAAATCCAAGAAGGAAACCTCATCATGTCCAGCAACAGTCTCTATAGTTTGGTTTAGAGCAGTGAATGGTGTAAAGTATTTTCACATAATCTCTAGTAATTTTTGTTCTCAAAACATATGCTTTTGCCTACAGCAAATTCGTGCATTTTTCTTTCAACAAACTCAAATCATGCAGCACATGTGGGCACCCCGATTACAATAATACTCTGTATTTATGTTTACATTTGTTTTGTTGAAATTAATAGACTTTATTCCAATAAAATATGTTAATTTTCTCTGAACTTTTAGGAGAATCTTTTGCAACAACCTCACCCATCCCATTGATATTCTCTCTGATGCCTTCAGGGTATATTTCTAGGATGCATAATTCTTACTTCTGATGTCTTGCAAATGTAACATCTTTTCTTGAATCGGCCTGAGCTGAACTTTCTAATGGGCTATTAAAATCTGAAAAAAACACAAGTTTTTTTTTTCTTTTATATTTTCATCCAGTTTAGAAAATGGAGTCTGTTCATTAATTCGTTGAGCACTCTTGAACCTTTGCTCCATAAAAACGTGCTCCTGTCAGATGTCTGTGTGATGATCTGCATGACAGCTCTTTTAAGCTGTGGAAGTACAGCAGGAATGTTGTCAAGTTGAGCCTTTTCCAGCTGAGTATTACCAAAATGAGATTCAAAGATGTGAGAGAAATTATTCACATTTTTTTCATCTTTTGACAGTTAGAGGATGGGATCTTTTAACTGGCATGAAGAAGCATCTGCACATAACTCAGCCCTTCCGTGTCGATTTACAGATAAATGTGAAGATTTCGCTGCTCACTTTTGAAGTGTTAAATTGATTGGTGCCATCTGACTACACATGTTTTCCACAGATTCACACTGCAGCAAAATCACTGGTATTAACTAACCAGTTGCTTTTCTTTTAAGCATGGAGGGGTTGAGGCATTTCTTCTGTTGACGTAAACAGGCTATGATTTAAATATGAATGAAGAACGGATGGGTCAGGCAGTGGAAAGTAAAGGTTTTATGAGAGGGGGGAAAAAGTCACGTAATGTTTATATATGCAAATATCTTTACAAACCAACATTTCTGCTCTTACCAATAAGGTTAACTAATAAGATTGAAAGGTAGGTTTTGAATTCATAGATGTATAAAACTAACAAGAAGCTCGAGAGACATTCAGCACAAATGTGCTACACATTAAAGTCAAATGAAAACAAATACAAATATTTGTTACAATTAAGCTGCGATGGACTGGCAACCTGTTCAGGGTGAACCCCGCCTCTCGCCTGAAACAGTCGCTGGAGATAGGCACCAGCACCCCTCCCAACCTCTGCTAGGAAGAAGGGTGTACAGAAAATGGATGGATGGATGTTACAATTAAGAATACTGTAAGTCTATGTTCCCAGCAGCCTAATACAAACCAAATCCATTTTTTTAGCCCATATGACCGTCTTTTTGATGGCAGTCTGAGTTGCCCGTTTCCAGTCTTTTCATCCATTTGTGCCACTTTCATATGTGGAACTGAATCTGGAAGGTGAAATATTAATTAGATCAACAGAGGTGAACACAATCTAAGGATATAAAATATACATGTTCAATAATAATAAACAAAGAAATAACAATAAACAAATAAAGCAATGAAAGTAGAAAACTAAAAGGAAATTATCAAAACAGAAACCCAAATGAAATTCAAATTTCTAATACCTAAGCATCACAACAAATTCAGGTTTCTTAATCTCCAGCCACCATAAAAGCATATATCCCCATCCTACTCCCACTGCCACTGCCAATGTGTGTGACTTAAGGCTGAAAAAGCAGCTATGGTGTTCACCACTTGGGACTAAATTTAAAGACCCATTTAAAGCTGCAAAACTGACACTCTAATCATTGTAAACAGCTTATGGGTCATGTTTCACAAAGGATTGGTGGCCCAAGCAGCAGCAGGGGGCACAGATTAGCAAGAAGACATTTCTATGAAGAAAATCACAGAGCAAACTAATCATGGCTCACTCACTCTGCTTAGTGAAGATCTGCTAAACAGAGCAAACTAGACATCTGTAGAGACTAATTTGAGTTTTTTCTGATCCAAAGAACCTGTTGGTTTACTGAACATTAAAGTCTGAGGGCATCTAGCTGAGCAGTCAATGTCAAAGTGTTTACAAGGACAGAAGAAAGCATCAGGAGTCACATTGGCTACATATTTCTTCTTTTCTTCATCCATAATTTTATCTCTTTTTGACTTTAACAACAAATTTGAATTCTTCTACACACTGATCTATCTTATTTTCATCCTTTGACATTCCTTTAACCCTCCGTCTCCTCTTCCCTCTCTGTGTCTTGAAGGTTATCCTGCAATAGTCAGCCCCGCCCACTCCTCACTACTACCCAGGGCTGCCTACTGACCAGTTCTCTGTCTAACAGGTCCGGAAAATCTCTGAGACCTGGGTATTACCCTAAAAGTACTCTATAAGAGATAATCTATTTAAACTGGTGGCGAAAGTGATTCGTCTAGCTCTAACTACCTCCAATCCAGAAGTTATGACCCTTTACAGTTAAGAAACAATCAGCTGAGTAGCCCTCACAGCTGCATAATTCCAATAACCACTTCTGTTAACGGTAGCCCACTTTCTAAATCATAACTTGCACTTGGAACCGGCTAGATTATGTTTAGTGACTTAGATGTAAGTCCCAGGGTCATTATTTATTCTCACCAAAGGAAATTATGAAACCTCCTATTTACTGGAATCATGTACATTAGTTTTACCTTAATTAAAAGAACTGAACGAAGATTAAATGACTCTATTAATTCCAATGTCCACCAACCTCTTTAGAATTTTATAGTATAAATTTATTAAGCAAGCTTAAGCAGGGATATGCGACATACAAATCAATAATCAATCGTAAATAATTCAAAAACAGTGTAATAAAATTTACATGTACAATCATACTACCCTGTCCTCTTTTCCCTGACTAAAGTCGCAAGTTCTGAGATGGAATTTCAATGAGCAGATTCAACTCATACCCAGACGATGGTGGATCTTTGGCAACAGGAATTTCTAGCATCCTTGGTTGAGGTCTTTGCCTTGTGTGGAAAAAACCCTCTTTAGAAAAGAAACAAAGCAGAACGGGTCCGAATCCTTTTGCAAAACCCAGTTCCTCATCCCTGAGGGAGCTTTGTCCTTCCTCCAAGTCTTGTTGCAGAGTTTGTAATTGCTGGGCTGAGACGAGACCGACGATCGAATGAAGAACCAGGGATGGGGCGATGGAACCCAGTCCTTTCTTGGCGGTGTGAAGTCCGAGCTCCCCCGTGGTTCTGAAGTGCGGTCCGTGGCTCAATCTGCTTCAGCAAGTTGTCTCTCCTTCTGCGCCGTTGGACTGGGAACGGCTGGTTCCTCTTTTCAGCCCCTTTTTATGCATCTCTCCACCATGTGTGTGTATGGGGAGGTTTGGCCTACGTGACTTTCTCCACATCTGCTGTATCTCATGAAAAAGTCCTCACATTGCCCAATCTATTTCTGCTGACCATAGTGGAAAGTCCCGTACTTCCCCTTTCTCCGTTGCTTCAGCCAAACTCAACACTCCAACCATCCTATGCGCTCTGACCATCTGTTCAGAACTGCTTGCGACATTTCCTGTTTCAGGACTGTGCTGTATTCCTCTCTTTTTCTATAACCCACTATTATGTATTATAGCTCATTAAACACATTAAATCTGTTGTTAAACCTGTTTGAATTAATTTCAAATGATTACAACTTCACATTATCACAAGTTTGATCCTTAGTTAACAATCAATCACATCTCTTACTTATTATAATTCATCAACCATAATCTTTCCACAGTTAATTCATTACAGAAATCATTACAGATCACATTTCAGATAATACATTTCAGAAGGTTATTATGTGATTACTTGTATTCATTTTACTATTCCTTCATATTCAATTTAATTAGCTTTTAATCAAACTACAAGATTACTTATTTTCTCTCAGGCCTCTATGCACCTTTTCTGCATGCACCCGGAAAGATCTCACACCCTATGCCAGTTTTCTTGACACCCCCTCCATGAGATCGGACGGTGCTTCGCAGAAAACACAGAGTCCAAAGTCAAAAGAGATCAAGTCCATCATCACAAGTGATAGTGAGGATGTCCCGCTCATAGCAGGTAACCGGAGACAATGAAGGTGTCCAGGAATCCACAACCGCATACTCCGACAGATTGGATGGCGGAGAAAGCCAGCGTTCTGCGCCCAAATCGTTGTCAAGTGTAGAGTCACCTGAGACGGAAAGGGTGGAACGTTCCAGCGGAGGCGGCAGAGGCGAAGGCAAGTCCATGCCGAAGTCTGGCAGCGTTGATGGATTGTTGCAGTAGCCGTCCAACTCTGCCAGCAGATCCTGGAAATCCATATCACTTGGTGATGGAGATGAAGGGGAAAGGATGTCCTCAGTCTGGCATGCTTGGGGAGATGAACTGAGGTTCTCAGTTTGGGTACCTCTCTCGTTAGTCGCACTGCTGGCTTGGCATCCGACGTCGATAAACAAATCCGGAGACACGGGACGTGTAGGCGGAAGATAGTCGCCCACCGCCACAACTCGGCCATCCAACAGATGTAAAGTTGGGAGGCATTGCCGAGTAAGTTGGTGTTCCCACAACTTATGAATTACGGGCAGCCGTAGCCCCGTATACAATGGAGATGCTGGGAAGTCGTCGTCGGCTAGGCCAAATGCAGAGGTCCACACGATTTTGTGCACCCGTTCCAGGGATCTAGATGTGGAATCCGCTATGTAGGGCAAATCCTCCAGCCCTGTGGCGCAGAGAATTGCCGTTACATCATTAAAATGGCTGCTCACGCATTTGTGACACCAGCGGGCGGACGATGCCACCCAAATGAATCCATAGGATTCTGCGGTGATCCCACATCCCACACAGCAGGTTGATGCCTGAGGAGAAACAGCAACCCAGGTAACTTCATGATCAGTGGTTATTGATTAACTACATGTACTTACAATGACGAAAATGCTAAAGCGAAAGCTGAGAGAGTAGGCTGGTTTTAAGCCCGTGTGCCAGCTTGTTTTGCGAGCCAAGGTGAATTAATCACAGGAGCCGAAATGTCATGATCTGGTGCTGGTTCACCTCGATCATAGACATGAGCTGAATCATGGAATATTGCCGCGTAGGTCATCAGCCAGACAACAATGGCGAGGTCCGAGGTCTCATGAAGCCAGTAGAGGACCACCAGGATCCCCCAAACCGTTGCCCAAAGAGCCAGAATTACCCACTTTTGCATCCAAATTCGCCGTCCTCGACCCTTGATAGCCAAGGCCTGGCGCGCTAAGTAGATGAGGATAGATACTGCGAAAAGCCCTTCTAGAATGGCTGTGAGAATCTTAAATGGGGCGGTTCGTGTAGCTTGTGCGCCCCCCAGGACCAATTCCAGTATCAGGGCTGCGGTATCGGTGATGAGCCACAGGCAGACCACAACGCCCCTGCGCCAATTGATGCGAGTACGGCCCATCAGGTAACAGGCGAAGAGGGACGAAGCCAACCCCCATCTGTGGAGAATGATTGGACGGAGGATAAGCTTGGCATATCCTTGTAGCGCGACGAAGATCCTCATAGGATGTCCCTTGGGCCAAGGACCGGTGTGGCAGAAGACGAACCAGGCCAGGGTAATCCCTAAGTGCTCAATGGTACTCACTTGAATCGGTGCAAAAAGTGAGTTGGGATTTGATGAGTTGGTCGAAGAGTTGTTTTCCATGATGTGAGATGATGGTCGCTCTGGATCAGGTCCTGTCGGCAGCTGCGATGAAGGTTGAATGGCTCGCAGGCACACGGCAGCTCTCTCTTATGCAGAAGTAGGCTCCTCCTTAGGGGGGAGGGGCTGGTAGTTCCTCTTTTTGCAACGACAAAGTGCTTTCAGCCACGCCTCCAAGACGATTTTGCCGATGAGTATGGCTACGGCGACGCCCAGGAGACCTAAAAGATATGGCCATAGCACGCTCAAAGCGTCTAGCAGCCACTGTTCAACAATGTTGAGGCCTTCTTCCACCACATGAGTAATTTCTTCCACAACCTCGGTGGCGACGGCCACCAAAGTTGCTCCCATAGTCTCATACCAGAAACAATCATGTTTATTAGAGCCTTCTCCACATTGCTGCCAATGCTCCATAGTGGTGGAGCAGGTGAGATTGGAATACAACAGGTTGGGTCCTACCCAGTCAAACCCTGGGTCGATGTTCCCTTCACACAGACTTTTCCGAAAAGCATGTCCTTCGGCGATGGCTATAAGGGGATTTGGAATGAACGGAACGGGTAGTCCAAGAATGCTCTTGCGCTTCTGGAGATGATATCCTAGGATTGCATCGGTGCATGTCCGTCCAGTCACTATGGCCCTCCGCCATGTGCCATTGATTTTCCGCCAAGTAACCTCAGAAGAGTGAGTGTCATACTCCTCTGCATAATGTTCCTCGCAGTAGCTTTCCCAACCTCGAACGGTTTGGCAGGGTCTTCTGGCCAAACTGATTGTGCATTCGAGGACCCGTCTCGTTGTGTTTCTACAGGTCATGCGCCAAGGTCTCGGGTTGACATAACTGTCAGGTCTCCAAAAAACCCCAGGCCAAATCATGCGGTCTTTCGAATAAACCGTGGCGATGTACTGGTACTTAACCCAGTAGTTTGTTGATTCCGTGAGGCATGGTGTTACCCAAGCTTCGAACTCATCTTGTTGGAGTCCCCACCACTCGTATTCCCAATTTCGAGTGTAATCTTCATACCAGGCCCGCAAAGCCCACTTAGCAGTAGGTGCTTTGTCAGGATCAGGGCAGTTGTACCTCCAGGTGGAGTGAAGAGCGTTCCCAGTTTGCCAGAGGTCACAACGTGGCGATGAGTGGGTTTTCCTCCAACAGGTGTCATTAAGGCTCTCAAAAATTCTTTTGGCGACACATTTGTCAATTTTTGCAAAGTCATTTCTAGGAACTTTCAGAAGGTCATCAGGAGTTGGAAGGGGTTGTGTACGCAAATTGGCAATGTGTAGCTCCTCCAAACCCGTATGGGAGCGAACCGTTCCCTCCGGGAAGTCTCCCATAAAGAACGTCTGGTCTTTGGCTATGTATGTCCATGGGAATGAGTTGTTCAGCCAGGTTTCAACTTCTGTGCGGACTGTGCGTGTAGAGTGCCACAAATCGGCCCAGTATTCCTCTATGGCTGTAACTATGTAATTCTGTCCTGCACATTGCACAAACTTATTCCAGAGGCAAGGATTTAACCAACTGAAGTGGTGTCTATAACAGTGCTTTTGCTCATCTTCATACATAAACCGTCTAGGTCCTTGTCTGATCAGGAAAGCCGTCATGTTGGTCAAATTGGCTGATGTAGGCAGCATCGTTGTATTAACTGGAGGATTACCTCGGGAGGCATTTCGATAGGTCCAGTTGCCCGTTGGTGCTGTTGGGATGATGTCATCCTTTCTGCAGTTCAGGTGGATGTCTCCCCAAAACTCCCCTCGTGGAAGCCAGGCCCGACAGCCTGAGGCCCTGTGTGGGGCTGGGTATACTACTTCGGTATCCCAGTACCCTTGACTTGGCATCAATAGCAGCGATCGACAAGCCATGTTGCAATGCCATTCTGGCATACCTCGGTCCGGGTGAATCCAGTTGCATCTGACGGTCCGTCGTTCTTTGTTGTGCAGAACCCGTATCCAGCAGAGCACTCCAGTCTCGAGGAAGTCATAGTTGTAGATCTCCCAGGTGCAATTCAGAAGGTCGTCCAGTGTGGAGTCGTTCAATTTGAAGGCTCGGCGTTCCACGTACTTTTTCCCGTTGTCCTTGCTGAATAGGCTGGTTCGATTCTGGACAGAAGTTTCGTTGTCCCATGGCACAAAAGTAGCCGTGGTGCTTGTATTCCAACAATTGAAGTTAGCGTACTTAGAATGTCCGTAGGTGACTCTTGTATGCGTAAGATACCACGGTCCAACTCCGATGAAGTAGAAGATAGTAGCAAGAACAGCAGCAGCAAACAGCAGGGCAAGAAGCGTTAGCAGCCCTTTCAGGCATAGGGATTTTCCTGTTATCGTAGTCGTTTTCCGTAGCAAAGGTTCGTTAGAGGTTTTCGAGTCGTCGTCAGTGTCAGTAGAGCTGTCTGATTCCGATGTAACATCCAGCAACTCCGGGTCTGTAGGTCGGCGCCTCATGCCGATAGCATCCATCCTGGCTAGATTAGTGCTTCTCTGGGATCCGCTGTATCAGGCGCTGTACAGATTTTTCTCAAAGAGTTGAGGTGGCCTTGGTTGGCAGGGTTCTTTCCAACCCGTCTGGTGGCCCTTCTCTGCTGCAGGGCTGTATATATGGGAGAGGGGTAGGGTAAATCAGGCTCCAACCCCCTCCACACCCACTTCCAGTGGAACACCCTCCAGTAGTCCGGCCTAGGGAATGGGCCTGGGGCGGTTCCATTTTTCAGCGCCTGGTCTTGCCAGGATTCGTGTTTGTACCCTATTGGGGCAGGTACTGAGATATAGGTGTACAATGATTGTCCATGCAGAGTTAGTCTAGTGCGGTACCCCCAGGTTGACGGAGTAAAAATCCTCTGGTGTGGTGGATTGGGGTAGACCCTGTCTATTTCCAATTTCAATGGAAGCCTGGTGTTATTAAATATATAACATTCTGGATTTATTTCCCTCTTTACTATAGTTCTCGCCATACTTCGTGAAGTGGTCCAAATGACCATGTCATTGAGTGAAATTTCACAATACAGTCCTTGCAGTGGTTCAAGATAATGGGGACCCCACCTAATCCGTAGCTCGATCCCCTGTAACCTGAAATACACTGTATTAAAAGTCCATGGTAGAGATCTTGGGCACATAGGGGAGATTGATGCAACATTAACCGTGTTGTCGGATCCTCTTCCTTTCCAAGCGGGCGGTGCAGTAGGGATAAATAAATGTGGCTTCATGGCAGGGGGCGTCGTGTATTCTTCACTTTCCCCCACCTCTTTTACGTTTTGGAAATTGGTGGGTCGGAGATATATGAGATACTTAAGAAAATAGGCCTCAGTGAGCGGATTGGAAACAGTGAAATCTTCTCTTGGCATATCTAGTAGAATGGAGGTGGTAGGGAGTTTTAAAAACGGGCCTCTGTCTGATAGTCCCGATGAGACTCCAACCCCCACTTTGAACAATCTAGTCACAAAACACTGTCTCCCCTTTCGTTTTTTGGTTTTTTGCTGACCTGCAGACTCGACGACTCGTTTTCCTCCTTCCGGTGCGTCCATCAGTCTTGGTTTGTCTTTCTCCATGGAAATGCTGAGGCGAGCTTCTGCCAGGCGTGAGTTTTGGATTTCTTCTTGGGAGGCTCCGGCTCCGTACTGGACACGGTGGCGTGAGTCTGCTCGTCTGGTACCACTTTGATGGCTGCTCCGACTGAGTAGATCCCTTTATAGGGGACGGTGATCATGCGCACTGACAGCTGGACATGACAGGAGGTGCTAGGATCAGAGGGCGTACTCGCCCTGTGAGCCACGCCTCCCGGGTGTTGCAAAACTCCATCCCGAAACTGGGATTCCGCTGTCACCCAGTATAGGCAAGACTTCTCTTTTGGTCTCACCGCATTGCTGCCCCATCCTTCCACCTCTGTGGTGTAGTAATACATATCCGAGCTGCGCACCCCATCTTCTCTTGGTACATCCGGCAGATCCACTATGGGTATCGTGCAGTCATTGATGACCTCCAAAATTAGATGTGCCCAGGTGGTTAGTTCCCAGGGGCCTGTCCACCCACCGTTAACGGCTTGCTCTCGGGCGTCATCTGGGAGTGCACTTAGCTCCTCAGCTGATGGTTGGTATGCATGAGGCCGATGTACCCGGAAGACCACAGGAGAGTGGTTGGCATTCAATGGTGGACACGACAGGGATGCTCTAGCAGCGTCATATGGCCAGGCGGCCTGAACAGAATCCCACAGGACATCATGGGGCCCTTCTTCCCTCTTCCACACCCATGGGTCCAGTTCCTCTGGAGTGTTCGGAGGGGCGGAAGGTCCTGGTAATATTATCGGTATGGAGCTCCCATAGTTCGGCTGTACTTGCCCATAGGTTCTGTAATATCGCAGCGAGCTGTAAAATCTTGTCACTTGCCACCCTTCAGCTTCGCCTGTCAGTGTTACCTCTCCACTCTTCAGCTGTTCCTCGCACACAGGGCAGTGGTGTAGCTCATCTCCGTCCCACGTGCAATAACAAGTTCTTGGTTTTTCCTGGAGCCACCCCCATTGGGTTTCCAACTTAAGCCGGGGCAGGTAACCCACTCGGCAGTTCCCACAGACTGTGTTGTTCAATACCGTGACTGGGGAGACGCGAAGGTGTTGTAGCATCTCTGCGGTAGCCTCCTGGTGTCTTGGCTTCTCACGGCCCGGTCCTTCCCAGATAATGGGAAGATGGTGGTCGGCTAAACAAACCGGGCAGCCGCTTTTAGCTTTCCTCCAAACCAGCATCTCTCTGTCCTCCGACAGGACTCCATTTTTGGCCCAATCCAATTTCTTCAGGGCTCGTCCTGCCCAAATCCCTGAAGGGGTTCTTCTAATTACAACCACCCCTTTCACGGTGGCCAGTCCGAGATAGGGTGGAATGGTACATGATTCACTGGCCATTTCACCGGCTTCTGTTTCGCTTTAGTCAGGAACCGGCTTGAGCTGCTCGACTCCTTGGATCCCTTTTCTTTCCAGCAATACTGTGTTCCTATCCAGTACTCTCTTGACGATGTCAGTTGTCTCAAACTTGGGTTTTACTGCTGCATGTACAGGTTGTTCTCTTGCTTTGACCCACACGCGCTGTCCCTCTCGGAATGGCACTCTGGGCGTCAGCTTCTCCTTTTTGTCGCTGGAGCCCCGCCCCACTTCCTTCGTGGTGAACGGCCGTTGGTTGAGTTCCATCGCAGGGGCGGGTCTTTCGGCTCTGCTTCTGTCGTTCAGGGCCTGCCCTATTTCCACCGCTTGGGTGCTCCAACTGTTGGTGTTAGCATTTTTAGCTATCCAGCTTTTCACTAACCCTATGGCTCGTTCCACCACTCCGTTAGCTTGTGGGGTGTAGGGTGGCGAGTAAACTCGCATTACTCCATACTTCTGACACCACTGGTCAACCTGTGAATTACGGAAATGAGTCCCATTGTCCGTGCGCAGCTCTTTCGGGATTCCCAGGGCACTGCATACTTGTTCCAGCATGCCGACAACGCTATTGCCGTTTGCTTTCCTGGCTGCTTTTGTAGTTACAAACCCCGACATAGAATCCACCAGCACTAAGAGGTACTTCTCACCTCTCCTTCCTGTTATCCCCATGGGTCCTGCAACATCCATGCAGACTGAGCCCCAGGGGACCGTGCTTTTGATGGACAACCCATCCATCCGCTGCCCTCGGCGACCTGCGTTGTATTGACCACACACTTCACAGTCCCTTAGCACGCGTTGGACTTGTTTCACTGGGATCCAAAGGTCTTGCTCCTCCAGTTCCTTACGGGTAGGTCGCACGCCTGCATGTCCAAGGGCCTCATGCACGCTCCGCACGACCTCGACCACGTATTCTTCTGGGACCTCCCGTCCTTTGGGAGTTCTGTCCCACTTCTCGGTACCGACAAAGACGATCTTCCTTTGTTGGACATAACAGTCCACTTCATCATTCCCACGCCAATGAGCTCCCTCATGCGTGTGTGCTCTTTGGTGCTGCACTTCTATCTCCAACTGCAGCTTCAGCTCAGCAATCTTTTTCCACAAATCTTTGTGTGCCACTGGCTTGCCCTTTGCTGTCTCGAACCCATTTTCTTCCCAAATGGCCAAGTCCTCTCTAAGGGCCTGAGCACAGTAGTAACTGTCGGTTACTAACCTGGCACTTTTGATTTTCCTTTTCACCAGCTCCAGCAATCCTTCCAGTACTGCCGTCACTTCTCCGGCTTGAGCACTACCGGGGGCCTTTCCTTTCTGACGGCATTTCTCTTTGCCATCCTGCTTCAGAATAAATCCCCAGTATGCCGACTGGTCGGACCCCTTTCTGGATCCATCGGTGTAGATTGTCCATTCCGGTTGTCCTGTCTTTTCAGGTGTCTCTTGTGTTCGTTTCTTACTGGTGGGTTGTGCTGGCCCAATTTCAAGCTCCGGGTCCAGCAAGATGTCCTCCCATCTTCCCCACCGTGTGTTGGTTGCTTTAGTACTTTCCACAGTCCCTTTTCTTAGGTATTTGTGAACTTGGCTCTGTGTGATGACCTTAACTGGTTGTCCTTGTGCTAGATCTTTCAGCACACCCCAATAACGAGCTAACACCGCTAGCTCTTTCTCTTCCTGCGGGTATTTCTTTTCAACAGAAGTTAGGGTGTAACTCCACAGGGTAACCAAGCCTCCATTTTCATTACTCACTTTGATCATGGCATCGTCATTCTCGCAGCTGATCTCTGCCACCAGCCTTTCTGACAAACTCCTTGGCTCCAATCTCACAGCTGCTTGAATGGCCCTTCTCAGTTCCTCTAGGTTTTGTTGATTTGCTGCTGTCCAAACCCAGGGTCTTTTTCCGTCTTTCTCGTCGTCCTCACTTTTCCTCAGGCAGTGGTACAAAGGTTTGGCATATTTCTGGTAGTTGGGTACATGGTCTCTGACATAGTTGCACAGTCCCAATATTTTCTGCAAGTCATTTTCTGACTGTGGTGGTTGAATGCTCGTCAGCTTTTCTCTGTACCCATCCGAGAGTCCCAAGTCCGACGTGACTTGGAAACCCAGATAGTTCACTTGGAACTGTCCAAATTGACATTTCTTGAGGTTTAGCTTCAAACCTGCCTTGGTGAGATTTTCAACCACTTTTCGTAGCCTCTCTAGGTGTTCTTCTTCTGTGTCATCAGCAATAAAAACATCATCAATGTACACAGTTGCACCCACGTCCCCCAATACTTCCATCACTGCTGACTGGAACACGTTTGGGGAGTTCTTGTACCCCTGGGGTAACCTTTGCCACACATAGCTCTTGCCTTTGTGGGTGAATGCAGTTTTACCTTGCGACTGTCTGGCGAGGCGTAGAGAGAAAAATCCATTGGCTAGGTCGATGCATGACTTGAACTTCTTGACTCGAAGGGTTTTCAGCGCTCCTTGTGGATTAATTAAACTGGCTCGGTTTGCTATTGTTCTCCGATTCAGGGCCTTGAAGTTGATAACTGGCCTCCAACCCCCTCCAGCCGATTCAGGTTTCTTCACCGCCTGGATGGGGCTGTTGGTGATCGGGTTGAGCTCCTCTCTGATGATTTCCAGGGCGCCCAGTTCCTTCACGATC
The DNA here is from genome assembly GCF_002775205.1 of Xiphophorus maculatus. Lineage (NCBI taxonomy): Eukaryota > Metazoa > Chordata > Actinopteri > Cyprinodontiformes > Poeciliidae > Xiphophorus > Xiphophorus maculatus. The sequence continues at coordinate 10,745,676 of NC_036465.1, read as the reverse complement.
TTGTCCATCTCCTCGACTGCTCCTGGGTTCAACGGGTACTGCCGAACAGGTGGATGAACCCCACCTTCGATGTGATGAACAAACTTTGGGCCCAAATCTCCACAATCGTTCTTGAACCGTGCTACCTGTGCTGTAGCGATGATTTCACGTAGCTCCTCTTTCCCAGCCGGGGAGAAGTCACTCTCTTCAAGTTTCTGTTCTGTCACCGTTGGTATGTCGACCGGTTTGTACCAGTCTTGCTTCTCTGATCCTGTTTGTGTTGGGCCGACTTTCACCAATCTTGCTTTCAAGCTTGTCAGCCTTCGCTCCAGTCGGCGATGTGTGCCTTTCTTTTTACTGAGTTCGTCTAAGTCTTTTACTGTGAGGAGATTGTAGGGACCTTTCACCCACACTACTCCTTTCCAGGTCCCATATGGCATTTCTTCTATTTTTCCATTGGCAAACTGAACCTTCAGGTGTCCTGCTGTTTTTAGGTCTTTGCGGGTCATCGACACCTCCGCTCCGGTGTCCACTAGGTAGGGCACTCCTTCCACTTTAGCATAGATTTCGTCCCCTTCCCAGTAGGCATTTTCTAAAACGACCCGCGACCTGGACGCCATTACTTTGGTGACCCTCCGGCCCCGGCTTTACGGGACTCACGGAGGGCCGTCCTCTCTTCTGGGCTCAATTTCCTATACTCCTCATCCGTCAGGAACTGACCTTTTCCTGGCTGGTTTGATGTAGCCGGAGGGCTGGTCGGTTTCCCTTGTGGTCCTGGTGGTTTCTGCTGGAACGGCCGGTTCCGGAAGTTGGATGGCGGTGCTCCTTGTTGAAACGGTCTGCTCTGGAAGTTGGATGGCGGTGCTCCTTGCTGGAACGGTCTACCCTGGAAGTTGGCTGGTTGTCTGATGTTAACCCTTCCAGGTGGCTTTGCCGGTTGGCTAGCCTCCTTCTTCCTTTTGTCCTCGTAGTACTGTTGTTCCAGGTCGAATCCCTGCACCGCTACATCCATCTGAGCGACCGTCGTGCTTCTCACTGGCAACTTCACGAACACGATCTCCCCTCTGCGTCCTTTTGTCACCTCACGCAGTACTTTCACATATCTCGCAGGGGAAACGGTCTGCTTAAGTGTGTGCCACAGCGGTTCCAACCGGCTTCCCTTGTCCAGTCGTCCTCTAGCTCTCTTCACCTGGGACTCTTCATCATCCATGTCTTCCAACACCAGCCTTTCATAGTTGCTCTGTGCTGAATCTGTTCCAACCATCGGGTCCGAGGTCACGCTGGTCAGCCACAACTTTTTGGCTCCCTCGTGGTTGGTGGTAGACAACACGGTTGGCCAAACATCTTTCAGATACTCCTCATTGTTTTCGTCTGCGTTTTTACTCCTAATTACCAGCCTTAGATTCTTCAACTCGGCGTAAGCATCCTGTCCCGTATTAGCGGCAGGTAGCTGAGCCAACGCCCCTGGTGGTCTCACTGGGATCTGTGGTCCTGGCTCCGAAGACGTCGCCTGAGGTTCCTCTTCATCAGCCGACACTTCGTCCAGCTTCTGTCGAGCCTCCCTGGAGTATTTGAAGGCGGCTTTCTTCAGTCGTCGCAGCATCACATCATACATAATTCCAATGTATGCATTCCTGAAGTTGGTAGTCAGGGAATAGTGTGCTGTCAGAGTGGAGCAGGATGGTGTCATCAGGATGTTAGCCCATTCTCCGATTGTCGCTTCCACCTCGAGCTGCACCCGGTCTCCCAATCTGCTGGCCCATCCTGCCGGGATCTGGTACTCGGTTTGGCCGACTTCTGGTACATACGTACGCCGTCCGTCCTTAGCCTGCACGGGACCCCAGGTCACGTCTCTTGCCAGTCTCTCAGAAGATCCTTCGATGTCAAAGGTTTCTATTTCTTTCTTCTTACCCCGGTGCTGTCCTGTTCGGAGTGTCTTATGCTCGGCCGGTAGTTGCCTTGGGTCGGAGAAGACGCTGCCGTGATCGCTCTCCTCTTCTTCTTTTCCCGGATGTTCGATCTCCGGTTGCTCCTCCTCGTCCTCCGAGTCGCTGATGTCCTCATACTGCTGTTGTCGAAGAGGTTCTCTCCTGGGGGAGTTCAGCGGTCGAATCTTAGCTGGTTTCATCGGTCCTTCTTCTATCGGGACCGTCGGCTGCTCATTCTTGACTTTTCCCGCATTGGGTTTTTTCAGTTCACTGCGGCTCTCTTCAAACGAGAACTCCTTAACGTACCTTGCTGCGGAGAACCCTGGTTCAACAGGTGCCTCCTTTATCTTTATCCTGGGTGGCTGCACGGCTTTGGCTTTACTGATCTGGGTGGTGTTTGAAACCTCACTCTGTGGAATTTTTAAGGGATATTTCTTGATTTCTTGCGATGGATGGCTAATGCGGCATTGCTCCTCCATCTCAGCTGCCAATTTCACCCCTTGCTCAGTGCGGAGTCGATGCAGACGGGGGTCAACCACCACCACCACTTCTTTGAACACAAAGAAATGACTGTTGGTCTTGGCTATATTCACCACTCCGTTCTCCGCTATTGATCTGGCGGTGTCCCTTGGCAGATCCGGCGATCTCAGTCCCTGTACACTCACTATGACTCTTCTCATGCATTCGTTGCTGGCCGCCGCTAAGCCCCGCTCGAGTCCATGCCACATCTTCTTCCGATATTCCTCCAAACTCTCTCCTTTTCGGTAGACGTCAATCGGGACTAGGATTACAGCACCATAAGGGAGACTATAGCCGTTCATCAAGACTACTTCTCCCCTTGTCTTTGGGCTACAGGTGGCTTCTAGCAATTTTGAATCCGCTTGGTAATATTGCCCTGCTTGGTCCTCAAGGCTGCGTCTGAACTTTCGATTGTGGATCTTGTATCTGTCATTGGTGAACACAATCAGTCCGTCACCCTCAAGATCCCATATTCTTCCAATAACCTGATAAATCCGGAGGCCGGTCTGCAGTCTAAAGTTGCTGGCCCCCGGTGGTATTTCGGCTAATTCTCGGGCCATCCTCCAGGTGTCCGATTTCTGAGTCTTCTTCTTAGGGCGACCGGGGTCCCGCTGCTCCTCGTCCGATTCCTCCCTGTCCTCGTCGGAACTGCTGGCCGCTGGGGTCTCCGTAGGTGGTAGTGGATGCCTCCTCTCCGTGCTGTGGGCTCGGGGATGAAACCCGGGCTCCAGACCTCGTCGCAGGGACCAGTCCCTGGCCGCTTGCTCCAACTGCTCCTCAGTGAGGCCGCCGACGAGCGCTTCCTCGGGGTCTTCCTCATTGGCTGGTGCAGGTGGGATGTCCTCGTTCCGCGATGGACCTGGTGGAGCTGAGGGACCTCCATCGCTGTCGTCGCTGCTGTCACCGCCGGCGTTGTCGTCGCTGCCGCCCGTCAGGTCTATCAGATACCTCGGAGGTTGCTTCGTCTGGCGAGTCGGTGTCGTGGTTCTGCTGGGCAGTCGGGACGGAGGCTCAGCCACCTCCGACCCTGCCTCTTCGAGGGCTCGCTCCTTTTCCTTGCCCTCTTTGTAGGTTGAAAGTCTCTGCATGGCCTCAGCGTAGTCTTTGTACTGGTTCACTCCCTTGGCGTTTGGGTCCACCAGGATTCCATCGATGCCCGCCGCCAAGGTAGCTGTTTTTACTACACGGTCATACTTTTCGGAGGGGCTGTGGACAATTCGTAGCTCACCATCCGCCCATCCTTCAAGGAGGTCAGCGAACCATTCCAGCCATCCTCTAACCTCCGGCTTCTTAGCCACTTTCACCGGGCATCTGACGACCCCCAGTCGGTGGCCGTGTCTAAGCTGGGTGCAGTAGTATATCCGTTTTTGCACTATGATTTCCATTGGGCTCCGAGCCACGTCCTTGCTCATGGTGAAGTGAGAATCAAAGAACATCTTTTTATTTATCTCAGTCCAGGATTCCAATCCATCACCAAGTAATATCAACATTACAGGAAATTGCGATAATGTAGATTTGGAAAGATGGGATTGATGATTCTTCCCATCCCGGCTGATGTTGCTTGCCTCTTGTTCCATTGCTGGCTTTTGTAGGGGCTCCAGTTCCCCTCTTTCTTCTTCTTCACTCATAGTTGTCTTTGTCTTTCGAGTCGCCTATCCCCCAAAGCCTCTCTTTGCACTTTCGAGTAGGGATGGGTCCAGGCTGTGTTGGCTACTGGCTTCACTGTCTGGATCTGGTCATTCTATCCTCAGTAGAAGCTTTCCCTCACCTGTATGCTATACAGTTACTGCGAGGGTTGTGACTGATGGCCTTGTCAGTCACCACTAACTCTCTTCCCTAAGAGTTAGAAACCCAAGTGAGCTATTCAGAGTCTCGCATCTGTTTTCACTGACTTGGTGTCTTTGGGGCCCGCCTACTCAGTTGTGCGCCGCCCCACGTTGGGCGCCATGAAGGTTATCCTGCAATAGTCAGCCCCGCCCACTCCTCACTACTACCCAGGGCTGCCTACTGACCAGTTCTCTGTCTAACAGGTCCGGAAAATCTCTGAGACCTGGGTATTACCCTAAAAGTACTCTATAAGAGATAATCTATTTAAACTGGTGGCGAAAGTGATTCGTCTAGCTCTAACTACCTCCAATCCAGAAGTTATGACCCTTTACAGTTAAGAAACAATCAGCTGAGTAGCCCTCACAGCTGCATAATTCCAATAACCACTTCTGTTAACGGTAGCCCACTTTCTAAATCATAACTTGCACTTGGAACCGGCTAGATTATGTTTAGTGACTTAGATGTAAGTCCCAGGGTCATTATTTATTCTCACCAAAGGAAATTATGAAACCTCCTATTTACTGGAATCATGTACATTAGTTTTACCTTAATTAAAAGAACTGAACGAAGATTAAATGACTCTATTAATTCCAATGTCCACCAACCTCTTTAGAATTTTATAGTATAAATTTATTAAGCAAGCTTAAGCAGGGATATGCGACATACAAATCAATAATCAATCGTAAATAATTCAAAAACAGTGTAATAAAATTTACATGTACAATCATACTACCCTGTCCTCTTTTCCCTGACTAAAGTCGCAAGTTCTGAGATGGAATTTCAATGAGCAGATTCAACTCATACCCAGACGATGGTGGATCTTTGGCAACAGGAATTTCTAGCATCCTTGGTTGAGGTCTTTGCCTTGTGTGGAAAAAACCCTCTTTAGAAAAGAAACAAAGCAGAACGGGTCCGAATCCTTTTGCAAAACCCAGTTCCTCATCCCTGAGGGAGCTTTGTCCTTCCTCCAAGTCTTGTTGCAGAGTTTGTAATTGCTGGGCTGAGACGAGACCGACGATCGAATGAAGAACCAGGGATGGGGCGATGGAACCCAGTCCTTTCTTGGCGGTGTGAAGTCCGAGCTCCCCCGTGGTTCTGAAGTGCGGTCCGTGGCTCAATCTGCTTCAGCAAGTTGTCTCTCCTTCTGCGCCGTCGGACTGGGAACGGCTGGTTCCTCTTTTCAGCCCCTTTTTATGCATCTCTCCACCATGTGTGTGTATGGGGAGGTTTGGCCTACGTGACTTTCTCCACATCTGCTGTATCTCATGAAAAAGTCCTCACATTGCCCAATCTATTTCTGCTGACCATAGTGGAAAGTCCCGTACTTCCCCTTTCTCCGTTGCTTCAGCCAAACTCAACACTCCAACCATCCTATGCGCTCTGACCATCTGTTCAGAACTGCTTGCGACATTTCCTGTTTCAGGACTGTGCTGTATTCCTCTCTTTTTCTATAACCCACTATTATGTATTATAGCTCATTAAACACATTAAATCTGTTGTTAAACCTGTTTGAATTAATTTCAAATGATTACAACTTCACATTATCACAAGTTTGATCCTTAGTTAACAATCAATCACATCTCTTACTTATTATAATTCATCAACCATAATCTTTCCACAGTTAATTCATTACAGAAATCATTACAGATCACATTTCAGATAATACATTTCAGAAGGTTATTATGTGATTACTTGTATTCATTTTACTATTCCTTCATATTCAATTTAATTAGCTTTTAATCAAACTACAAGATTACTTATTTTCTCTCAGGCCTCTATGCACCTTTTCTGCATGCACCCGGAAAGATCTCACACCCTATGCCAGTTTTCTTGACAGTCTTTACTTATCAGAGTGCTGCTGAGTGAAACGAGAATCAGAAAATAGGAAATTCAGATGCTTCACTGTATTGTCAGCATTCACTCTGCCTCTTGATACAAGATTTTTCAGATCTAATCATCATCTGCATATTTTACTATGCATGCTAAATTTTAGAGTTAGCAATGGAGATAAAAACACAGCAAGAAAACCTGTTAGAGGCTAAAAGAGACTTCAAACTGTAGCAGAGGTTAGCCATCCATCAAGACAATCATTTTAAAATATGAGTCCAGAGCCACATGGAGTGCTTTTAAATTGTATTTACATGTGTTAGACTATCTTAGTCACAGTCCAGCCTTAAATCCAATCTGAGCTGGAGCCATTTTGCAAAGAGGGAACAAAATTTTCTGTGCAAATCCAGTGGAGATATAACCATAAAGACTGGCAACAAATAGTAACTGAGTTGTTCTACTAAATATTAATAGAGCAGCGCTGAACATAAATACACACCAAATATGAGATTCTTTATAATTGATATACATTTCAATGTTTGCATTATCACATAAGCTCCAAAAAAGCACATCAAAGCTGGTTGCTGAAATGTGAGAAAATGCAGAAAATGTTCCGAGGATATGAATACTTTTGCAAAAGCACTTCTGTTTTTTATTAGACTTCTGTAATAAATAACTTTAGCTCTCTGTCCACTATAATACCTCCTTCACTGTATTACCATGCTAAGTTTAAACGATAACTGGACATTCAAGTTATACTTTAAGACAATTTCAAATACATTTTTTATTAAGACAGATACTTTTAATTTTTTTTAATTTCATAATTAATGCCAGTCTGTGTTGTGTGACTGTAAGCAGATTACAGTGCCTGAGCCTTGGAGGAATTTCTTACTGTATGATAAACAGTAACATCAGTTATAATGAACAGAAAATGGAAAGCAGTTGCGTTTGCTAATTAAATGTAGCCACAGGCTTTTATGATGTTTATCAAACCCCTTCTCTCTTGAACAATTTAATTCTTAAGCCCATCTGATGAATAGCCAGGCATTCCTAAATAAACCACCACTTAATGATACAGTCACATCACAGTGATTACTGTTTGTTAATGGGATGCGCTTAAAAGCCAAACTGACTTCAAAAAGTTTCATATGACATTATCCTCTAAGCATGTTGATTAAAGTTTGAAGTGTTATGCAACTTTATAATAGAAAACATATTAGGAGTATTTGGTAAAGTTATTGCACACGAATTATGAAAAACAATGAATGAAGTGAGTTTTAATTTAATTCATGTTCACAATCACACAAAATCAAAGAGAGTATAAGTGCAGATTTAACAGCTTTATCAGGATTTCACCTCTGGGACCTCCTCAGTTACTGGCTTCGTGAAGCTGTTCTCTAAATGGTCATGCTGAAAAGGAAGAAATCTATTTTTTTATTATCCATTTCCCTAATTTATCATATAATTACAAAATAATCCAATTCACGACTACAGGCAGGCCCCCAGAGTCATCCTTAACCTGTGCACACCTGATTGTCCAGTTAATTCTCTTTCATTTAATATCAGCTGATAACTCGGTTGACACTTTTCTAATCATCTAATTTCCAAATTATAAACAGGTTGTCATGAATAAGCTGCAGTGGCCTGGCTCACTGTCCTGCTGTCTTTGCCTTACTACACTGCTATCATCCTGCTTTCCTTCATTAGGTTTTCTAATTAGAAGGAAACAGACGACCAGAACAAAATAATTGTATTACAATCCATAGATGTTTCGGTTATTTTCCGACTTGATCATTCTTATATCTTGAAATTTTAGTTGGTTCAGTTGCTCTTATTACTTTTCTCAGTAGATTAGTATTTCTACTAGCTGTTTATTTTAGATTCAGGTTCTTTCCCCCTTCTCCTTCTCTTGGCTTTTATTTCTCCCCTCAGTCTCAGCCTACCTGTTCCCTTTCCCAGCTGTTAATCATTTCCTTATTTGCTCCTTCCTGCTGCTTTCCCCAGTTGCACCCACTCACCTGTATTTATCTCTTCTGGTTTCTTTGTCATTTTCACTCCCTCCACAGTAGATTTAACCTCTACAGTTGCATTGCTCTCCACAGGCTCATTCAGTCATTCCCATGGTTCCTTGTATTTTCCTTCCATATCCTCCAGAATCACTTTCTGTACGTTTCTCTTTTTTTTAAAAAAAGATCTTTTAGTCCACACTTTTCAGCACTTGGCTCTTCCATAAAGCGTTCAAACATAACAAGTTGAGTTTTTAACCATATGATTCATGACTGAGAACACAGCAGAGGCGTTTATCAATAAATATCATCCGGTTGATGGATTTTACTGGAGACAAACGAAAGGTTCTACCAAAATCATAAGGATCATGAAGAAGGTTTAGCATCCACCTTTGAATGTTTTAACATTTGCCTCCAAACAAACTTTGATGCAATGTCTTGGGATTTATGTGATAGAAGAACTATTTGTGATTTTGATCATTTTTTTAACAGATAAAAATTTAAAAGTGTAGTCACTCCTTTGTGGAAGCAGATTTTATTACTATTATAGCTGTAAGTCTTTGAGGCATTTCCAAAAGCTTTGCACATTTATAGACTAAAACCTCTGCTTCTCAACTCATGCTGAGTTTGATTGGATTGGGAATATCTCTGTACACGATGCTTTAAGTCTTGAGAAGATCATCCTCTACTTCTCCTATGCTGTTAGTGAATATACTTTGATCTAAACATTGTAGCTCTGGCTGTAAGTTCAAGGTTGCTGCTCTGCTGGAGGATGAACTTCTGCCCGAGTCTCAAGCCTATTTCAGCCTCTTCTTCTATTACTATGCTATATTCAGCTCTGTCTGTCTTCCCATCACCTCTGACCAGCTTCTCTGTCCCTGCTGAGAAAAGGCATCAACACAGCATGACGCACTCATCACCGTACTTCCCCATGGGGATTGTGTGTTCAGAGTGATGTGCAGTACTGGTTTTCCTTCACACATGGTGTTTTGCATGTAGGCCAAAAAGTTTAATTTTGGTCTCATCTGACCCAAACAGTTTCTGCCATATGTTTGCTGCGTCCTGTGGCTTGTGGTGCACAGCAAATAGGGCATTTTGGGGCGTGCTGTGGTGGCGCAGGGGGTTAGCACGCCCCACATTTGGAGGCCTTAGACCCGTGGACGTCACGGGTTCGACTCCTGGTCCCGACGACCTTTGCCGCATGTCCTCCTTCAAAAAAATGGCGCTGGCTGCCTGCAGACGCAGCTCCTGTCGTATGCTGTAACTGCGAAATAATTTCCCTGCTGGGATGAATAAAGTAAAAATCATTATTTTGTGGTTTTCTTTCTCCAAAGTCTAAAGTATGAATGAGATTGAAAATGTGATATCTTCACGACCAGGAAGTAGAGTCACTCTTAGCAGTTGTCTTTAACTTGTTTATTCCGTCTTGAACACAACTTAAGACACTACAGGCACTCACGTCTTCTACCTTAGTCTTGCTTGCTGAAACTCTCCTTCAGGCTTTCCACTACTCCCTCTAGTGGTCTGGGGTAATCCAACTAAACATAAATGAGGAACTAACTCAGTATACTACAGAAAATTAGTTTTCAAAAACTGAAGTAGTTGAACAGACGTTTTGCTGAAAGAGTTTTTATAATTAATGATTAACAGTTGGACTTTTGCTTCCTGTGATGGCCAAATCCATGGCCACACTCTGTCGGTAACTCTTTTTATGCACAGTTTATTTTTTCATACAAACACAACACTTTAGTTTCAATAAAAACATTTATTAGTTGATTTGAATGCATTTGTTCTATTTGTTATCGCGCACATTTAGTTAACATATGTATTTATATCAACTTAAAATTAATTTGTTTGCTTAAGATTAATTCTGTTTGTTTTCCCACCGGTTCTTACCTGCCTTGGAGTTACCAGACAGAGGATGGGGGCCAGGGCTCAGCAGGCTTACATGCTGATTGGACTGAACCACTAGTTCCTGCTGGCAGGGGGAATTTGTAGTTTCTTTCTTTAGATAAGTTTTGTATTTAAGTAAATATTAGTATTTAAAGTTTGATATTTTTGATTTTCAGTTTTGGGTCTTTAGTTTAGCCAAACTTAGCTGTACTGTTATTTGTTTTGTGTTATTTGTAATGGTATTCTGTTTAGTTACCCCTATTGTGTCTTAATTGGTCTGATCAGCCAGTATATAAACCCCTGTGTGTCATTTCTTTGTTAGGTCAGTTATGTTTGTTTGTGTAGCCAGTTTGTTTACATTTTTTGCCTGAGTTCAGTTTTGTTTCTTTGACCTCTTTTATGAGCTCAGTTTATCTTTTGTTATTTATAATCTTTGGGTTAAAATAAAAACCCTATTTTTCTAATATGTCCTGTGACTCCTCCTGTTTTTAACTCGGTCCATCACACTTCCCTTTAGACCTCATAGCAGGCCATAAGAGTGGACACCCGGTTTTGAGGGAGTTATGGATTCGAGCAAATAGCTAAACTCTGCAAGTACTTGAGACCCCCTTTAAAAATGCTTATTTTATTAAGTTCAAATACCAATATTGACTTAAAGTTTTACCACAATATTTTGTGTTGCCATTGTGATAATGATAACTATTTATTACCCTTTTTTGCATGGCTGTGACTGCCTGGCACAACAATCATAGCCCCACATTCACAAATAATGCTCTTGACAAACACACCCATTTGTTATGCGCTTTTTTAGAACACCAGTCATTTAAAAAAGTGTTATTTGTATCACTAAAGTGGACACACTATCTGTGTTTAATCACATTTTCAAATATATTGATATTTATTGACACACCTTTACTGAAGAATAGATAACAATCTCGACAGTACTGTCAGTTTTAAGGGTTTTTAAACATCATTAATTGAATTTTATCATGGCATAGATAAATCATAATCTTATAATCATTAGAAAGCTATCTTGATAAATAATAAACAATACAATAAATGCCCACCAATACACCAAATATATTTTAAAATGCATTAATGCGTAGAGTGAAAATTGTTTTAACATGACCGCCAAAGCTAACATCCACAGTCTTATTTCCACTCTTTGAGGGACAGCCAATCAGCAACAAGAAAAATAAATGGTCCTCCTGGATCACCTGCATTGCAAATGTATTGTGTCAATGTATTTCAGCTTCCAAAGCTGCCTTTTCTTCAAGTACTTTAAATATGATATATGTTTTTCTGAGTCATATTACTCAGAAAAACTCACTAGTAATGAACCGTGAAGAGGTGGTGGTCCACTGTACATTATATCAGTGTTCCTATGTGAGTAAATGCAAACAGACAAAGGATCATCAAAGGAATTGGATTTTTTGAGGAACTAACTCCACTGATTTGAAGTGAACACCAAAAATGTCTAGGCCAGATAAATGAAAAACCCCTCAGATTATCATAGCAATGCCAGGGGAGGAACATAAAATACCAAATCCTCTGATAGCTACAAGAATGTTTTCAAAGAATCATTGACTAAATAAATGAAACAACAACCTTTATAAAACAGAACAAGCAACACAAGTTTAATTTGGCTGACTTGAGGACTCAGATTGTGATCAGGTCTGAAAAATGTGACAAATCCCCTCCTGTGTGACAAAAAATCTAACTCCCATTAGCCGGAACTCAGAGGATGCACTTCAGGTTATTTACGACCGGCACAGGTGACTGAGGTAAAACACGGTAATGATCTCTGTGTCACTTTTACTAGTTTATATCAAACAGCTCATATTTCATCACTGCTGGCCACTGATGGCTCAATTCCAGCAGCAAAAAATACAATCAGAGCCAACATTGACCAGCTGTCTGAGTGAAAAATATGGTGTTTATGAGACAGAGGCCAGGAGGTTCTAGGGTGATGCTGAGGAGTAACTCAGTCAAAGAATTTACAGAATTTCCATCAAGAGCAGAAAGTCGTTAAAGAGAAAAAGATAAACGCATAATGTTGCAGCTTGTGAACATCCCCCCATCCCCGGAATGCAAACATGCCTGGGGTTGGTGTGACACCGCAACACGCCTTTTTCTGCTGAGCAGGATCTGCATGGCACAGTTGCCCGCCCGTCAACCCCAATCAGAGTGACTGTTCAGTCAGAACTGAGTTTTCAGGCTTACTGGTGTATAAAATTCATTTACTTCACACCTCTTTCCAGACTTCATCTTAAATCAGCGGCCATTCAGCACTGATCAGAGGACTCCTGACATGCAGTCGCCTGCAGCACATTCGACAGAGAACTCGGCGCTCAAGAGAAAAATATTGGCAGAATTAGATGTAGGTTTAGTAGAACGAGATGTACCTCGACTGTTATCTTTGGAGGAGATCTGCACAATGGCACAAGTGTTTGTGTCTGTGCTGCAGCAGGGAGCTGTGAATGAAAACAGTCTGATTTTAGCTTGTGCACATAAAACCATACAATGATCTACTTATTCATTTCTGTTTTAGGTTTACTTATTTGCATTTGGGCTGAACAGTGGCTGAATCTGTAATGATCTGTGCAAGCTATTTGGAGCTTTTTCTTGAAAATGTATTTTACGGTTCCCTCTTAGGTAAGCAATGCATGACAACTAGGCAGCATTAGTGAATCTGATAATCTTTTCAAAACTTGACAACGCTTGTGCTTCATACATAAAGATTTTTCAGAGTGACAAGTCAGAGAAACAAGCTTCTTCCACAAACAAATTGCCATCATTTTGTCCAGGCAGGATTTTAAAAAGATCCTCCCTGCCTTTCTTACATCGCGCTCTAATTATTGTAATTCATTGTATTTCAGGGAGAGACAGGCTGCCCTCTTTCGCCTTCAGTTTGGCCAAAATGCAGCTGCTCATCTTCAAATTCACTCAGACAAGAAAATATCACATCTTATCAGACTGCTTTTCACCTGATCCCTGTGTGCTACAGAATTGATTTTAAAATTATTTTATTTGTTTTTAACGTCCCTGTTTCACCCTCTCCAGTGAAGTTGATTTGCCCGGACTCTCCTTCATGGTCTCTACGATCAGCTTCTTCTCTGTCTTCTATTAAATCCTTTTATAAAACATATTTTTTTCCTCTGAATTTCAAAGAACATGATTTTTTTTGGTTCATTTAAATGAGGTGTTGTGTTGCCTAGTATTGTTTTATCTATTTCAGCTACTATTTTTGCTTCTTTGCTTTCTTGATGTGCTTAACTTTGATCAACCATTTGTTGTTTTTAAACACTGAAAATTGTGGTATGATAACTTAAAGATATTTGTGATGGGTCTCAGCAAGTTATAAAAACAAAGAAAAAGACATTTAAAAATCTACAAGGAAAGCAAAATAATTGTGAATGTGTTTCCTGTCATTTCATACTTTAGTAATAAATATGCGTTATAGGGGGCTTGCTATGAGTTATTGTCTGATCTGTGTAAGTTTATACTGCCGAATTTGGAAGATCTGGTGAACTCTGTCAGAAAACTGAAAACAGGTAATTAATGGGTTTTTCAACAGAAAGCCTATTCCATTCAGCTTAGTCTATTTGTATAAAATTCACAGCATGTCATAGCAAGGTACTTTACAAAAAAATCAATCCAGTTATACATCAATTCTACTGATTGTAGAAATCACACAATGTAGTCAAAATAGTTAACGAGACATAAAATCAGCCTGATCAATGGCGATATTAGTCCACAGACCTAAATCTTATAGAAAACCTGTGTAGTAAGCTAAAGAGAAGTGAGTATTAGAGGCGATATAGAACCTTTTTCAATCTAGAGAGATTTTGTGAAGAGGAATAATCAAATATTAGTCTTTTTTTATTGCTTAACCTTGTGAAATGTTACAGAACAAGAATCAGTGATGTCCAATTAGCAAAAGAGAAGTTATACAAAGTATTGACAACAGTGTCAAGATCAGTGGGGCTTTGAGTTTAGTTTGGCTGTGAGTTATTCCTTCCTTTTGTTATTTAGCTCTCTGGGTTTCTTTGATTGACAAAGAAACAAGAATACATTGAAGAATAGTTATTTTCCCTTTGTGGTGTTTTCCTGGTTTTTTTGTTTATCTCAGTCAGCCGTACTCAGTTGCTCCAGTTCAGGCTCTCCCTCAGCTGCAGCACATTCAGTTAATTAGACTCAGTTTCTTGTTCCACTAATTACTCCTCCCAGTATATACACTCTCTCTATCACTCTTCTTGGCTTTTTCCTTGTTTCATCATGGATTTTGTTGTCTGTCTCGCTCTAGATTTTTCTGTGAGTTGCCCCATTACCATTAGTTTGTTTTCCTGAGGTTCTTCCTCCTGGATTCTTCTGTTATTCACACCAACGTCCTTTTGTCTCCTCGTTATTCCTGCTTTCAATCAGTTTATCTCTTTAACAGCCATCTCATTATGATCATGCCTGCAACTGGGACCAATCCAACAACAAACCGTGGGGATCGGGGGTACCAGTTATTGTGCCACCAGTTATTAGATTAGATTGTTTATCTCCCACTGAATAAATGTTCATAAATTAAAGTTTGTTCAAGCTGTTCTAATGTGAGATCATACAACTGTTATAAAAGACAATTTCTCGACTTTCGAGACTTTGTAGAGATCCTTAATGACAGTTGCCATTGAATTTTGATCACATATAGTCTTGTTAAAGCCTGTTGCAGTGACAAAATTGATCAGATACAAATTGAGTAGATGAGATAGAGGAAAGTAAGTTTACCAATATGCAAAAGCAGCGTTCTGCAGTCGATCTTAGCATACAGAGCTTGGATTTTGATGGTATCCCAGCGTACCAGTCTTCCCCTCCCCTCTTCTCTCTTTTTAATACTCTACCTCTTACAAAGAGTCAGAAGTACACTTTTTTGTGTCAAGTAGCTCAGCTTTGTTGATCATGATTCTATTTTTGTAAAAGCAAAGTGTAAAACATCCAAAGAGCTGAACACTTTTTATGGGTACTGTATTCTTGCAAAGTTTATTTATTTAATTGGGGGTATGAAGTCATATTCCACTTATCCGCTCTTCAAAACTATTTGTTAGACCATAATAAAATCACAGCTGTGTCTGGGCATAAAACTTTATTGTCCTCTTTTACAACACAATTAGACACCCACACATGTTCTAACAGACATGAATAATTCTCCGACCACTTTTGTTTTAAAAAATGTTTCAAACAAAAGGCCAAAATGCCTTCATCAGTGTGTAGTTGTTTTTTTTTCATTTCAATACTAATCTCACTGTTTCATCAAGGACTCGCTGATTTAGCTTGTTAAGTTGCAATATGCAGCCTTCCAGTAACAGCTAATATAAATGTTAGCCTTACAACATTATACAACATACTGTATAAGGCTAGTCTTGCCAATTTGCCAGATGCAGGCTTTTGTAAAAAAAATTCCCTGTCATTCTATCGTCAAAAGGACAAAAAGCATTAAAACATTATCTGTACAGTTGAACCCAAATTCAACGGGAAAATACTGTTAAATATGCTGACACGGGAAACAGTGTGAAAAATTACAGAACCACAGCTTTGGTAAAACAGACTAATAGGGTTTTTAGTTTAGTTATAATTGTCTGTAAACACAACCACTCCTTAGCATCTTCAGAGTTATAGTCCAAGCCATAAAGTACAGCCTCCATCTTCTATGAACATTTCTAATTAAAACACTATCAGAGGAGCTCTTTCCTCCATCTAACTGTGGGGTTATTTACTAGATTTGTTGCAGGTGAGATTGTCTCACTGGCTTTTGTAATGTGATTTGCTATCTTTTAGTTTCAGAATTGATGATATCTATTAATGGTCTTAATACTTTACTGCAGATAATGTAATTCTTTATGAAGCAGCTTAATTGTTTTTCTTGAGCAGGGTTGTTTTGTGCAGCTGCAACGTCTGTTGAAGCACTGACCAAGAATTTACAACCAGGAAGGTTTTCAAGTAATAACCAAAACCTAGTGTTTAAGTTCCTTTCCTCTGGTCATCTTCCATGTTTATTTACTATTAGATCAAGGTTAAAACAATATTTTTCTTGTTTGTTTTTTGTTTAAATAGATGTGAATTTATGTTTCCTTGCTTGCTGAACAAAGTTTTTAAAAAATCAACAATATCCCACAGAGATTGAAGAATTCTGTCCTTATATTGTCTTACATGTTTTGTACTGGAGATTAACTCTGCTGCTAAAAAAAAGTACATTTACTTATAATGAGCTAATAACAGGAATAGCAAGGGAGATTTTCAAATTCTTTCACTATAATTACTGTAGATAAATGATTAAATAATAGGTCAAAACACATATTTTATTGGTCAACACAAATTTTGCAAGATGGTACCGGATTATTTTTGTCTTATTTTTAATTGGAAATTTTGTTTGTTTTGTTTTTCAGATCAGAGATATATTTTTGCAATAAAAAACACCTGTCTTACTTTTAACTTGTATATTTTTATAATGTTCTGAAAGATTTGCCCCCTTTTTAAGACAACAGCAGAAGGGGCTGATTGAGTTGGTCAGTGGAAAGTTGACTGACACACGACTCTCCTACAAGTGCAGCTTGTGCACACTCATGCCTGCAAGGAGTAGTTGCAATGCACTATGGGATTTGCAGTGTGATTGACTGAGAGCATTTCAACCAGCTGGTGGGGCATTTATAGCAGATACTCATTCACCACACTTTTTCCTTCCACAAAACCTTCCAATAATTTGTTTGGATAAACATCTTTGTATAGAATGTCAGTGAATGGCTGTTGGCTGAGCATTTGTAAAACGATTTCCCTTTATTGTGTAGGTCAAAGCATAATATTTCTGGGCTGAGAATTATTTCTTGCGTTGATATTATGAAATACTTGTACTTTTTGAGAAAATAAGCTTCTGATTTCAATAGATCCAAGCTATAAACATCAAAATGATCATAAAAAATTTTTATATATCACTGTATGTGTCTGTGTGGAATTTTGACTCTTTGTAACAACCTATAAAGGTTTGATTTTCATTTCTTCCAAAAAATATTTGCTTACAAATCTTAATATGTACACACTTGGGTCTCTTGCTTTGCTCAAACGGCTCAGAGCACTGACTCCCTGACAATTAGTCTGGCAACACTCCATAATCCAATCAAAAGGCATCTGTAATAACCTGTGGGATACTAATTACGGTGACGCATATCACCAACACCAAAGTTTCCCTCCTGTGTACTCAGGTTCATTAATGGAGCTCAGTGGTTGCCACAGACAAATATACTTCAAACTGAAATGGGACACTGTTAAAAATGATCAAACAACTCCTTCAGGGACTGAAATGAAAACTCATGTTATGAACAGAAACAGAAACAAATTCCTGAGCTCTGATCCACATATAACACTCCATGATTCAGCCGCTGGTGTTGTGCAGAGGGTAAGGCCGCTTCTGTTGTTCCTCTGACAGAGACGTACGGTCTATAAAAAGCATATTGATTGAACAGAATAAAACCTCCTTACATCTGTATCACTCCTCATCATGCCACTGCCCTTGAGAGTCAACACAGTGTCTTTGGTAATTGAAGGTACCTACCAAACACTTACTGTGAAGGACAAAACCCATTTGGCCAAGATGGCTGATAAATGCACCTAATGTCTTTGCTATTCAGATGCTGTCTGCAGGACTGAGGTTTGTGTATAAAGCCTAAGGCAGCAGAAATGTTGGTCTTCTCAGGTCAGCTCTGACAAATCTCTGAACCCAGGCGGGTTTAAACTTAGAGGAAAAATGAAACAGCGAGCAGCAAATGTGGAGAAAGCCACAATGAAAATAACCCATATCAATAACATTGACTGAGATGATGCCTCATGAAAAACAGGGCTTCAGAAATAACAAAAAGAACCATTTGACAAAGGTTTTTTTTTAACTCCTGAAGCGTGGCCAGATACCTAAATAGCTGCAGTAACACTTGATGTTCTCTTTTTTTTAAAACTTATTTTTATTTTAGATGGAGTAATAAATATAAAAAGTGAAAAAAGCTTCTGGTGTACCTATCTACTATGTGGTCTCTTGTGAATATTTGAGTTATTATAGCTGTTTAAAAAGTCCAAAGGTACATCTGAAAGTAATGAAAACTTTGCCTCATTAGTGGTACAATGCAAAATTACAGGGCCTTTCTTAAATATTAATACCCCTTTAGCCTTTTCTTCATATTTTGTCATACGACAACCACAAACTTTAATGTTTTACTTTGGGATTTTGGTCAGCAAATACAAAGTAAATCATAGAACCACCCTTTACCACAATAGGAGTTACAGGCATTTTGTGGTATGTTTCAAAACTGAAAGTTTTCTCCAAATGTTCTTGGTAAACTAGGGCAACCTCAGTCAGATTGGACTGGAAACATCTACCACCCAAAAAATCTTCAAGCCTTCTTTAAACTCTGTTAGGTTTTAGAGTTAGGCCACTGTATCACCTGAATATGGTTTGACCTAAACTCTCTGAGGTACAAGAGCTCTATGTTTGTGTTTGCTAAAGGAGGTTGCATGTGTGGAAAACAGAAGTGCAGTACTAGCAGATGGTATCGCATAACTTTTTTTTTTTTTTTTGTTACTGAAAACGTCTTATTTACCCCTGTGGTCATTCTCTCTAATATCACTATTTTGCTACTTTGTGTTATCTATCACAGAAAGTCACATTAACTAACTTAAAGTTTTTGGTTATGTGACAGAATGTGAAAAATCTCAATACTTTAGGAAAGCAGTGCACATTTATTTTATACAAACAAAAAGTTCAAAAAGTGCCTAACTGTGTCACATTCTTATCATTGTTCTGCACTTCAATATCTTAATGAAACCTGCTTGGCTGGACCTTCCAAATAAAGTTATCGTGTTGAATAATCAGTTCACTTGTTCCCCCATTTTTATCCGTATGTAGTATTACTCCAAGATCACAAGGCTTAATAAATGAGAGAGGGTTTTATCTGTAATCCAGAGGCAGTGATTGTAAGATTAGATTGTTTATGCAGTTTCACAGTGTAGGCTTAGAGCTGGTCTAGCAGGGGAAACAATCTT
Source organism: Xiphophorus maculatus (assembly GCF_002775205.1). NCBI lineage: Eukaryota > Metazoa > Chordata > Actinopteri > Cyprinodontiformes > Poeciliidae > Xiphophorus > Xiphophorus maculatus. Next base: position 10,726,631 of record NC_036465.1, on the reverse strand, counting down.
TGTAAAAGCTCTGTAAGTAATCTGAAATGAAAAGAGTTTTCAGCTTTGAATAAAAATTTTCATCAATGCAAATGAAATAGGCCAAGCAACGGCAGGTTATTTCTGCCACTGAGGCCTGCTATCAATATTTAATAAGCTGTTGAGTGAAGACATAAAAGAAAAAGACATAATCAGATAATGATGGACTTGTAAAGCTGAGAAATAATTTATTCATTTCCAACAATTTTAGAATTCACACAGGAAAATATTACAAATGTGTTATGAAAATTAGTTATTAACATACTTTTTAGGTAATTGAAATTGTCAAAGGACTCAGGGACTGAAATGTTTGCTGAATGTTAGTGAAAAGGGGGGATGAGGTGATGATATGACTGACTTACATGCAGTGTGGAGTGAGGTTCTAGAGCAAGCAGGATCAGTCAAGCAGTTTAATGATATGCAGAGATGCTGACATGACATAAGTAGAAGTCCTGTGGCACAGCTGGCAGTAACCTACCCAATCTAAATTATTTAATGTATGAATTTGTGCATTTTCAGAATCTCTAAAACTTGAAAACATCTCTGACTTTGCCAGGTTTGTTCACATTTACGGTTGGAATAACAAAAGCAAACTTTTGCTGCATCATTTATGACCACTGGGTTCAAATTGAAACGTTAATACACCTTAGTGCTTTTTTGGCACAGCATGGATAATGGAGAAAGTACATTTCAGTTCATGTTTGAGATCCTTGTAACCTTAGATGTTCAAGAAGTCCATGCTGAGCTTACAATGGATCCAAAAAATATTTACAGTGCTTCTCTTGTCCCACATTTTGCTATGTTACAGCCTATTTCCAAATTGTTTTAAATTAATATACTTCCTGAAAATTCTGCACAAAAGTGCCTCACTATGACAATGTGGAAGAAAGTTTTTGAGAGTTTTGCAAATTTATTAAAAACAGAAAACCAAGAAATTGCATTTAAGTAAGTATTCTTTGGTTAATATCCACCTTTGGCAGCCATTACAGCCCCAAGTATTTTTAATATAATGCCACAAGCTTAGTACACCTCTCTTTGGGTAGTTTCTCTCATTCTTCTTTGTAGTATTTCTGAGGCTCTCAGATTGTATGAGAGATGTCTGAGCAGATATTTTCAAATCTAAAACTCTAAAATCAGACGAGGTGATTACAGATAAGTAAGCAGTTTGCAGCAGGTTAGCCATGCCTTCCAGCAGAGATCCTCTATTCACGGAAAGATGTTTCACATACAAACTTTCCTTGTGTGGGTGTTAGTTTGTTTCACATACAAACAAACACCCACAGTACAGATTGGAACAGGGACAAATCTAAAACATGATAGATAGTTCTGGAAGAATAGAGTTGGACGCTATCTCTGTAAACTTTTCAGGAGGGGATTGGAAGAAGTGTAAAACTTCACTAAATATTCTCTTTTACATTAATAAAGTAGATTTATTTTATATAAATTAATTTCTGTAAAATGCTAGTGAACTTATGTGAACTGCCAAATTAGCTTTTTATTTAAATATTTTCTAACAATATGCAGATATATTCAATTGGAATCTTTTGAGGCTGTGCAGACAAGTAAATTTCTTCCTTTTTTAAAAACTTAAATCAGTTTATCGCATTTTTTCCTTGAAAATGGGAGTGTTTTTATTTTAATTTACAAAGTAATATGAAAGACTGAAATGCTTTTGCATTGAGAGATGCCTCAGTGAAGACCAAGAAAACCAGAAAACAAGTTTACCAATATCTTTTGTTCTACAGTGATATCTAATACCGGGTGTGAACAGGAAACTATAATCAGATTTCCTCTGTCTGTCAGGAATGAACATATTTCTCAAAGTGATTTGTGAGAGACACTTTTCAATTTCATTGCATTCTGTGCAGCAGCATCTCCCAGAGGCGGATTTTCCAGAGACAATTATTTGCTGCTATAGTGCCGTTTGCGCGCTTGCAAACGTGATGTGACCCAGTGGCAACGATTCTGCTCTACAGGAAAGCATTAAGTGTGAAATGTGATGTGTGGTAATATGGATTCACTGTCTTACTGCAAAATCTAATACCCTTAGATAAACTGCAGTTGTTTGCTTTCATCAAGTTTCAACATGTTGCTACAAGGATAAATATACATAAGAGAAGACCCTGCAAAGATTAATATTATGTAATTATTATGGTAGTAAGACTCTATGTATTTTGGATGTCCACTTCCACCAAAGCTAATTATCAACAATGTGGTGAAAAGAGAAAGTATCTGATAGATTATAGGGACACCTTAGTCCTCAGTATAGGATAATCCATGTTCCTTAGAGTCGAATTATGACATCTGACCTAAATGTTCCTTCCCTATAGATGTTTGGAGTGTTTTTGTTATGTTGTTGAACTGAGTCAGACCTGAGAACCAAAGCAAAGCCAGGAAGCATTTATATCCCATGGTGGGTACTTACACTAATAAATTAATAACGAAGTTATTTTTTCATTTAGCGTTTTAACTAACTTTGAAAGCAATTTGCACACTCCAAAAAATACATTTTTCCAGGTACATTCTGAAGTGCTAATTTACTTGGCTGTTTTGTAAACTTTTATTTGAATAATGTTCGACTTTTTTGTTGAAGTTTTGATTGTCGACACTTGTTAAGAATTCAGTTTAGATGTTTATATTTGTGCTCTAATTTTGATAAGTGAGTGAAGTTTATGCTGTAGTTCTGTTTCTTCTCCTCACATTCTTTCTCTCTCTTTTTGCCAAATATATTGGAACAAAATAAAACATGAACAGTAGAGAACAAGATATAAACATAAATATTTACAGGGTAACAGAACAATTAACTGATTATATTAAAATTAAATTAAATTAAGGGCAAATATAATTTGAATAGAAGTTAGCGGTTTAGCATTAGCAGAACTGATGTTTATGATTAAAGCTTTAGGGTTAACGCAACTAAGTGTTTAGTTGGCAGTCCCCACCGTATCAGCTTACAACTCACTGTGGTAAGCTGATACGGTTGGTCAGTGTACATGTGCTTTGTGACTGTGGAGGACGTTTCTCTGTTTATTTTTTCTTTTTCTTGTATGGCAAAATCAAAGGCTGTAGCCACAGCAAGTCATGTTGTTGTCTTTGCTCTAATCTGTCAAACCTAAGATTAAAAGCAAAACTCTCAATTTCCTGATCTGTGTCCTCACCTGTGGTCATGAGATATGAATCGTGACTGAACGATCGATTTCCTGCAAACAACCAAAATGAGCTTCCTCCATAGGGTTGCTGAACCCTGCCTTGGAGAAACATGGAGGAGTGAAACCGCTGCTCTGCTGCATTGCAAGGAGCGAAATGTGGTGTGAGTTTCTGATCCAAGGTGCCTTCTGGATGCCTTCTTTTGGAGCTTTTCTGGGCCCTTTCCAAAACTTGCAGGGACTAGGTACTTTCTCAACTGGAAATGTTTTAAAGCAGGAAGAGGGAAGCCTATAGGCTTTCCTTTTACAACTGATATTACAATGACCTAGTCTCAAATAAATGAAAGATAATTGATGGGCAATTATGATATGCGACAGTGAAGTTATGTGGTGATAACTATGAGCTACTGAAATAATAAAACAATTCATTTTATCATTATTATACAGGAAGAAGTAACCTGTCAGACAGATATAGTAAATTCAGGGAGAATAATGTAAATTCAGAGGTATTTAGCTAATACAGGTGAAAAGAAATCTGTATTTTATTTCAAAAAGTGAAGTTGTAATAAACCATCTGTATGTCAGATCTCATTTCTTCTGCTCTGGGGATGTGTCCTCACCTTGAATTTAATATAAAACTGTGATTTGTCATGTCTCCTGGCTTTGGTGTCCTTATCAAAGGCTTATCTTTCAGGCATTTTAGGACTTCCATTATAAGAGCTTCTCTCTCCTCTAAGTCTCATGAAAACATGTGAATCATGAAGCAGAAATCTGTGCATCTTCAGACCAACTGACCTTAAATTTGTTATGCTCAATGTTTAAACTTATTTCTTTTAGCTGCATGTTTTGTTCATTTTTTCATTTCACCAAGATGTTCTGTGTCAGCAATCCTAACGGGAGAGTTGATGCAGTCATTTAAGTGCATGTTCTAAGAGTGGCTATGTTTTAATTATCTTAGGCAATTGCTAGTGGTGTGCCAGCTGAATTGGGACATTCAGTGTTAAATGTTTCATTTCTAGATTCACCTTGCTTGGTTTCAAGTCAGAATCCATGGCCTCTCTGCTGAAACTTTTCATTTTTAGCACATCTAGGTGATTATAGATAGGACTATTGTGAAACAATACTTTTAAAATATATAATAGATATTTTTTAACTTACCTTTGGCTGTCTTCTGAGGAAGACCTTAATTGCTGTGCAGTATTGCCTTTATTAGCACTTATTTTTGTACAATAATGAAAATAAAGATAAAAACTATTGTCTTTTTTACTGTTTTGAAATTCCTCGCAACCTCTAAATACAGAATAAATCCTTGTGGATTAATTGTGAATATTTAAAGAATGTTGTGACAGCACCATATTTTTGATGAACATATAACAATACACTTGTCTGCAGACTCAAACTTTTGGTTGGTTTTCAGTTTTCTTTTGACAGCCAATGTTATTTTTTCCCCTCTTTCTTTTCTTATCAACAGTATGTTTACAATTGACTATATAGCTTGTGGACCCAGATGGATTCAGAAATCTTCTGAGATTTCAGTGGAACATTCTTTGATACTATGAAACATGTTATATTGGTGGAAGTCGTTCTTTCTGGAAAAAATAAATAAATGTTTAAGTGTTTTGGCAGCACTGCTTTTTCAGTGTGCTGAGGATTTGTATGACATAATATCATAAATTGTGGGCAAACACAATTTCTCTCCAGAAATTAAGTAAGTTTTCCCCTGAGGGCATTTTCAAATAGTAATGTTTGAAAATGCATTCAGGCATTTAATACCATGTCAGTATTGAATTTATTTCTAAGTGAGAAAAGAAACTTTTTTAGTGTATATAAATATATTATTTCAGCTGTGAGTGGGTTACAGAATAAATGTTATTATAATTCGCAAAATCATAATTTGCAGGTTTTTCTATATTCAATATATAGAAAACTGCAACACTACAAGGACAGACGGAGGGATTGATCGGTGGATGGGTGGTTGTACCTTTTAGGTCCAACCTTTCTATAATAAGGTTATTTTCTCCTACGATTGTTTCCTGGTGCATCTTTCAAATAGATTCTTGTCTTATTGAGGTTTGTGTTCAGTATCAATTCAGGATTGTTAGTTGAGCCTTACTGATACTTGATTCAAATTGAAAACACTTGGAATGAGCTTTCTGTCTCACATTTTAATTTACTAACATAATTTGTAGACTGATAGATCATTAAAACCATCTGTGAAGCAGTGATAGAAACACAAATTTGGTTAAGTACTTGATTGCTCTTTCTTGTTTTTTCTTTAGTCTTCCTTAACTAATTATTCCTTAACCTCATATTGTTTTCACACAAGGTTGTGGAAAAGTACCATAGAAACAGGATGTTATATTGTGTTATATTTGTATCTACTCATATCATATATTATTTTAGCACTATTAATATACATTGACATACACACTTAAACAGGTGTTTAACACTTAAAGTGTTCCCTTTATTTTTTTGAGCAGTATATTTTAATATGATAAACCAACGGGTAAAATTGCAGCTCTTTAAGTTTAATGTTTTGAAATTTTGTTTCACAATGAATCTGTGGCAATGTATTTTTACAGAAAATATCACAGGAGCAAAGGGTACATGTTAATTACTAAGTCAAACCTTCTTGTAGTTACACTGTTGTTGCTTTGTAGAAATAACGTTAGATTCCTTTTCTTTTTTTTTGTCTATTTCACTCTTCAGAAATTAAACAATGAAAGTGGGGACTTTCATCTAGGCATCAAAAAAAATTCTTAGTTTTAATGCTTTGTTTTAATGCTTAGTAAAAGTGAACAGCTTTTTCTTTCAGCAGAAGAAAAACATCAAATATAGCTTCATTGAAGAAAGCAGAAGAGAACAAACGTGGAATGACTGAATAGCAAATTCAAAACCACTTAAACTTTAGCTGTTGTTGCTGACACATGCCTATTTGGAGCTTTTTCCATAAATGTAATTCTATAATCAAATAAGTAGCATTTATATAATGACAGAGGAACAACATAAGCTCAATTTCAGACTGCCTGTGGCTTGGAGGGTGCACACAGACCAGGACTGAGGATATTTCTAAATGGTGGAAATAACACTTTAAGGATCTTCTCATTGTTCATCCTCCATGGATGTTTGGAGAGTTTGGGGGAAGTTCAGGGAAAACAGTCGGAACTCCATTAGACAGAGTTCAAGTATCTTATTTATGACAGATGGAGCAGGGAAATGGAGAGACAGATTGGAGCTTCATCTGCACTAATATGGATGGTGCTCCAGTCTGTAATGGTGAAGAAAATGCAAGCCACTAACAGTTTACCATTATGTCTGGGCAGAGGGACACAAGCTGAGATGTACTTTACTTATAGGGTGGTATAGGTCACCTGTAGATGTAGGAAGAGTAGTTCAATCAATTAAAGGGAACTCAGAGTTAAAGTAGTTAAAACATCTGAAATGGATGGCTCATTGGCCCCTCCCTTTGGTCATTTTTCATTAACGCACCAATGGTAGGGCCTACAACTTGCTGGATTTTCTATAAATCCCCTCCTGTGCCAAGAATGCCTTGGAATATAAAGTTTGTTATAGCTTCAGTAAACATGGCATCAGCTTCCTCTGCATTTTCTTGTCTGAATGAGGTGCACGTCTCCACCAGAAAGCTTGGAGAGTGATAAATTCAGAGGGCTCCCAAATGCCATGAAATCATTCTTCCTCCTCACACTGGTAATCAAGGCACAATCAGCTGCAGAGACACATGATGAAATCTATCCATGACTGTGACCCCTCAGTGTGAAAGACAGGCAGATGGCTTAATTTAGCAATCACCACACAGCTCAGATATATGATTGGGTCCATTTTGTCCATGTTCGTGTACAAATGATCAGTCTGTAAGAGTGGGGCTACATGCACTTCAGCTTTCAATCAGGAGAAGAAAACCCGTTATTACTCTGGTTTATGATGAAGTGCTGTGGCAGGGTACAACAAGTCTCTGATTTCTTGTAAACACATACCAATTTGTTTATAAGAAGGCATGCCCAGGGGCTGTAAAGCACACTAGTGATGGCTCTTGCCAATGCCCAATCAAAGGCAGCTTTTACTGGATGTTGCTAGGATACAAAACTTTTTCTACGTGAATCACCTGAAACATGTTGAGAATTGTACAGGCACGAAACTTGAATAGGTTGCATTATTCAAGGTATTATGTACTTCAAAAACTAATTGGAATGCATAGAAGTGGGAAACCTAATGAGAAAAGCCTAGGAGAGATGTGAAGGGACTGCAGCCCAAAAGGAGATTGGGCAGCATGCGCAGGAGGTACTGATTACTGAATTCAGTTCAGACTGTGGAAGTGATGTGACATGTTGTCTCTCCTCAAAAGCAAAAGATGCTGCGATGATAATCCTTTTTTTCATGTCCCTGCTGGGATGTTTTGGATAAGCTGAGAAGAATGGCAGGAAAATCTTCTTGAATCAAGATCTGACAACTGGCTGTCCATTTTCAACCATATATCCATCACAGAAATACTCAGTCTAAATAAACAAGGAAATCTTCATGAAGTAATCTTAATTTCCTCAGTACTGAGAACATAATTCCCTTGTAATCTTGCTGTAAAACCCTTTTGAATGAACATTTCCTATGTGTTTTAGAAAGTATTCCATTTAGACAGAATGAAAGACTGAGGTATGTTTGCATTTCTTTGTCTCTTTAATTTCTTCACTGATCAAACAAGCGTATGCTTCTCAACATTCCCAAAAATATAAAAAGCTCTCAGAAATATTGACCATGCACTCACAAAGCACCTGATAGTATTACAAATTAACAAAAGAAATTGCTTTAACTGAAGAAAAAGATCTGCAACAGTTCTATACATAAGTAAATGCTCTGGTCAGAAGTTTACATACATTGTCATTGGTCTCACTGTCATTTTAAGTTGGGGCTTTTATTAATTTTTTTTTTTTTTTTTAGCTTTTCCATTATTATGTGAATTGATCACAAAACTCACAACTGCAACAATTTTTAAAGGCCAGAATTTGTGCCTAGTTTGAATTTATTGTGGATTTTATGTCATCTTAAAATTTTTGAATTTTGGAATACAGGGTCAGGTACATTCAAACATCTTAACTAGTATCTCTTAACAAGTTGCAGAGAACCCACTTTTCATCTTTTTGCCAATGAGGTTTTGGTAAATTACCAGTCTAAATTAGGACAGAGGTTTGGTAGTGTCTACAAAAAGCATTTGACCAATGGTGCAATCTGCATTTAAGAAAATATATGTTTGAGTTTGTATAAAGTGACCGTAACTGTTTCTGCTTAACTTTTAAAGAGAGTTTCAACTGCATATTTAAAAAAAAGAAGGAAAAGAAGAAGACAAAATAAAACAGCTTTGTGCATGGAAGCTGAGAAGTCTGCATTTATTAAAGCAACATGCTGGGAACCAGCACATTTCTCCAGCTGAGAGTGACATGCTTACTGGGACTGCTACTCACTTGGCACTATTATTGGATCAGCAAACATTAATAGGAATCTCAGATAAGGATTTGCGCTTCACCAGATTCTCCCTTTCAACTCGACCACATGACACAGAGAGATGTAGTTTGCATTTATGTCTAGTCACACTGCAGAAACAGAGCTGAGCTACAGAGCAAACAGTGATTACCTGGCAGAGCACTCAAATGCAAATAAATCTAGCAAGATAAATGTGTATAAGCTGACAGAACATGTTAAACATAATTTTGAATGTGGAGAGAAGACAAGTGGCAAAACCAGAAATTACCACAGTTACCACAGTAATAAAAAAATCTTAGAGGTCTGTTCATTTATATTAACAACAATTACTGGGACCGGAAATATGACAAATACATAAAAACATCAAAATCCCAACATCCACAATCATAGCAAAAGTAGAAACATGAAGATGAATAGCAATATCCTGAAATCACATTTGATGCTAAACGTTCAGTTAATGATGTAGCTGTGTGATACATATGATAATACTCACATTTCATTGACCTTTCACATGTTACTGCATTTATAAAACATTTACCAGCCTGTCCCCCCTCATGCCCCATCAACAATAACAATAAGAAAAGAAGCGTGAGTCATGCAAACTAAAGCACAACAAATAATTACAACACTTCCTTAAAATTAGAATTTGTCGCATTAGATGGGGCTGAAATGAAATGGAAACCATGTTTTCAGTGTAATGATGATTCAAATGTGACATTTATGGGTTAACACTTCACTTCTGCTTGAAAGAGCACTTTAAGTGGTGTGGAAGTATGACAAATCATCCTAATGAATTGTCAGTCTTGGTTGTTAAGCATTAGGAAAAAGTCAAAGTACAACTCAGACCAATGCACAACAAAGACAATATGAAGTGCATAATTTGTATGACAAAGGAAAGTGAAAAACTTTTTTTTGTAGTAAACATCACAGTTACCACAGTAATAAAAAAAATCTTAGAGGTCTGTTCATTTATATTAACAACAATTACTGGGACCGGAAATATGAAAAATACATAAAAACATAAAAATCCCAACATCCACAATCATAGCAAAAGTAGAAACATGAAGATGAATAGCAATATCCTGAAATCACATTTTAACTGTGTTCAAGATATAGGGATGTTTGTCTATAGAAGTTGTTGTTGCTGAAATCCTTTTTATTTTATATCTAAAGGATGGTTATATAAATAAAAATGCAGGATTTTCATAAATACGTAAGGAAGTCTATTTTTTATTTTGTGTCATCTTGTACTTTTTAAGAGTTTGTCACTGAACTAAAAATTGTAAAGATTTTTGGTTTTTGGTAGCAGGTAAAATGTAATTGCTACAGAAAAACAAAAGTATTGGCCTTTTAGACTGTTTAGTTATTTTTTATGCTATACATTTAGCTTCGCCAAATTCATATAGAATTGCATTAACATATCTTTATATCAAAACATGTGACTGACAATTTTCTTTGGGAGCTTTATTAAAATCGTCCCATCAGTTTCAATTTTATATTACATCATAGCCTGTCTGTATTCATTTTAAATAGAATTTAGAGTAAATCTAACAAAGCACATCAAATAAATAGCTAATGAGAGGCACTAACACACACAAAGCCTAAGCAAAAATGAGAGAGCTATTTGGAAAAAAAAGGTAGGAAAAAAAACATATTTTGATTAAATAAATAAATAAATCAGTTTAATAATTGTCACAATGGATAAAATATGGGAATGTCATCTGATTCCAACAATCTTAATCACTAAGATTATGATCTTTGAAAGTAAAGCTTATCAAACAGTTCAGTTCACCTTAAATGGAATCAAACTACTTGATGCCTGTTTATGTCAGAGTAATCTGATCCAATTACAAAGAAACAAAACCATTTTTACACGGAATGCATCTTAAGTGCACCAATCACTTTGTCAACTGCAGAGTTAGCCACGCCTACTGACTTTGGTACGCATGACTGATAAACAGATCTCTAAACGGTCTTCCTTTATTGTTCACTTGCATGCGGATAAGTCTTAAGTATAAACAACATTACAGTATAATATTTATAACCTTAGCTAACTTGCAATGTATGGACCTTTGTAAATAAAATATGCTAAAATTAAATAAACAAACAAAATACTTCAGTAATAGCATATTGTATAATGAATAAAACTATTATTCTCATAATATTAGTTCTGCGTCTAGTAGATGAAGGATTTTTTTGGTTATATTTACACATAACTTAATATTTAAAAATAGATATTTATTCAACAACAAATTTGTTTTATTGCGCCGTGGAACTTTAATTTGACCAAGACGTTTGTTTTCTGTCTGAAGTAAGTTAGTTTTACATGCTTTATATGTGTTAATGTGGCCCAATAAATCCATCCTAATTTTTTTTTCATTGCTCGCACAAGTGAAAGTGCCTATTAATTTAAAGAACTAATAGTTAAAAAACACGATTTCCAGTCATTAATTACAGGAAGTGTAGGACTGCAATACATGCTTTTATTTTGAAAGTACGTTTTACTGATATGACGTATCCTAAAACAAACCAACCAAAACACAACGTCATCGAAAAGCACGTGTGCACCTTCCACTTCCCGTACTTCGCTCCTGTCACAGCTCCGCCATTGTTTGACTTTTCTCGTTGCTAACAGAGATGTTACCTAGTAACTCGGCGAAGCAGTGAGACAGAAACTTCACATTAAAACATGCGTTTGTGGGAAACCAAGCTCAGAGGGCATAAAAGAGGACACACGCCTCAGAAAGGTACTTTTTTTCCCCTCTTCGCTTTCTTATGTCACTTCCTTGGCGCTACCGTTGAGTTTGAATACATAAATACATGCATACGTTTTCTTTTTTTATCGCGTTTTGCAACCACAGATTGTCTTTAAACTACTTTTGTATTGTTTTAATATAACTTTTAGTTTAACTAAGTAGAGTCGCTGTTATGCATCTCTGTCGTAGTAATTTGTAGGTCCTGTTTTAGAATAAATATCGGAGTATCTGCTAAATCTTGAGAGTGTACTTTTTGCATAATACATTAATGCTAGGCGAGAAAGTTGTGTTGTTGAAGGCTACAAACTAAATGTTGCAGGTGTTCAGAAAGTAGGAACATCGTTTCCAACTTTTACTTTGCACAAAACATGGGAGATGCAAGTTTTGAAATGATTGAAGGCAAGAAATTTAGAACAGTTTCAGTTTTTCTGAAAGAAATTATATTGTAAACAACTCCTCGTGAATATAGCCCACGGATCTGTAAATTGCAACTCGTGAGTTAGGAGTGCCTATCAAAAGCTTTGGCTAAAATTGAAGAACCGGTTAATATTTGTACATATTTGTTAGAACAAACACTGCTGGTTTTAGCAGGTTTTTTTTCATTGAATTACTACATTGACACAACTGAATGACACTAAAAGTTATTTATTTATTTTTTTACCTATTTTTCTTTTCATCCGGTTGGAAATTTTGTACTATGTTTACATAATTTTCCACAAATATTTGTCACAAATATTAACATCCCACAGAAGAAAATGTATCCATCCTGAAATATGACACACTATTTTCAATAATTTTTTAAAAATATAAATCTTAAAAGTGTGGTATGTATAGCTCAGCAGTTATATGTGATAAATGAAATTAGGCTATTTTTTTTCTTCTTTTTTTGCCTTGTGAGTTCAACTAGCAGACACAACAAGCATCCGACATGTTACTTGTGACTAAAACAACATACATGCGCTATTCCCACTGTGACACATGGTGTTGGCAGCATTATGTTATAAGGCGGCTTTCTTCTGTAAATGTAGGGAAAATGATCAGAGCTGATGGAATGATGAATGGACCTAAATACAGCCCATCCCTGTACTTAATTTATTCCTGATCCTTAATTTATTGGTTAAAAATGTGGATTCGGACCCACAAATAGCAAATTTCACAAAGACTTGAGACTCCCTCTAAAATGCTTAGAGCCACCTATTTTAATAGTTCATGCACCAAATATACCTTAATATGCATTAATACACACAGTGGAAACTGTCATACAGTGGAAACTGTATGACGTATCCTAAAACATCTGTTGTCATACTACAATAGAAACTAATATTTACATCTTCTTCATTTCCACTCTTGGGGTTACAGCCAATCAAAATAAGATGTTATTTTCCTTGACACTGATCGGAAAATAACATTTATTTACGCTTAACTGCCTGCTTTACAAATGTCAGCCAATACCATGTCGAGTAGCATTGAACATAGGTATTTCAGCTTCCAAAGCTGCGTATTCTTGCAAATATTTCAGATATGTGCTGTGAAAAAAATCTATGAAAAAGCAGGTTTTCTGTGAATAATTGAGGCGAGTGTCTGCGTTATCTATTAGCAACATATTTTTGTTTTTGAAAGTGATGATTTTATCTCTTAATAAAAGAGATAAAATCTTTTTTTTAATCTCTTTTAAAGATAAAAAGAGATAACCCAGATGCAGCTGGGGTATCAGCTGCATCTCTTGATAGTGCAAAATTTTCTAAAATTACCTTGTGGAACGATGGTGCTACTCTTGCCTTATTTTGACTAATCCTGGAAGAAATGACATGAGAGTGGTGTGGAGGTTAACATTCTTGCAGGAGAATAACCCTAAATACACCAGAAGAACTAGAATTTAGAGTTTAGCTCAAATCATATTAATTTTGACACGTTGGCACCATAAGAGTACATAGCTAAATTCCATGGGTCTTCAAATCCAGACCTTGAGGTCTGGTGTCCTGCATCTTCTAGCTGTTGCATTTTTGACAGTAGAGTATAGAAGATGTCCAGGCCTACTTTTAGAGTCTGAATCAATGTCGGCATTCAGCCAAAATCATTAATAATAAACATACGGCTTAAGATGGAGCTCAGAGACTAATGCTCTCTTCCTCAGTTATGTCTTTTCTACAGCTATACTGAATACCCACCCTGACTGTAAAGGACTACAGCAATGAAAAATTGCTTGTGTGAGGTATCCCTTCTGTGAGCTTTATTACTTTATGAGATTTGTTCTGACAGTAAAATAGAAATGTATTAGAATATTTTAATTATTTTCCAGAAAACAAACTGATTGTTTTTTTAGTGAAACAAATGATCATGTTTTTTTGCTATAACAGTAGTATTAGCGCATAAATAGTTAGCTTAAAGAATCCTGTATGTCGACAAGATTTGTGCAATATGGTTTACTTCAGCCATGACAAGACAAATGCAGAAAGAAAACTTTGCCTAATGAAAAAATGGTTTTAGTTACATTTTTGAACCAAATCCCCAATCTTAGGAGATAGGAATGGCAGTCTTAGTGAAAAAAAATATAAATTTTAGTGCATTCAAATCCTCATTCCACTGTGGCTCTTCACAGTGTCCATTTTCATTGTTCTGTGAAAGGAAAATATATAAACTATGATAAGCTCTAATTGTGTAATATTTGTGCATAATGCTAAAGCAGTAACCAATATTTTCTCAGCAGAGATCTATACATTTTTCTTGTTTCCATTACAGGGCTGGTTTGAATTTGTGAGACACACATTATGAAGTGAGGAAGTGTGATGAGTTCTGTAATGGCAATATGAAAATAACAACAACCATTATGGCACTTATCTCAATGTTTAGAAGACCAGGCTCTTCACAGAAGAGTGACGAAGCTTTCTCTAAAAATATCGAGGATCATAATTGTAGACACCTCTTTAAATGCACTCATTTCCAGAAAGGCTCATGATGAGCTGCATTTCCTTGGGGAGATTTGAAGGATTACTGAGTCATTAATGGTAACTTAATGCCGCTGATTTATGGTGTATCATGCAGGTCTGAAGATCTTAGCCCAATAATGAGCTGAAACACATCTTCTCAGGTATAATCCTTGCTCTCATCTCCATGCTTAGCATAGAGAGGCATCTTTGATAGAAAAAGGTTAATCCTCACATTGATTAAAGGAGGATGCCAATTGTTCTGAGCCTGCTGTCAGAAATGCAACCAGAATCTGAGGTAGAGGTGTGAAAATCCTTGCAATTTGCTGTAAACCTGAGTAAACAGGTTTACTCGGGTAAAATCATGGACGTGCACAAGTTACTTTTATTTTACTGATTCGTAGCATTGCTTGTTTAATTAAGAGGACTGAAAAGTAAAAGGGTGTGACGGGATGTTCATTTATGTCAAGTTGACTTCACATTTAAAATGCAACGTGTAACTTTGAAAGCTAAGAAGAAAACCCTTGAGAGTACCTGCATGTCTTACTGTAGTTTAGCTAAGAAATAAACTCACTAAGAATTTGCTAAATAGTTTGAACATTGACAAGATGTCTGTTAAGTTGTTGTAAATAACATTATTAAATGCAATAAAATCTTGAGATTCTATTAACTAGACTATATAGTCACTTCGTCTCAGACATGACATGACTGTTTACCATCTTTGGATGTAACATCCAAGATGTTACATCCAAGTAACATCTTGGATGTAAGTGTTAAATATTTTACAATCCCAAGCACTGCAGCTAAACTGCTTCTTGCAAACAGAAATCCGTTGTATTAGCACACTGTGTGCTGCACAAGCTTAAACACACATCAGTTTTGTTTAACTCAAAATCCAAGCTGAATTGAAGCTCTCTGGATTTGTGGAAGGATTCCCATCATCCCTGTATGTTCCCTTTTAGCAGTCCTGTGTGTCAGTGCAAACCTAAAAACAAATATTTGGTGTAGAGAGACTCAGTTGTGGGTCATTTTTCTCTGCCCTTTCGACTTGCCTGGTTTACTTCCATTCTTTTCAGATGACCTAATGTTGGGCCTTTGTTTACAATTCATTTTATGTGTTAAATAGAAAATGCATTTAGGATTTAACCCAGGGGTGTCAAACTCCAATCCTCAAGGGCCGCTGTCCTGCAGTTTTTAGATGTGGCACAGGTACAAAACACTGGAATGAAATGGCTTAATTACCTCCTCCTTGCGTAGATCAGTTCTCCAGAGCCTTGCTAATGACCTAATTATTCTATTCAGGTGGTGCAGCAGAGGCACATCTAAAAGTTGCAGGGCAGTGGCCCTCCAGGACTGGAGTTAGACACCTGTGATCTAATGGATCAGATAAATCGGGTGGTAAGTTCTAATATTTCTAATATTCATTTTAATTTCTATTGTGGAGTATTTTATTTTGAAATATCTCTTATTTTGAAAAATATGAACTTTGCCCTCCGTTTTTCCAGCAAAAACCTTTCACACACGTCAGTAGTTCAGTCCTCTATTGCAGTTACTCCAACTGAACCGTTTGTAGTTTTCAGCAGCCTGCACTAGCGATTCACTTTGTTGTTTATGCTTGGAGCATTTGGTGAGTAGTACTAGGTAACTAGGAAAACCTGTAGTGGAGTTTTAGTGGTATATATATTCTCTTATCAATCAAGTGTAATGGATTCTTTCATGAAGCAATAGAAACAGCACTGGGAGAAGTAATATTTTACTGTTTATTAGCATTTGTAGATAAACTTTAATTAGAATTTATTTGGGTTACTGTTTATTAGCATTTGTAGATAAACTTTAATTAGAATTTATTTATTTTGTTAGTTTAGTGTGTGATATACTTTAAATCAGGTGTGTTTTATTTATTTGATTTTTTTTATGGCTCATTTGAAGACAGTCTATACATAAATTAAAACAAAAATTAAAACTTCAAGAAAAAATGAACAGAATCAAGTTGAGAAATAAAACCCACAAAAATAGCAGTAGGTTTTTTATTTTAGGCATACTGAATAATAAAAAAATCACAGAAAAAATATATCTCAAAGAAAAATGAGATTGAATGAGTTGCATGAACTGTCAGTTCAAAATAAGAGAACAGGTGAAAGACAAGATGTACAGCACTCTGGAAATGAAAGTAAAGGAGCCGCTTCCAAGTCAATCCTGAACATTTCAGTCTTTTTAAAGCAGCTATAAAGCAATGCTTTTATTCTAAAATGCTCACATAAGGTAAATTTAGTTTTTTCTGATTAATGTTAAAAGCATAAGCTATCCTTCCCTTTGCTTTTCTGCACATTATATTTGATATTTTGACTAGATACACTTAGCAAACCTAGATAATAAACATTTATTCTTTAAATAGTAGGAGTCATCTACTTTATTGGGTTATTATGTGTAGAATTATTCCTAATTCTGCAAAGAGAGAGGTGTAATTTTGTCAGAAGTTACCATTTTTAGTCAAAGTCCTAGTTTTCTTTTTTCCGCATGTGCTCCATTTGTTTATCCTTTGTAAAATGAAGGATGAGGTTCAGAAGTTTACCCGTCTACTCTGACGTTGGCCTGACTTATTTAAGCCCCGTTGAGGACAGCAGGACCAAGATGTAACAAGATTGTCAATATTCCTCATGTCAGCATGTAGTGCTTCATTAATCTGTCTCATTGATCCTGCATCAGTGTGTAGTTCAGTGACCTTGCTTTGCACCAAAAGGAGCTGCACCCAGGCCAGTGTTACCCAGTGTATTGCTCTTCTGATGGATCTGGGCTTGACTTATTGAAAGCTTGGGACAGAGAAGAACGAGGACACCTCACCTACGAGTTCTAAGTGGATTGTACTGAACATCAGAGAAGGTGGCTTATCCTTTCATATTATGAACTGATTTAACAGACCAGAAGGCAGTCATCTGATCTGCAACAGGTTCATTTCACATTTTCATTACTGTGGGTGGACATGCAGAGTTTAAAACATCCTTGGTTTAGCAGCTGGTGACATTTCATGTTGTTAAACAAATTAATGGTCCTGCTGCCTTTTGTGGCAAAGCTTTTACTTCATGTTTTGCAGATAAACACATTTGTTTCCCCTCGGGAAATCTGAACCACTACCATAGCAAATATGATATGTACCATATCATAGTAAATATGATAATGATTTTCTTTAAGGCACATCATTGTTCTCTTCTTCAGTTACTATCTCTGCAATCCTTAACTTGTTTAAGCTTTCACGTTTTCCTTTCTTTGTGTTTCTTCTCTCTCTTGTTGATACATAAATGACAAAGGCAGCAAATGACTGAAGTATTTATTTGACAACTTTTTCTTAATGCCTGTGGCACACATATTGTTGTAATTTGACATGAAAAGAACTTGCAGTGTGTTAAAAGAGGGACAGTCTGATCAATATTAGGAATACGCTTTGCTCATGCTGTAACAGTGCAGAGCTTTGTTTGGGAAACGTACATACGGGTTGACAAATAGATGTTATTTTTCTGCTTTCCATCTTACCAGACCTATTATACCCAACATGTAGCAATAGTCCATATCTGCAACAATCCCTTAGCAGGAGAGCCAAGTGCCTTAAAAAACGGCTCAGTGAGCACAACAATTTAAATCACTAAATTTGGCACTTCTTTTTCTACAGATATAGGTATTATCAATAAATCCAATACATATAAAATGGACCCCAGCCTATCAGTGGTTCAATATTGACGGATTGACCTATTCACGGATTTTCAGTAAAACGTAACTCCAAATTATTTGCTAAACATTTGCCTATTTTCAGCAATGTTCAAAATACAAGATAGCTTGGAAAGGTGAAATATATAGGAACTACATGACATGTTACTAGCTTGTGTTTGCAAAGCAGCCAGTCCAGGAATGCCGTTATTTTGCCTTGGCACTGATTGGTTGCACCTTCAAGATTGTAGATGTTAGCTCATATGGTAGCACTAATCTGGTTTCCACTGTGTGTATTAATGTACATTAAGGTGCATTTGGTGTATGAACTACTAAAATTTTCAGTTATAAGCATTTTTAGGGGGGATATCATGTGTGTACACGGATCTTAGCTATAATTCAATATTCTATTAATCACTTTGGATAAATTCAATATTCATCACAAAGAATTACTTTGGCAGTAATCCAATGTTACTGCCTGCTTGTATTAATATTACCCAATACCTGTTAAGGTTGTCTTAACACTGTTAGGGAAACATATTGTCTATTCTACAATATATTGTATTTCTAGTCTATTCTACTCCCAACCACAACAAAATATACCTACCCATATCTTATTGTTGTTTTACTGGCTTTACACAGTATTTCTTAAAAAAAAAAAAAAAACGTATCTCTATTTGCATTCAAATCACTTGTAATGTTACATTAGGAAACAAGAGCAAAGTTAGATTCTAACACAGTTTCAGTTAATTTTTCTTGTCATAATCTCTGCTTGAGAAGAGTGTAAAGCTGAACAGATACAGAATATGTGGTAATGTCCAGCCAGTGGATAATTTTACATTGTTTTATTATATTTTGTTAGATGTCTGTCTCCTTTTCTATCAGACAAAATTAACCGTTTTAAATGTGAGGGCTATGAATATTTTGCCCTCAATTTTAATTATAGTACAATTGAAGTAAATAGACAGCCCATAGTAAATAAATTAACAAAAGTCAATACCAGATTAATTTACAAGAGTTTCATTGTCAGTTTTCTGAATTGTTAGATGAGTTGTATTGGCAGGATGTACATTAACTCTATATGAGGTGTTTGTTGCAGTTATTCAGACAATTGGTTATAAATTACACACATAACCAGCTCATTAACTGTCAACAAATTTCTGCCGATAGAAACCACTAAAGAAAACCCAGAGATTAACATGTTCATCCTTGCTTAGAATATATATTTAGTTAGATACTGATGTTTACCAGCTAAAGTTGGATTCACAGCAATTAAGGTTTATTAATGGATACCCACCTGTGTATGCAGATAAGCACTTTATATATGTGAAATTATCTATGTTGGCCATGTTTCATATGTGAAAAACAGTTTCCTTCTGCATCGTAATGCAGTTCATTAAATTGCATTAACATAACAGGACGCCCACATTTCACCATATGGTCAGTATTTCACCACTTGTGGACTGTATTTTATGCTCAAAACCCACATATATTGTGTGTCCTTATGCATCACTGGGATGTCTGAATTTTCTTCAAGAATAAATTAAGTGTACAGGTTTATATTATTCTGGCATATATTATTGAAGCAGTTTATAGAAAATGTTAAGTACTGAAGTAATTATTTTCTATTAACTTCAAACATTATCAAAAAAACTATTTTTTTTCCAGATGAGATCAGTCTTGGTTAATAGCATTTTTCCCATAATAACAGTTCTTAATTTTATCTTGCATGAAGTTTGTGGTTGTGATGTCTGTTCATTGTGCTATTTTTTTCCACCCAACATAGATTAGCTGTCATTACCATGTTTTTCAAGAGAAACACATTTCCGCCATATCAGGTCTTTAATGGATGCAATATTTCCTTTTAGAGCAAATTAAGATGTTTTTCCCTCTTTTCCTTTTATTCAAGGCCTTCTGTCTCAAGGGCAATTGACTATTTCTCCCTTTTTCATTTTGTACATTTATAGTTTTGTCCATTTTATACAGGACTTTTCGGAGAACGAAATCTAGCCTTTTGCCACATGCATTTTGTATTAACCATAAGCTGATTTGTACCTGCTTCGACAATTCAATTTAGTTTATTTATGCAGCACTATTTCTCAACAAATGTGGTGTCAAGGTACTTTAGAAAAAAAAGTTGTTTCAATTCAGCCACACAAACACTCCAAATTGTATATTATGTAAGCTCAACTTATTCTGTAAATTAGTTTTAAATGTTTTCTGTCCAAGTAAACTCAGCAGAATTCATCAAGTCACTGACTTGCAGCATTCACTCTTGGACGAGCATGAAGCGACATGAAGACAATCGCTTGTGTTGTCGTTGACTTCATAGCAGTTCCTCATTTCAAGGATGCATTTCACGAAAGTAGAGAGAAAAACTCCCCTTCAACAGAAAGAAACCTCCAGCAGAACCTGGCTCAGTAAGAAGCAGCCATCTGCCACGACCGACTGGGTGTTTGAGAAGACAGAGCAGTACAAAAAAAAGAAACAAAGGAGAACTGACATGGCAGTACTTTTTATACTTAATTACTCCCCCTGGATATCTTAGGCTCAGGAAACCATTATGCTGTTATGTTGATTACAGTGTTTTTCCCTTTCTAAGCTTCGACCACCCCCCAACACACCCGCCTCTGTGACCTTAGGTGACTCTTCAGCTTTTTCTATCTGGAAGTTAGATTTTTATATCTTATATTTCAAGGTACCAGCATAATGATGAGATGAGGCCTTTAGGTCGTAACAAGGAATTAAATAAAAATACCTTGATCCTAAATAGGGATTTAAAAAATTGTAAAAGAACCCTGTTTAGATTTAGCTTTATGCTTACTGCTTGGATTAAAAGATTATATAGTTGTGTAAATGACAAAATTTTGTTTGCATAGTAACATAATTTATTGTGCTTCATCATAGTGGTCTTTGTTTATCTTCTGTTTCCTTATTAATTAATTCAAATCCATCTTAAAAGACTATTAATTCTGTGAACCCTGCAGTTAAAGCAGAACAGCACAAAAACGGGCTTAGACAAAAGTCTTGAAGCATATTCTTCATTCTTGTCAGGAGACTTGAAAAACAAAAAGCAACAAACTAACTACATCTGCCACTTTGAAGATTTAGAAGTTATTAAATTGTCAAATGTCCTTGCAGTGCACTCACAGTAAATAGATGTAAATGTGCTACATTGTTTTCACTATGAGGGCATAGCTGTGGGCTTTATAATGGGTTCCCTTTAATTTTAAACACTGACCTGGAGTACACCACCAATTTTAGCCTGAGGCAGTTTGAATTACTGTTGAAAATTGTCTCTACAATACAATTCATCGCTCCCATTGGTCAGTCATTTTAGTCTAGTTTGATTGCTGCTTTAGGCTTAATCTCTTCATCAGATCTCAATGAGCGCTGATTTTGTGTGAAGTCTGCAAAAGGTGTGAAGTAAATTAATTTCATACCTGAATAATTCTGGAGACTGCAGTGACATTGATGGGTGGAGAGGTGCTGGATGCATTTGAAGTTAATTCAGCACTGGAAATTGTGTTGTGTTGATAATGCCAAACAGATTTCAGATATGCTTGACCTTTTCAAATACATGAGCTGATCAACACTATGAACTGTACCCTGGTTTTGTACAAAAGAACCAGTCATCTAAGGTTCCTAAATCCCTTTGGACAGGGCAGTTTTTTTTTTTACTAAAAGCCATATTTTTGAAAAAAGATAAAAGCTACTGTTATTTATAGGGTATTTATGGCAGGTTTTAATTCTGTTTATTAAGCTAAATACTTAGTTGTGATTAATTATGAAGGTTACTATGGCAAGAAGGTGCTTACTTCATTGTTGGATAATATTTCCATTTAAAATTTTTCTTTTATAAAAATTAATATTTTTATCTTTGTTGTTCAGCTTGCGTGTCTATCTCTTTTACTCCCAGTGGTAAATCCCTCGCTGGCCGTCAGCCAGCTCTTCCCCAAACGATAAAAGTTTAAATCACTAGTTCAACAGAAATGCCATGTTATCCTCTTAGATTTCGTTGACAGACTCTCGGCTGTCACTGCAGTTTTTTGATGAAAAATTGCTCCTTAGCGGCAAAAACAATCTGAAAAGACTTCAGCTGGAAAGCCAGGATACAATTCTGGCAGAGCTTTGTCTGACAAAGACAAGCATTAAGAGCAAAAGGAGCTTACTTGTTTCTGTCCTTAAGAGCAGGTTTTGAAATCAAATATTTGAATTATATCATAGATCAGCTGTTATCCCTTTCAATTTAGGCCCTTTTTTAAAAAAAAATATTTAAAACAAAAGTATTTTTTATTTTTCCTAAAATTGTGTTTTGAACCATTAAGGAGGGTTGAAATATGTTAAACACACTAATTAATACTGTAGGCCAGTTAATTCTGAATTGTGGTGGTTATCCACTTTGAGGTATCTCCTGGCATGTTTTTTATGCATCTACAGTACCTTCCCTTTTTACATTTTCCTCATGTCATGACCACGAACTGGGTGGTGTATTTGGACGGACTAACAGAAAGTAGCACATAATCCTGAGATGGAAGGGATCTGATTCTTGCTTTTCAGGGTTTATTTTACAATTGAACATAGTTTGCCTTGCTATTGTATTCAACCCTACGAGTGAATGCTTCTATCTTTGTATAATTTAGAGACAGAATATTTTCTTCTTCTTGAGTTCATTCTGTTTGGATGAAGAGAATCTGTAAACGTCAGTTTTCAATTGTTGCTACAGATTCTCAATTTGATTGTTGTCCTTTTTGAAGGTGAACTCAAGCGTCTCAAGCGTTTTGTAACCTCTAGCAGCAGTAGTCTCCATTGAAGAGATTTGGTCCATCTGTGGAAAACCAACATGGCTTTAATATGTGAGTCTTAAAATTAGAGATACGTGATATATTGGCATTAACATTGGCATTGGCTGATGTTTATTTTTAACATATTGGAGCATAAGTAAAAGTGGGCAGATTTGACCAACTTATGTGTGTTTCAGTCTTGGTGAATGTGTTTCGGGAAGGTTGACTGTGTAGTATTTATTCGGGCATGTGATAGTGATGGAGCATTGGATTATGCTGTTTTTACTGAAGCAAAATATGTATCCTTTTCCTTTTTCAAAAAAAAGAAAAAGAGAAATATAGATCCGTATATAATATTGGTACTTATTATATGACACCAGATATTGATATCGGCCCAGATTTTCATATCAGTGCATCCAAACATTAAATAATGTGCAGAGTGTTGAGAGGACGTTACTCTTGAACCTAGAGTAGAAATAGAAGGAAAACAGTTGAATATTATAGGTTATGCTTCATTTGCTTCAAGTGTGTTGTGCTTTTGCTCAATTCAGAGAGATTGAGTTTTAATTTTTTCCTCTTATGATCCAGGCATTTTTCCTTCTGAGTCTTAACCTTTACCACTTTGTGAAATGGGTGATGCTGACCTCAGTTTACCTGGAAGATAACTGACAGCTGTTGAGAACGAGGAATAACACAGACTATTAAGAGGTTGGGCATTACTTGGCCTGACCTTCTGATCAATGCACTGCCTTTTAGAGCAGGCAGAAAGGAGAGCAGCACTCACTTTTTCCCTCACTAATAAAGATGTCTCAGAGAGTAGCTCCTATGCTGAACTGCCAATACTTTTAACACCCCCATTGATTCTCATTACTGGTAATGGTTTCTTTGCTAGTCTGAGGTGGACTTTGAAGAGAGTGTGGGTAGAAAGGGGTGTAGTTAAGAGTTTTGGTCAGGAGTTGAGTTATGTTATGACCTCAGTCAGTTGAATTTGCAGAAAAGATCTCAGGTGTCAAAGTGTTGATTCTTCCTGTTATTTTAATATCCAAAAAGTGTTTGTGACATTGTTCAGAATTTCATCAACTTAACAAGAAAAACAGTATTTCAGATTTGTATAATCCTTCCAACGTTATGGATCCATTTTTTACACTCCTGAATAGCAGTCATGCCATAGGTTATTATGGCATGACTGTCTTACCTGTCATGCTACCTGAAGTAGCTTCACAAGACAGTGGACAGATCTACAGTAGCAGGTTGAGTGAATGAAGTGAAAAACCATTGTTCTAATTGGAATTTAGAAAAAAGAAAAATGAGAACACAGCAAAAGTCTTATTAAAAAGGGAGAAAAACCATTCCTCAATTGCTATTGGTACTAAAATACATATGTATTTATCTTGAGAAACAGCAGAATTGTTGTGAGACTTTCTAAAAAAAATCATTTTCTCAATTTTTCCTTCTTGCTACAGTATTTTTAATGACATCTGCTGTGACTGCTTTAGGTCTGGCAGCTAGGGTTACACAAGGTTAGTGTAAGTCTTATTCCTTCAGCAATATAACAGCTGGACCGTGTATTGTTATTTTAAGAAGAAGGAAGAACAGCATAGGGCTTTTCTTAGTGCAAAACATGTTTGTTTTTAAATGCTAATAGACATTCATCGCTCACTGGTACCAAGGCATTCCACGTTTTTTTTAAAGTTACAGTTTTAAATCTTGTAAAAATTTTCCATCAGGATATTCCTACTGCTTCAAGTCCTTCTAATGAGATGCCAGAAAGTACAGACTTTTTCTGTACAGACTCGCACTACTGTGTCAGACTACTTTACTGATTTTAAAGTCAGAATTCTGACTTTAGTCTCAGAATCCTTTTTTTTTTTTGGTGGCCCTAATCCTCTTCCGTAATTAGATCATATTTTTTTCCTAAAACAAAAAAGATCTAATTTAATTTAAATACTTAGATTCTTCTGTGAATGCCTGAAAATGTGCTTTTTCATTGACTTTTTTTGCAGAACATATTTAAGACATCTGTAAGAAAATGCAGATTTCAGCTGGTCGCATTTAACACATTACGTGTGTGCTAATACATCAAGCTTTATTGGCTTATCTCACTGAAAGGAATGACTCCCCATAAGGTCTTTAAGTAGTTTTGTGATTCCTGTAAGTCAGTCTCTTGGTATCAAGGCAACATTTGGCTCTAATCATGAAGAAAACTTGACAATATTGTTATTTTGAGAATTCATGATTTGCCTCATTTTGCCTCAGTGAATTTACTGTGCTGCAGCACACTGCCTGTGGCATTTTTTTTCTCCTCACTCTAATATTCAGGGATTAAGAAGACATCAAATAGTCCTCATTTCTGTAGTACATTAGCGGATTCATTAATGACAATAGCACATAAAAAACATTGCAAATGATAATGGAAGTGGTGGTGTGCTGTTGATAAATGCATGTAAGGAAGATGTCCACAAACTGAGCATGTAATGTCCTTGTAACTCCAAGAAGTTTTGTTGTACTGCAGTTATTTATAGAAGAAATAATTGTTCCTGCTAAATCCTCATGCTGAGTAGGTGGGCCACAGGTTATTCTGACAGATCTCAACCTTCCTCAGTTTGCATGCTTGTAGATGCTTCATTGAGCAAAGTGATTCATAACCAGTTTGGAAATGAAGATGACATTTGTTGCCTTCTTTGGCTCAGTAACTTATGGAAATGAGTCTAGAAGCTGAAGAAGTACCAAATGTGTGTGAAAGTGTTTGTTTTGTGTGTTATTGTCAACCAAAGCAAAATGTTCTTTGTCTAAATGTAGTTTTAACCGCTTCAGTCTCGTCACCCAAAGGCTGGGTTGAAGATTTTAGAAGTGTCTTGTGTATTTTATATATTTTAAATATCATCTTTGAATTACAGGGTGAATTTGTTTTGCACATGTGAGAAGCTTTTCTATGGCTACAACACTACAGATATCATCTCCATCGAAAGCAAGATCTGTGCTCTTCAAAGCTGAATAATGTTATTTCTTATGGTTCATTAGAGTTGTGTGATGATGTTTTTGCCTGCCATGACCCTGCCTTCTCTTTGTATCTTCCTTTTTTCTTAGTAAGCTGATTTGTTTGAGACATTTTTTTTTTCCTGCTACTGCGCTTGGCTAATGGGTTTGTAATCATAATGAATGATGCAACTTGTGTACAAGGATCATAAAAACTTAAGCTAGTTCAAATTATGATGTTTTCCTCCTTTGGTGTCTAAATGTACGCTCTCTGCTGTTTTGGATTTCTTATTGTTGGTATAAAACTCTTATGTTGTCTGAGCCTACCTTGAGCCAACTCAAGACTCTATGAGTCTTACTTGGAGCTTTAATCTGAGCTGCTCATGAGTTTTTGATCTTGTGGCTCTTGTGTCATGCACATGATATGATATGGTACTAAATAAACCTGACTGAGTGATTTTCACCTAATAGTGTGTGACAAGAATGTTCAATATTGCAATTGCTTTCTTAAATTAGAGTATGTAATGCTTCAGGAGTCTTGCATTCAAAGTCTGCTTAAAGATATTCTATTTGGCTGGCTGGATTAACTGGTTTTTACAACTCTTGATATAGAGCTCAGTGACCAAGATGCTAACGATATATAACAAAGATCTGGCTTTTTGGGACAACCCAGATTCCTTACAGTCTTCCACATTTCATAGCTGATGCTTTATTTTGGATTATTTTTTTATATCTCATTTCAATTCTATAAACCAGAGTACTACTTTTGTTCCCTCTGGATCTGGACAGGCTCAGTAACTTTAAACAATTTCAATTGATTTTATTCTTCTTTCTGCTACATCGTCAGAAATGGTTCCTTTCATCACAAGGTATGAGGATATCAGGATGCTTGAGATTAACTTAATGAACTATTAATGTTGCATTTTATTCAGAACAGATTTCCATATGATTCTCAGTCGACGAAATGACGTCCTACTTTAATACCCAGTGTGGAAGCAAATGGGTCAGAGCTCGGGTTTTTAACTGGGCATGGAGTAATGTGTCCATTAGCGTGGATCTGGATAAAAATATTCAAGATTAAAAATTGGATAAAAGCAGACACTAAATGCTGTTATTTGAGTTTTTAATCACAGCCAGTGTCTTTCTGTCACTACAAAATAATTTTAAGTTTTTTGACGTTATGCATTACAAAATACCCACTGGTATCATCTGTGAAACATACATGCTTTATTTTGTGTTTTATTTCATCAAACTCTCATGCAGAAATACTCTGTGTTCTTATTTCCCGTCATTCATGGTACTAACCACAATTAAATATCTGCACTTTTTCTCTTTGTAATATTTATTCCAGTTATACAGACTATTACTGCTATGCCCTTCTTAAAAATAATTTTAACTTGTTTCTTTATGTGAGCATAAGAATGTATATATCACATATATTTTTAATTAGAAGTGACCTGAATGTGCAACCAGTTGTAACATAAAACAGTGAGCAGTATTTGGTTCTCTTCCCTGGATGCTATTGTTGACCCATTAAGGCTAAACTCCTTTTCATCTCTCCAAGCCCCTAGAGCTTGTGCAGCCTCCTGATCTCACGGCTCTATTTACTGTGTACTTATTTCTGTTGTGATTTTTATTTTATTTTATCACCTTTCTTGCTTTAGTTTCTACTTTGATACTTTTTAACACTTTGAAGAACAAAAGTTCTTTAATAATGACATAAAAAAAGACAAGAACATATCCTTATAGGTTTTCCACAGCATGCCTTATCAGTGTGTTATAAATATTGCATTGAGCTTACCGTGATTTTCAAGTTAGGTACATTAATGAAATTTTCAATTTTGAACGTTTTTGTAACCCATCAGTTGATTAATATTTCATATTTATAGTTTGTAAGCTCAGAAATATAATATTAAGTAATAATCCAGTTAAAGACATGCCAATTTAAAGCCTACAGATTAGGGAAGCTCAATTTCATGCAAGTTTGGTATTATCCTCTCTGTTTCATGACAGTCACTCAGCAGAAAGAAGTGTCTCTTTCTGCTGAGTAACGTAATGTAATCTTACAATACTGAAACTTTGGACTGTTTTTGTTCACTTAGTAACAGTAAGTCTTGTATGATAGCTTGTATGAAGTTTTGACAGTTCCAAGGACATCATAAATCATTCCCTCCAGGATTGCACACTTGTTTTTGTGATTTATTTATTTTTTTTGCAATCAAACCACTGATTTTGTGGTGCTATTAGAGAAATATTTGCAAGGAATCCTTAAATTTGTGCTCATGTATGACGGTAAATGTGACTTTTTGTTATTCGCCACTTTAACAACTGTTTAAAGACAGTTAAACCCAATAGCAAGATAAAATATAGTACATGCCATGTATAAAACATATTCTTAAATTACCTGGACACAACAGTGCACAGTGGCAGAGATTTATCTAATTTAATTTAATTTAATTTAATTTAGTTAAAAAGTTATTTGTAAAAAACATCAGGCAAAAATAATTTGCAGACAGGAATGACTTTTTGACTTTTTTTTTCTAATAATACCAGGAGCATTTTGTCTTTTTACCTGACTAAACTACCTCCAGCTTTTTCCAGCCCCAATTTTTTTCATAATTTGCATAACACGTCTCATGTAGGTAAAGCGTGTTACTACAGAGTAACACTGCTTCCTTGAGTTCTCGTTTGGGAGCAGACCTGCCTTTAGGCCTAGTTTTCGAATAAGAAGCACTAGCAAACTTGGGTTTATAAACATTTAGCACCTGTAAGCAGATTTGTGCATCTGCTTCTTATTTTCTAAAGTTAACTATTCTGAGCAGTATTATTGTTACTATTAAGGTCAATAAACAAATCATTAGACTCACTCATTTTTTATCCCCAACCATTTCCAGAGCAGCAGTTTGTTGATGGTTGTTGGTAATTATAATATCTTGAACTCATGTCTGCCTCCAGCCTTTTGTATTTTTAAAGAGAAGTCTGGGGGTTGAATTACTGGTAGGCTGGAACAGCTTTTAAAGCACCTACACATACTTCAAAGCTCTTTTTGCAACACCCACACATATTATTGAACATGATTTCTTTTTCTCCTTTTGTCTCACCAGGAGAGGTTTTGCGGAGCTGCTTTAATGGTAGAGAACAGTAAAGTATGTTACTGCTAATTTGAAATAAGTTTTAAACCTCAGGTATATGCCCCTTATGAGAAAGCTTGATCTTTCATTAAATTCTGCATCATTCATTTTTTCATTAAAATTGAAATGAAAGGGAAGTCATGGTCAGACTGGAATAGAAAATAATCCCTAGAAATGCCAATATTTGACAGTATTGCATTTTCACAAAAGGACCATTTTTATTTTTTAACATATTTATATAGCACCATATTACATAAATATATTTAAATAAATAGATTCAATCATTAATCCAGTTCAGTCCAATTTAAATTACTCCAATTAATTCCAGTACAGTTTTCAGATTCAGATCAGTTACATACAGTTTAGTCGGATCCTGATTATGACACATTACAATGAAAGCCTGCCATAACATGCCAAACTTTTTATCTCAAGTAAGCCCTGCTGATTTCATACAAGCTTTGAATTTGCATGCATGTTCTAAACTCGTATTACAATATAGTCCTACCTAGTAGTCTGTAGAGAACACAACGTTTTCTATTTCTTAAAAGAGAAATTTTAAAATTGAACAACAGTTGTCAGGCTAGAGTTAGGCCACCTAAAGATGGTCAAAACGTTTTGCATTATTACAATATCACTTTGTGCAATATACTTATTATGAAGAACCACACTGGTTGAAGTGTTGGTCTATTTAAACTCTGTATGGCTGTGATATATTTTACAATTGTTACAAATGCAATTGTTTTAAGGCTTTCAAATGGTAAAGAGATGGTAAGGTTGTCAAGTCACTAGGTAATTACAAATATGTTGCTTCAAAGGCAAAGCAGCAGATGACAAGAAGTTACTTTTTAAAATAAAGTCCTTGTGATAAAAACTTTACAAACTAACCAAACATTAATTTTTTCTTCCTGTAGCTGGATGGACCATTCGTTTTCTGGGGTCTATGAATGTTGAGTCATATTGCTATGGCAACTTTAATAAATATGATCAAATATGCATGTTTTCCTAATATGATAGCCGTAGTGGTATGTAATATTCAAAGTACCAAGTTTGCAGTTAAAAACACTTACAATAATACATCACATCGGCTAGCATGGACTTTTGTTATTTTTATGTAATTATTGAACATGCTTCAGCCAAAATGCCAAGCTGGACACATTCACTCTCAGGCATGAGATTAACAGGTAGTTGGAGGCTTCCAAGTCAAGCAAACTCAAATAAACAGGTGTACACAATTTTCAGCATGAAGACGGAGGTAAATCAGGGTCTGCAAAAGATAAAACAGCCTGACAGCAATGTGTGTGTGCTATTCAGAAAGACAATCAAGTTTTTTTTCACTGTTGACATTTACTTATCAAAGAAATTGGCAGTAAAGGAGTTGTTAGCTTTCAGTCTCAACGACACAAAATAGCTCATGGCTACTGTGTGTATTTGAAAAGAAAATAACATATGGAAGTTTTTATTTTGTCTATCTGTCTACCTATCTCTTAAATTAAACTTAAATAAGTGCTACATCCTTTATTTAAGGATTTTAGTTTTAGAGTTCAGAAAGGAAGTTGTATTTGACTAAATTTAAAATGTACTTTTACCAAAATTGGTATTGAGAATAACTGTGGTTAGTTGCATTAAGAACATTGGAAGTACACCCAAGAAGCCTGTAGATTGACCTTATTTCACACAGATGCCATCTGATCTTGTCATGGTGGCATCTAGTCACTCTGTAGCCCAATTGAGCATCTTTGTTTTTTGTTTGCTTTTCCTCTGCCAAACATAGCAGTCTTCGTGGCTTTACTGCTGGTGGAGGCAGCGACTGTCAAACAGTGCTGTTCCCATATGGGGAGTTTAAATGGTCTGTAAAATGTTTGGGTGGGTTGTTAAGTGTCAATGTGACATCCAAGTGAATGTCAGCACACAGGTGTTCCCTGGATAGCACATTAGTGGAAGACAGAGCTGCCTATTTTCTCTTTCTGTCTGTGTATGGCTAATTAGAGTTGACTATATGTATATATGTTGCATTTTTCAATTTAGGTTTATCTTATAAAATGATACTTGAGCATTGAAACATGGTGCAACATCAAGAAAAATGAATTGTAACAGAGGACACTGTCACTAATTGCCTTTTCATAGGAAACCTTGCACTGGCCCTTTTGGTCCTCATCTCTCTGCCTCTGGGCACTGGGTGTAAATTATTGTCCTATAAATAGGTTTCCAGTCTGATTACACCAGGTGGTCTAATCTGCCAGTTCCACGTCTTGCTCCTTGCTCAGGAAGGTAGTGAAGTGATTATTTGTCTACATTAACACTGGCTGCAGTCCCACAGATGGGCATGTTGTTTCACATTGACAAAGGTGACAACCTAGTTTATTTTTACATTTCACACCACCATAAAAGGAAAGGTGTCAAACAGGACTCCCACTCATTCTTGAAAAGTCGAAGAAGTTCTGGAATTTGATTTATTTATTTATTTTTTCCGTTTTCCAGCTCTAGATAGTTTTATGGCCAAGAAAACTTTGTATTTTCCTGAAGTAAAAGTTTGAAAGTCTTAATCTTCAGTTTGCCAGTTTTTACCTTGATTTCAACTTTTCACACTCCAGCATTTTGGTTTTTGATTTACTACCTGAATGAACAGTAATTCAAACATGAAGAAAGGTCAATGAATAAGAACTTAAGTCTTGAGAAAACTACAAATACAGATTTAACTGGACCCTGACTGTTGATCTGATTCTTAAACTGGGTCTAAAATCCCCAGCAAAGTACATAAAATGTTATAGTTTAGTAAGTTTATATACCAAACTGGAACTAGAAAATTTCTGAAGAAATTTAAACAGGGCCTGCCAAAGTGTGCCTGTTGGTTGGAACTGATTCTGATGCTAAAAATTAGCATCAATGCTAAAGTAAGCTACAATGTACTCAATAGCATGTGGAGAGTCACAAGCAGGTTGAGCAACATGGACTTTCAGTATATTAAAATTAGTGTATAAGATAAAATTAGCCAAAATGCTAATGTTAGCCTAAATGCTGCCAGTGGCATGTGGGGTTTAACTAGCATGTTGTCTTACATTGACCTCCTCCACTCAGTGAGCTAAACATGGCTAACAAATAAGAGAAATAGCTTAAAAAAAATAGGACTTGCCTTTTAGGGAAAAGGCTTCTGATTTTTACTTTTGCAAAAGTAAAAGTCAGATGTTTACTACGTTGCACTTGATTGCCAGAAAAGCTCTCATCTCTTAGCAACAGATTAACTAGTATTAAGTAAGTAAGTAAGTGTTATTGTTAAAAAAAACCATAAGATTTCTTCTGCTCTTTTGAAATACCACTTATCTTTCACCACATACTACTTAACAAGAATTGTGCAGTCGATGAATTTGGCAGAAAAGTGAAAATGTTTTGTTTTTTTGTCATTGATGATAAATATAAAACAGACATTCAACACAAACCCAAAATTAATATTTTAATTATTTGCAGTCAAATGTCTTTTGACACATGTTCTGCTTATTAATATGACCTTTTGTATGAACACAAAGTTTAGCTATCTTGCTTATTACTTATTAAATATGTAACTGCTACTATAACAATGTCATAATATCTGTGTATGCAAAATATAAACTTGTATTTTCCTTGCAAATATAATGTTTAGCCCATTGGACTGTATTTTCAGCAAATATTTACACTAGGGCGATGCTGTAAATTGATTTACATTTGCAGAAGATTTATTGTTTGATGCCTGAAAAGTTTTCAAAGACTTCAGGCACTGAAACAAGCTTCAGCAACATAATTGTGGTATCTCCTTAGTTTATTTCTTTGATTTTTTAAATAACTTAACAAAATAATTTAATGTTCCCTGTATATTTAAGTTTTGCAGTTTTATTATTGGGTTAGGATAATTTAAATATTAATTTAGATGAGGTTTTAGCTATATTTATTATCCCAAAAAAAACCCAAAACTTTCATGCAGTTACTTTTTGTATATAAATAGTGTTTTTGCTAGTTTGCCATCTCAGTCTAAATCACCCCACTCATTCTGTCGAGTTGTGTGTGGGGTCTGTCTACCTCGCAGCTACTCCCATCATCGCTTTTCTCCCCGTCTTCAGTTATTTCCTATCAGAGATGCCAACGTGTCACCAGGAGCGCTAAAGTCTAATGGCTATGGAAACATTTTCTGGGACACCTGCAGCAGACCTGAAGCCTGCAAGTCTGCTGAGAGAACAGAGGGAGGTTTATCTGGGCTGGCAGGCCTCGCCTTCAGTGCCTTGCCAATAGAAACAGCCGCACATAACTTGGTGCTTCACAGCCAGATAAGGCCTGCAGACAAAGAAGCACTGCTGCTAAGCTGTGCTCAATATGACTGAGGGAGAAAATAAGATGTATACCTAATAACTCATTTCACTTTGTTCTAGTTACATGTTTTACTTTCTGGCTTTAAGTTGAGAGCTTTGATCTTGTGTGAATGACAAGGGTCAAAGTGCAAGTAATTCAGGACACAAAAATAAAGTTAGGGTAGCTGGTTTGAATTCTGTCACTTTTTGCTAAACTTGGACTGTGGAAAAATAGAACAGAGAAGAAAAAGTTGGACCTAGAACTAGATGGACAGTGATATAGTTTATTTTTCTTTTGAAAAGAAATATTGAAAATGTTGCAGTTTATAAAAACAGATATCTAGATCCAGTGTGAGTATGGTTTATAAACAAAAGGTTCTCAGTATGTTATTTGCTTGTCATATAAAAAAGTACAACAGACAAAAATGAAATATGTCCTCAAACACTCCAGTTTCAATACATATATTTTAGCTCTGTTGAACATTTTTCCAACTTTTTCTGGTGCAGGTTTTAGTTTTTCTCCTCAGCAAACTTGACTAACACTGAAATAATATATTTTACTTTTTTTGTTGTTACTTGTAAAGTCGTGTCTTGTTATTATTAGATAATAATGCTTTTTCCATGAATGTTGTCATCCTTTGGCAGGCCAAAAAGTGGAGAATTGTTGTAGTCTATTCTGCAGAATATAAAAGCAAGTTTTAAAGTTGTTGCATTGGATAATCACAGTCAATCTCTGACAATGTTCTTTATATGATTAAATTACGGTAATTCCTGGCAACATTTTAATATGGGTTGAAAAGTAAAAGTACATTTTCATTTATTTAACACTAAAGTCTTTATGTGTTTAGCATATTGCTAAGCTTATTTCTTGCCCGATAGCTGTCTTTTGCTGGATGTTTTTTGTTGACCACAAGAAACATCCAAAGACACAAAGGAAAACCTACCATACCTCCATGGAGACTTGGCCAAAACTGTTCGATAGATTGCCAATATTTACACAGAGTTGTTGTCTTGTACAAGTACCAAATTAAAATAGTAGGATCATGACAGTAGTGGGAACTAAAAATTTAGAAGGCAGACTTTCAGTTCCTGTAATTGCCAATAAATTTTTAACATCTTTGCTGTGCATGGACTCTGACACTTTCTTTGATTGCTTTTTTTGGAGTTTGTTAGGTTTTGCTTTGTGTCTTTGGCATTATGACTTTAGATTGTGAAACCAGCATTGTTTCTTTACCCGTATTGAATCACACTCTACCATAACATGCCTGGGCCACACAGTCTGTCACTAATAATAATACAAATGGATGGATACACTAACAGTCATATTTGAGAATAATGAGAATAACCTGAAATAGAAGAGGCCCATCCTGTTTGCCAAAGTTTCTTATGTTTACATGTTTTCATCTGCTGCTTTTCTCTGTGGATTGTGTTCTATTTTTCATGGTTAATAAATTTAAGTAATGATTATAAATGAGTGTTTTACCTCTGAGCATGATGTTTATCTAACCAAACACCTTCTGGATTATCTTTAACTTTAATAGATAGAGACAGTGTTAATTAGCTACTGTACATAGCAACACAGGAGCTTCAGTTTTAATAGACTGTGTTTTTTTTTTAATGCTTAAGCACACAAAGAGCAAGCAATTTACTCGGATACCTTAAAGGGAACTCATTTGGCACGCATCATCTAATGTGACTAAAGTATTTGCCTAAAGCAGTGGAGAGAATAAAAGCATTCAGATGATTCAGTTTTTATATTTGTTATTTATTGTGTGTGTTGGCATAAACGTTTCTGCTTGTTTGGCAAGAAATTAACTTTGTCACAGTGGTCCCACACACAAAGGCAAGCAGGAACTGCTGAGCCTAATGTTGCGCTGTAGGGACAGTGAAGTTATTTTGCTTCGTTTGAACACTTGGCAGCTTTGGCTGATGCAGAGTTCAGAAACCTATCAATCAATAGGGCCAAACAGAGATAAAGAGTCTTTAAAGTAGGCATGACCCTTCAAGAGATTCTGATCTCAAACATTAAGTGCAAATACAGTTATTCTAAAATGTTACTGCTAAAGCTATAAAAAACTTCTTTTAAACATAGTCTGTTTTTTACTACCCGACATAAATCATGTCAAGGTTGTCAAGTCGAAACAATAAGTTACACTGCCTAGCAGCAAAAGACTAATCGTGCTTCTTCATTTAAAGAACAATAATTGGATAACGTTAGTATATTGATTTTGCTATTTCAGTAGTTTTACGTAGACGTACACGAGAGTGTGTGTACAAATTGATGCATCAATTTGCATGTTGA